>NC_088983.1:49031774-49367707 GCF_963932015.1 Anas acuta | reverse complement strand
GGCAGGTGGGAAAGCTGTGCTGCTGAGACTGCTCACTTCCACGGGACCTGCAATAAAAATGCCACGACTCGAAGCCATGAGGGTGGCGTGGTCTGAGGAGCAGGAAATTTGAGGAGACAGATATGCAAAAATGCCAGAGATGCAGCCAAGGCAGCAATTTCAGGAGGAAAACAATACAGAGTAACGTAATTTCCCCCAGTAGCTGCAAGTCATTCAGCAACCTTGAATTAAGCTCACACCTCCGCTGTCTCTCCACGGCCTCATGAGAGATGAACGAAATCCTTTATCAGCAGCACCGAAAAAACCTCCAAACAGCGTAAATGTTAGAAGGCCCCAATTAAAGTCAGCGAGCTGGCAGCTGCCCCGCGATGATGAATGGGTTCACACACCATCCCGCGCCCCGGCTCAGCCATGCTGAGCTAATGTTTGAGAATTTCCTAACCTGGGCAGCCCTTTCGCTTTCAAAGACACAGCCATGGCTGTCCAGTGATTTCTCCAAGAGGCAGGTACAATGAGAGCTTGGTTTGCTCTTTCTCGAGCACCAAGGAGGTTAGACGGGGAAATCTGCTTCCACAAATGAGCAGACAGACACAAGTGGACTTGTGTCTGCAGCAGGTGGATGTGGAGCTGAGCTGT
This sequence comes from Anas acuta, assembly GCF_963932015.1. NCBI lineage: Eukaryota > Metazoa > Chordata > Aves > Anseriformes > Anatidae > Anas > Anas acuta. The sequence continues at coordinate 49,367,071 of NC_088983.1, read as the reverse complement.
AGGGCCACAGGCACATCCACACTCCTCATTAGGGCACGCAGGGAGAAGAAAATGGAAACTAGCAGGAGCAAGCAAAGCCCCAGTGAGGAGAATCCCAATTAGCACTTGCAGAGAGCACCAGCCCGTGTAGTTCGTGCTCTGAGTCTAGTTGCATTTTGTACCCCTGAAATCAATTTCTAGCCCACAATGGCAGCTTCATTTGCTTGGTTTGATGCCTGACTTTAGAGTCATTGAAACACGCTGCTGACACAGCCTGGAGGCTGATGCCCCCGCATTAAGCCACAACACAGGCACCAACCCCCAGCCTGCTGCAGAAAGTCCTGTCAGCGACAGCCGGGTCTGGTGCTCTGGGACTTTTGGTCCTCTGACTGCTGCGGTGGCTACAGAGAGCTGGAGAGCATCACCCCAAGCACTGGTGGAAGGCAGGCAGCTCTGCCTCTGCTGGGTCTTTCCCTGGATGATTTGCAATCACGTTAGCACAGCTGAGATGCTGCTGACCAGCTCACCTTTCTCAGCAAACCACGGAGCTCAGCTCAAACCCAAGGGATGTCGCCGTCCACTGCGCGTGAGCACACGGGGCTGTGCCACACGAAGCTTGGGCTGAGTGTGTACGTACACACTGGGATCTCTGCAGCGTGCTACTGCTGCAGAAACGTGCCTATTGTACTCAATACTACTGTGTAGCCATTAAATGCATGCATAGAAATGGTGCTAATTACTTTTCCATTCAGCAGTTATAGTCTCTGCTGCTGTAGAAAGTGCACTCAGTACAAAGCAATTCATGTTTAGAAAACAGAGCCGCTTCCAGGAACCTACTGCATTTTAATTACCATCTGTAGAGATGTGGAATCCCCATTTCATAACAATGCTACCATCTCAGTTGCCTTTCCTACTCCTTTAACAGAGGTTTTTATTGCTGGCCATGTCCTTCAATGGTTGTGCCCGTGCCTAGGTACACAGGGGTCGGGTGCTGGTAAGGGGAAGCTGGAGGCCCCATCCTGAGCCGTGGTGCTGAGCAGCCACGCCGGGAAGAGCCTCTTGGGGGGCAACATCTTCAAGGCAGCTGGGGTAGAAATTCACCCCATCTCTTTAGCTGCAAGCCTTACTTCAGCCAGTTTATGTGTATTGACGGCCTGCCCTGAAGCAGAAGCAACAGACAGTACTGAGAGCCGCAGGGTCGGCCAGCCACGCACTTCCACAGCTCACACACGAGTTTCACGTTTGAGAGTACACCTAATAAATCTACCCAACTGCTTTGTGCTAAATCTCATCCGGGACTAATCTTTTCGCTTCTGTCAGGCACGCTGCCCTTTCTCAGATGGATGTGTGCGTAGCTTCAAGGAAGGAGTTTCAGTAAATTCTTCCAATAGCTCCAATTTTCGCTTTCTGTGTGGCAAAGAGATCACCCCTCTGCCTCCCTCCCACCCGTTCAGAAGAAAACCTTTGACTGGAGACAGGAGGGTTAACAGAAACCTGCCCCGTGTGCTGGCTCAGCTTTATGTCCGCGTAGGGCTGCTGAACGCAGTTAATTTCCTAGCTCTGGCTTGCACCGCGATGGCTGGCACAGTACGACTCCCCGACAGAAAACAGCAAAAAGAAGAGGTGAAATATTCATAGAGGAGAATGCATTATGTATCTCGCAGAGAAAGCAGGCAGCCCCGACAGCCTGTAGGAAAGAAAGAAGCGTGAGGTTTCCCTTTGTGTGAGCTAACCAGGGCTGTTTTCAGCTCGGTCCTGTTGGAGGCAGCAGCCACACAGCTGTCTGAGGCAGAGGCGGCAGCTCCAGCCCTGCGCTCACAGGTCAGGGACTCTCGGAGCCATCCCGCACCTCGCTCACAAGTGGGAAAGTGGCTGGAGGGACAGCACATGTGCCTCTCTTCGGGCTGTCACTGGGAAAGGTATCTTCAGGGATGAGGCGATGATAAAATCACTCTCTGCAGCTCCCAGAAGTGGTGTTTCTATCTGCCTCTTCCTTTGCCAGAGGTTTCACACTTGCTTAGGAAAATTCAGATTGCGACACCTTTCCTGGTCACATATGAGGCACAATTTACCACAGAAACCAGCTCCATTTCCTTTGGATTCCTTCCTAACTCAGTGTCCGCTCAGCATCGGAAGGAAACCAACGCACAGGAGCAGCAGTTTCTCCTCACTCAGCAGATGTCGCGCGGCCCTGGTTTCGCACCTCAGTTACACACCTCTGTGTAGCTGGGAATGATGTACACAAGGGCACGCTCCCTGGAAACAAATGGTCACTGAATAAAGTACATAAAGGCTATTTCTTTCACCCATAGGCCTGCTGCAAGCATTCTTAATGGGACTGCTGGTCCAACAGTTGTGCCCAAGGCCCTCAGGGAGGTCAGGGCCCGGCTTTATGGAGGCCCCGCACACAGCAGCCTCCCACGCGGGGACTCAGCTTCCAGCAAATGGCCTGAGGCAGGCCCTTGGAAGGGGAATAATCAGAAGGGACATTTCCAATCCACAGCACCAGGCTCAGAGAACATGCACTTGCCTCCAGAGGTAAGAGCCTGCTTGGCCCCAGCCGCAGGGATGGTGAGTGCCGACCAAACCCACCTTCGTTAGCCTAAGCTAGCAGCCTATTTCATCGCATTTTTCCTCTTTTAATCCGGAAAAGTACTATAAAAATATATGGCTCGACATAAAAACAACTCCATTAAAAATCTTCAGCAAAAGAATAAGATAAAATAGGTAAAAAATATATTAAAGCCACTTGGAATAGCAATTGCAGCATTGTAGCCTCTTATTAAGGGGCTGGAAAGAGAAATAAGGGACAGCAGGCACATACCTGTTCTCTACATCAGTGTCTGCCCAAGTAAGACCTTGAAATGTCAGATGAATATATTCTGAATTTTCACTTTATAAATACACCTCATTTCTTTTTCTCCCCTGCTCTTCGTCTCCAGATCTCTGAAAAGTATGGGGCCAACCACAATTTTTTCTCACTTTTCATTCACTCTTGAGAATGTAGATTAGAAGCAGGAAGCCAGGGAGACCTCAGGATGATTTTAATTGCCTGCAGTTCCTTTTGGAAAATAGGAGAATAGATATGCAAGATCCCCTATGAAAGGCAGATGGATGACTAAGGCCTGCCTTATTATGGGCTGCCGCAGCACAAGCGTGGCGTGTGGCAGTGCTCGTTTGCGTGTGCACGCGATCTGACCGTCTCCTCACAAAGACAGACAATGTTAGAGGCTCTTAACAGCCTGACAGCAAGTTCTTGGGATGAGACTGCGATGTGCATGCGGATACCCTGAAATGAATCAGGACTGGACAATGAGAAAGGAGGGGAGGAAGAAGGGCAAAACCCCCAAGGATTAAATTCACAGATTCAGCAGTGATGCTTGCACTCCCCAGATAACATACCTCTGACTGGGCCCGGAGGAATTTTCCCTGTGATACAGCCTCTGCCCTCTCCCTCACACCGTGTCTGCTAGAACAAGTTTCTTCTTACAAGCTAGATCCACATCTCACTGGTGGCCTTAGGGATGCCACAAACTCCTTTCAGATGAATCACGGGAAGAAGTCACTGCCAGCAGGCTCTCTCCCAGCAGCAGACAGGAGATACAGAGGTAACTCGCATTGCTCATTTTAAGTTGCCATCGTCTTAGGCCACCAACATGTTGTTCCTTGCCCCAAGATTTGCTGGGATCTACAACGCCCCATTGCTTTAGGCTCTGGTTATCCCCTGTGCTGTTTGTGTTAGACTGACTGCTTGCTCCTGTCAGCGGTGCTCAGTGGTGCTGTCTCAGCTGAGGATACCGCTTCTCCTTCGGATGCTGCTTTGCCAAGCAGATGAGGTCAATTGAATGGTTTTCTCTTGGACTGCCAAGGCAAAGTAATTACTCACTGATTTATAATTAAAAACATTTTATAAATTCATGAAAGAGCAGTTTCACTGTTCTAAGTGTAAGTAGTTCTATCGGGTCACGTTTTGGTTTTTAAAGAAAGTGCAATACCGCCGAAGATATTTGACAGCTCTGAAAGAACAACGTGAAGAGTAAATTATATATGGACACTAATGGATTTACAGGAGACATTTAAGCCTCATGAAGCCTTTGCAATTCTTTAATGAGACTCCGGTCTCCTCCCAGTGGAGTCAGTGTTGAGAACTCACACACGTGCTGCTTTATCAGGGCAAGCTGCACACGCAGGGGCTCTGGCAGGGAGGTAGGTGCTTGCTTGCTTTTATTCACCTGTTCAGTCTGACTTCCATAGTTTCAGTACCTTTGTAGCACTGCTGGGTCATCCAGTGTTATGATGAATGATTCCTAAAAAACAGGACCTAGGAACACCAATACCACCTGTGCTGTTTCTATTCTGTCTCAGCTTCTTACAAGAACCAGGATTCTGAAGCCTCTGAAAGCCATCACTCCCCCACTGCAATATGTGGGGGAACACTTGAGCTGTTCTGCATCAGTAGGACAAGGGCAGCTGCCACATTTAGGGATGGCAAACACCTTCTGCACCACTCACCAAATGTTTGTGTAAAGACACCTTTCTTAAACCAAGCCAGCTTCCTGTTTTTAGTTTGTATCACAGGTGTGCGTAAAAAAATCCAAACGTGAGGAGGAAAGACCGAGCTGGCCACGACTCTGTACCAGAGGCATTTCAAGGAGATCCAAGGAGACAAGCAGGACCACAAAGGTCCTGGCATGCCCACAAGGATGCTGCTGCCCCTGCAGAGCTGCCCACCTCACATTTCCCTGTGCTGGGGATGTCAGGCTGGCTGGGATGCACTCCCGCTGCCCGACAGAAGTGACCCGCGAGCTGACAAGCAGACATTTCATCGCCTCGTGAAAGACAGCCCCATGCTGCGCCGCTCCCGTCTGGTGTTCTGCTGGAACAAGAATGCGCTCATCGAAATTTTGAGTTCAGCATTTTGGAAAGCTGCCTCTGCCGACACAGGGCTGGAAGAAAAATGAATTATTGCACAAAGACGGCGTCTTTGTCTATTTCTACAGTATTAAGGGAAAAATGCAGGGACTCAACCAGATGACTGCCTGAAAGTGCATTTTCTACAATATTCAGGGCCCTGATAGATTTCCAGCACACAGACGTGACCAAGCTGTGCTTCTGCATCAAATGTCAGCCTATTTGATTCCTCAAAATGGTGGAAATGACAGTGTACGAGCTGTGCCTGCAGTGTTAGAAATCAGTTTGAGTTAGACAAAGGCAGACTAAGCAAGGCTTTATTGAGGAACTGCGACAGGAAAGAGATTTGTGATCATTATTTCTACACGTTCCTCATTTTTATCTCAAAACTGTTCGTGAATAAATGGGATTTTTTAATATTATTTTTTATACTATGCCTGGAAAATAAATTGTTTGCTAAATCCTAAGTGTTTGGTCTTCTTCCCAGGAACAATCACTTGACTTCTCCAGATCAGAGGAGTACTCAGGCTGCCCTTGGCTCATGCTCAGATACCTCCTTCTTTTATAAAACTGAACACCTACAAACTGTATTACAGCAATTATAATTATACCCGTTAGCAAACGGGGAGCTGTGAAATTTCTTGATGTGATCTAAAAGCTAGACAGACAGGAAACTACCGAAAGAGGGCTAAGGAAGATTAAAACAAAAGCCCACATCCCCCTCTAGCACTCCCAGCCATCCCTCCCCAGAAACACACCACACACCTTGATGCACTGGCTTGACACAGATGCACTTCTCTAGAGCCTTACCGTGGTGACTTACCACGTATTAACAGCTTCCAGGAGGTGCTGAGGCCACCATCACCACGTCTGCTGGAAGCCCAGTCACTGCAGAGCTGCTCCAAGCCAGGTCAAACCCTGCCCTTGAGCACAAATTCAGAGCGATGCTGCTTTATGCATGTTAAACTGAAATCTCCAGGAACACAGGGCAACTGCATTCACTCTTCACTCATCCTGGGATAAAAGACACAAGTCCCCGAACCCAGGGCTCAGAGGCTCCTCCCAAGCCCTGTTTTCTCCTGCCACAGGTAAACACCCTGTCCAAATTAAGCTCCGTCTCAAACTAGACAAATTTTTGCCTCTGTTTTTTTGATAGGAACAAAATCATGCTGTTCCAAACTCTCGAACTGGAGGTCTGCTCCAGAAACTCACTCTTCCTACGGCCAGAAAGTTTATTCCCATTTCTAGCCTAAATACATTCATCACCAGTCCGTGCCCATTTGTTCCTGTGCCAACGCTGTCTGTTAGCTTAAATTATTCCTTTCCCACACACAGGGCAACCCCCTGTTGGTTTTACAGACAGCAATCACACTGCCTCTCTGCCATCGTTTTACTAGGCAACACAAATCATCCCCCCCTTGCATTACCTTTTCATTATCATAAACCACCACGGAGCATATTTCTCAGCTCATTTTTCTGGAACGTGAGTGACCAGACCTGTGCTCGCGATCCCAAACACTCCACAGCTTTCATGCCTCTCGCTGTCGACACCTCTCTCTCTCCAGCTACAACTGCTCTGGCCTTTTCCCCAGATGCGTCACATTGGCATCTCATGCTGCAAAGATCAGGTTTTCGAAGAAATATACGTTGCCTAAGATTAACCCGCTCCTTTCCTGTAATAAGGCAACTGAATTTTTAGACAAAGGAAACGCAGCAAGTGTTACCTGCACCAAGCTACTCACATCCTTCTCTGCCTCACTCCCCTCTAATTCAGGAATCTGGTTTACATCAGAGTGAACTATGTTTAATCCTTAGGTGAATAACCCTGTGCTTTGTCCCATTCAATTTTGCAGCATTTCTACTGCTTAATCTTCAAGGTCATCCAATTCTCCTTGTACCGTATCTCAATCTTCCTTGTACTGATGTGCCTCACAACTTTGTGTCAGCAGCAGAAAGCTCCCTCCTTGAACTCTCTCCAGTTTCTGAGCCAAAGTCACTAATAAAAATATTAGAGTGTGATTGGTTCCAGGACAGATCACTGATAAAGATTTTATTAAAGTCTCCTCCAACCTTTCTTCCTGTTCCAGTATTACTTGTGCCATCTCCGTGTTACACAGTTGCTCGCACCACTTTCTAATTCTATTTCTGCTCTTTGAAATAGATTTTTTTAATGTCGAAAGTGGGAATCACCGTATGGAATAAGAGGAACCCTAAGGCTGAGATTCTCCATTTGTCACGTTCGCCACAGTTCAATCATCTGGTGTGGACAGGACTCCTCCAGTGTAATTGCCCAAAACACTGAGAAGAGGAGACAGTGAGCAGTAAACCCCCCAGCACAAAACCCACTCAGGTGGCTTCACTTCTCATTCAGCACTGCAATCTGATGTTGTTTAGGTTTCAGAAGTCAGCTGGCTGCTTGCCTCCATAACCAACCCTTCCACGTCTTCCCGTGGCCAGGCGTGAGCTCCGTGTTTATCTGCTACGCAGGCAGCACCGTGGCTCACAGCAAAGACAGAAATGCCTCCCTGGGGTCCCATCAATTCATAGGAGATTATTTTGCAACTGCAAATGTCTCTTTTGACAACTCACACCATACAGCAAGCGGGGCAGAAAAACTGAAGGAGGGATGCAGGACTTTTTTCACCTTTAAGTATCCAAGAGATGTGGTTAAGGAAATGAGGAAAGTGGCAAGGGGGTAGCACGTAGAGATAAATGCAGGATGTAGATTTCCCTCTTTCATATGCCCTCAGGAGAGTCAGGGAAAGTGTGCCACGGAGACATCTGGAGGGATTTCAGGACCTGAGTGCTTCCCATCTGGGACCATAAATAAAAAAGCAGCCTGCAAGAATTTTCCATTTCTAGACCAGACAACAAATTACCTCCCTACAGCCATTAGGTATCAGAATGGAAACAAGGAAGCTGATTAAAATAGCCAACTGTTCATGTCTTCATTTTTAATAATTATTGATCAAAACTGAACTGCGTTTATGCACGACAGTAGCTGGGGGAAAACTGCTAGTGCTTGCCTGCACATCAGCCAAGAACCACAGCAGTCTGCAACAATTACGGACGGCAAACCCTGCCTGAAGTACTGACACGCGTGCAGGCACCGAGCTGAGATGCAACAAGCTAGCCCAGGCCTGATCCTGCTGCCTGTGTGTCCAGCAGAGTCCTCAGCCTGGGCGCTCCGGGGGCCAGCCGGGTGCAGTGCTGCTTCCAGGAACCAGCGATGCTGCTCAGAAGACACATGTGCTCAGATGTAGCTGGAAAAAGCAGCTGACAGTGAAACGCAGCCTGACCGATTTCTCAGCTGGCTGCTCTGGCAAGAGACTTCTGTTATACTGGCCAAATCCTCCTGTTTTTCAGAAACCAAACCAAAGCAAACCAAAGCTCCTGCTGAAGTAAGCGGATTCCTGCTAACCAAGGCCTTCCAGGCAGCAGCTACTCTCCCCTTAGATCTCCGGTCCGTTTCTGGAAGCACTTCTACAAATAATACTAATGAAACAGAGTGGAGCTGACAGCCACAGGTGCCCTTTTCTGTATCCCAAAGGCACGAAGACGCAGGAGCACACCTTCGGTGAGTCACCAGGCCAGCTAGGGCGAAGGTTTTGGGCCAAAGAAAGCCAGAGGGAAATGCAGCTGGCAAATGGAAAGGATTCTCTGCTATGCCAATGAGAGACGCTGCCTTTTGGTTTTTACACAGTGAGGACTACACATACCTGCAAAATATACCCTTCTTTAAACAGGGAGAGTCACTTAGAACTTATTTAGAAAAATGCCTCCCCAGAAAGCATATGAAGTATTTTGGGATAATGCCATCTTCCCCGTTCGTTTCCCATCCCTGGCAGGACCCACGGCTCACGCTTCCCGTAGCCCACTGCCCCGGTGGGACCGTCAACCAAAGCAGCCCCATCCCCAGCAGCGAAACAGCAACTCCCCGGGCCTCTTGCAGCGTGGTTTCCTGAAGCTAGCTTGGCTCATCTGAGCAAAGCCAGAGTGGGAATTAAAAGAAAACAAACAAAAAAGCATGCAACAAAAGGAGTCAACACCATGAGATTTCTGTTCTGATTTTCACCCCCTACCTGACCCACCTGTGAGCATGGCTGGAAAAACACCACGCTGCTCTTTGCCACCTCAGTGCCTGGGGACATGTGGGATGAATTAGGGTACACATTTTTCTCAGCAGGCTTCGCAGTCCGGTGCTACCAGGTCACCCAGGTATTTTGCAGGAGCTGATTGCTGTTAACAGTTCTGACCTTAAGGCAAACACAGATCCTGCCGGAATTAGCACCAACGCTTACGCTGCTGTCACCACAGCACTGATATTTTCCTTCCCCTGCACATCTCTGGCCTCACCTTCACCTCCCACCGGTAATCTCCAGCAGGGCTTCCATGCAGTGCTCGGATCCCGTGTCTTTACAGACTGACACCAAAGGACTTGCTGAACTAGAAGACGTGGGCTGCAAACTGGCCCCCTGGCTGAGCTCCTCTGTCCCTTGCAGGATCATAAAAACAGATCATAAAAAGCATTCATGAAAACAAACCACCATATACAGGCATATACAATCTCCACCTGAAGATGCGATTTGCCTGAAACTCATCTGAGGTAATTAGTGAAGCTCCCCAGCCTCTGCCAGAATAGCAGACTATCAGCCATTATACATTTCCACCCGAAAAGCAATGAAGGACAGTGCCTCTAAGAGCCTGGCCACGAGGAAATAATCCCAAGCCCTTTCAGAATAACTAAGAATCTATATGGGAGGCGCAGCAGCTGTTTTGCTTTCACCCCCATCCACATGCTCCCCGTGCGCATTAAGGACTCCTCTTTGCAGTTTAGCTCCTGAAGCGATTGTGCCCAAACCACACCGCAGTGTCTGTGGTGTGGAAAAAGTGCCTAACACAGAGGGGGCAGAGGAGTCATTTCAAGATCGTGACTCCCAGCTAGCTGCCTGAGCCAATAAACCTTAGGAGGAGCCTTTCTCCTGCATCAAAAAAAGAAAAGAAGCAGCAACAGAGCTGCCAGCTGCCCCCCAGAAATTGCTCTCGTGTACGTGCATATAAACACCGGGGTCAAATTATCTCTTTCAAGGTGATGCGGAGATTTCATTACTTCAAAAATGATGGAACCCAGTGGAGGCGAGTCCTTATTAGATGAATTGGTCAGGTGAAACGCATTGTTTTATTCATGATGAGATCGTGACTGCGTTATCAAAAGAGCCTACAGGTCTCAGCTCAGCGTTCCCTAATTTTGCTGCCTTGGTTCAAACCGGGTCTCTCGTTGGCTTTTCATCTTTTCCCTCTTCCAACCTGAAATCAAAGCCTGCTCCGTGTGGTGGCTCAGCGTCCAGGACACCCCCAGCACCACCTGGTTGAGGTGTGAAGGCACGGATAGCTTGGTTCTGAGACGGTCAAGTGGCACCAAGGACTCCTGCTTTCAGATCCACCTACTGAGATGTGGGGAAAGAATAGAGGATCCTGAAAAGGGCTAAGAAACAGGGAACGGGGCCTTCCACATTCCCACCCTTCCTGCAGCTAACCTTGTCTACGTCTGCAGACACATTTAAAAGCCTCCCTTTGGCACTTGGCTCTGTACTTGGGTCTGCAGGAGCGCTCCGGTCCCCCCACGCCTCTCCCCTTCTGTTCCCTCCCCACTCTCTCCGACTCACAGCAGCGTTTGGATGTTCGGTGATGCCTCAGCTCCAAGCATCTGCCACCAAATTATTTCTCTCTCCCGGCTCATCGAGCAGAGATTCTGCATCAGCGAGCTGCGGGGCTCAGCCAGTGACAAGAGGCTTATCGCCGCGCCGCCAGCCCGCTGATGCGAGGGGAAGCACCCAGAGCAGGCTGCAGAAAAGGAAGGGGACGGTTCCTCTGATGAATTAGGAGCTCCTTCTCCTCCCCCGGCTCGCAGAAACTCAAAGCAGGTATCAGACACAGTAAGCGGCCCGTTAAATTGAGCCAGCCGCTACACGAGAGCGGAACGCCCACGGCACCAACCCAGCCGTGCCCCTGGTGTATGCACACGGTGAGTGAGGCCCGAGCTGTCACGGGGAGCAGTCAATCAGTCCTGGAGGGCCGGGGGCTGATCTCCAGCCAGGAGAAGCCTCCCAGCTACACGGGGGATTGTGCAAGCCCCAATCCCCTCGCACGCTTCCCCCTTGCTCCCTTGGCGAGGCGATGTGCTTACGGATAATGCTTTTAATGCCCATTTACTGATGTGAATTACAAAAAAAAACCAACAATCCCAAGTGCTGATGACATAGACGCGAGCACAAAATGAATTCATTATGATTAGTGCTATTACAATGAATCGCAAATGCGTTCCTAATGGCAGGACATTTAAAAAGCAATGTGCTGCTGGATCCCTCGGCTCTAAAAGCAGTAACAAGGCGATGGGTGCACCACGGGAACTGAAGAGAAACTCACGTGCTGGCAGGCTGCTGCCAGAGGCTCCAAGAGGAACACAAGCACGTGTGGTTTGTAGCCCCTCAGCTGTGCAATTCCAGTCGCTCTGCACGGCCACGGAGCTCTCTCCACCTCTGAACCCGAGCCGGGTACGTCTCGTAGAGCACTTCCAGAGCAGAAGCGTTCCCCGTAGGATGCTTGGTACGGCCTTGTCCGATCTCGTTTTTGGGCATCTGAAGAGAGATGCTTTCTCACAACCCCCGGGGAAATTTTACACAGTCTCTGAGAAGTTACGTGTAGGGATGAAGGCCTGTGATTCAACCCAAATCTCTTCTCTTCGTTTGTTCATCTACAGATGGGGTTAGGTCCAAGGCACGCGAGCTTCATTCCCACTGCTACAACAAATCCGCCAGCAAAGGGCACAGGCATCTTCCCCAAGGCAAAGCCCTGGCTGCTAACAAGCTCACCTAAGTGCAAAAAAATGCGAGGGAAGTTTATGAGCCTACAAGCACAGACTCGCTAGCCAGAAACACTCCCTGCGACAGGCATCCAAAGCCTCCCCTGGAAATGCCGAATGTGGGGCAATCCCAGCTTCATACCCTGCAACCCTTCAGGCAGGGGTTTGGGATGAGTTCAAAGGGCATCTCTTCAGGAAGAGCACATCAGCAAAGCACGGAGCATAGGAAACTCACAGCACAAACTGTCTTCAAAAGAGAAGGCAGGGAAGAGGAACCACTGGCATGGCTTTCTGCTCCTCCTCCCTCCTTCAGGGTGCGCGGCTCCTGTGGGCACCCTGTGGGCACCCAGGCTCACCCTCTGGGGCTTCTCACCCCAAAAGAGCCAGAGGCAGGCAGGGAAGAGCTGCCCCGTGCCTGTGCTGCTTCCCTGCTGCTACAAGCTGGGTGGCTGCACTGCTCAGTACCACCGGTGTTGATTTTGGCTCAGTGCCCCAGCATTTTATGGACGTTGCAAACCCCGCGGCCCTCACCACGGAGAGCAAGGAGTCAGAGCTCCCGTGAGCCTCCCCGGGCTTGCAGGAAACACAGGGGCCACCATAAATGTCTTTTCCTACTGTTCTGATGATGAAAAGCTTCATTTTTATCACTGACAGGCCAGAACAGGGTGATGGAGCTACATTTTAAGCTTTCTCTATAAATTGAAAAAGAGCTCGAAACCCTTTACTTTTTTGTCCTTGAAAAGGGAACAACCATTTGCTGGCGCTGTCTTAAGTTGATGTTCCTGAGAGCGCTTTGACAGCAACAGCATTTACGACCTTGGCAATTTTATTTAAAAAAATTAAAAGCTCAGATGCCAGGAACACGTAGGCTCAAGCTCTCATACACAGCAGCAATCTCTGCGTGCAAGTGCCTTGAAATTTCTGGAGAAGTTCGTGGGCTTCCTGCTGAAAGCTGCTTTGGGAAATGGGTGATTCAGGATCCTGCGTGCTTATAAAATGTGACTCCATCCACAAGTAATTTCACAGGAGCTCGGTAAACTGACTTGAAAACATCTCCTCCTCGTATTTGCTACAGGGTGCTAACACACCAGAGACTTCCATTCAGCAGCTCTGCTTTCATGCTTGTAAACTCACTTTGCTTCAACAGCAATGCTTTTGTAGAAAAAATGCACGCAGCACTCAAGCCCAAAGAGGTGCTCTCGTGGATTTCTGAAAAGGCAGACGGAAAGCAGCCCGTAATAGAAACTCACTCCCAAGCTGTGCCACGGCTGCTATTGCTCGATAATATCCAAAATTACTGCTGCAGAGAGTTCAGCAGCAGCAGGGCACCCTCCTTTGTGATTTTTTTGCTGGCTTCCAAACCCAGCGTGAAAGAAAACAAGGCACCACCATGCAGGTCTCCACCGTGTTTCCAAATGCAACCACGAAGCCATCCTGCTCCGTCCTGGGGTTTATTTCCCCTCTTGTTTGTGCCCGGTTTTTGATGCAGAGGGAGAATCTGACAGTTCTGGTTCTGCACTGGCAGGACACAGCTCTCCCTGCCAGAGGACGGCTCCATGACCCTGGCACAAGAAGAGCAGCCAGGAGATGCCAGCAGAGATGGCCAGGCATTCCCTTCTAACCTTAGTGCGCGACAGCTCACTGAAATCATGCCTCTCCCCTTCTCACTCCTTCCTGCGGCTGTCCAGCGGAGCACTGACACGCGCTTTTACTCCAGGCAAGCACTGCCCAACAAAAAGCAGCAGAGTTAATTGGCCTGAACAGCGAAATCCTAGGTTAAACCACAGACACTCCAGTTTTTTAGCAGGCGATGAAGCAATATTTACAGCTTTCAAACTGAAGAAACACGATCGGTGGTTTTGTTTACCCACTGAAGTGGAGTAAACTCACTGCTATCTCTGCTGACACAGATTCTGGCCTGGTTTATCCACACAGAAAATGCAATTGCATTACTTACTGTTTGGCACGAGTCTTTGCTTTTTTTTTTATTTATTTTTCAATTAGACCTAAGTATGATACACTAGTAGGAAGAACGAAGAGCCTCTGAAATCTGGAATTGAGATTTCTGAGTGGTGAAAAGTTACGCTGGCTATGAATTCCTTCCAGGTTCACCAAGGAATCCCTGATCATCAGTCTTCAGTCCTCAGTGCTGTTAGCACAGGCAGGATGAGCAGACACGACAGCATAACTGGAATTCCAGTGTGCCTGCAACCGGCTAAAATAAAGCAATAAAATACTGAGGCCACAAGACCTCTTTCCATGATTTCCCTTCCCAGAAGTATGAAAATCCTATTTGCCACTCAACAGAGAGACACAAATATATTGAAAATCTCCAAAATGAATAAGCAGCCATTCCACTCTGAGCTGATAACTCATCATGGCCTTTGAGAAAGGTATTTGGGGAATAAGAGAAAAACTATTCTCTCCTGCACAGGAAATGTAACTGTGGCACTAAAAAGATGACTGCAAGCCCTCCTCTGCTCACTTCAGGGCTCTTTCACCCTGCTGTTAACTTAACCATCTTACCATCTAAACAGATAAGCAAGATATTAGTATTTTAGGCATTAAAACACCCTTCAGGAAGCATTTCTTGGGCACACAGACAATCTTGTGCTCTAAGCTCATGAAGTCAACCAAAATGATGTTCTCAGGCATTCCACCCTCTCCCTGGCTCAAACCATACATTAGTAACATTTAACTCACAATACCTTGCCCAAATCCCAAAGTACACTACGCAGCAGCAGCGGCACAACTCTGCAATTTGTTGCACCCATCCTATCCATGGATGCACGTGAATAAAAACATGACAACTTGGTGCTATGTGGCTCAGAAGTAAATGGCATCAAAATATACTTAACCGCAGCTCATTACTGCTGTGCCGAAGGAGTTACAACCTACATAAATCTGAAGTACTGTTTCCTTACTTCTTTTGCTGCATATTATCTGAAAGGTAAACGAGATATCATGAAACCAAGAGGGTAAGCAAAGTTTTATTTATTTATTTTTGTTCTAAAGCAGTTAAACACACAACTTGCACGCGAGAGAGGTTCTGAATCCCCTTGGCAAACTCTCCAGGGGTTTTACACCACTGCACTCTGCTACAATGAACCAGAACCTTTCAACTAAAACCAACAGTGACATTCAAGATTCCCCCAGCTGGCACCACTCCATTTTTGGGGCAGGGCTGGCTTGGATCAGGGTTATCATAGGACACTGGTGGGATGGGACTCTCATCTGCACCGTTAGCAAAATGAGAAGGATTCCTGACCCATAGCTGAGATGCCTCTGCAGGCCAGCAGTGCCAGTAATAAATACCAGCTGGTTTTCCTGCTCAGCGCTGGTCAGCATCGCTCCCAGGCTGCAAGGGGGAAGCTCCCAGGCTGTCAGTGCCCCGGACGTTGCAAGAGGATGTTTACAAGCAGCACAGCAGAGATGAAATGAAAACAGATGGCAGACAGATGTGAGCGGAGTCAGGAAGGGGAAAGCTGCCTGGCAATGTTTTTAGCAGTGTCACTCTCTGGCTCACCCAAAACCACCCCAGAAGCATCAGCAGAGCTAGGAGGAAGGCTTACACTACCAGAGGAAGCATCTGCAGTGCTTACAGGGTGTCCCAGAGAGGCCTGAATTTTCACACATTGATCAAACTAAAACCAAGCACCTTTTCCCATTACATTTTTGAGCACAACAGGTCACAGGCGACAGCAGCACCCGTGCTGCCCGATGAGGGGAGCAGTAATCTCACCGGGGGAGCTGGAGAGCTGTTCAAACACCAATTCATCTTTGACCAGCTCCGGACAGCTATTGTCCATGTTACAGACAGACAGAGAGGGGCAGGCATTGAGGGCTACGCCTTCAGGGGGAAAGCTGCTGATGTGAGGGCTCCTGGGGGAGCTCCCTGTCCTCCAACCGCTGCCCCGGACTCCCTCAGTTCCCAGTACTCACTGCTGATGCACGGCGTCTGGGCAAAGGGAGTGGGCACGGGTTCATCAGCTTGCTGTCACGGAACGAGTAAATGTCACGTCTCCGTCTTTTTAAATGAAATCTACTCCTCGCATGCCCTTACCAGACAGCAGAAGGTAATTTATTTCTTTAGAACAAAAGCTTGAATATATCGCCCTAGCAGCCTGCTGCATTATGACCCCCACGCTAATCTTATTAAGAGAGAGGTTACCGGGCTCTTTGTTGGTGAACAGCACATTAATGAGATCTCCTTGAAATAATCCCATCTCTAATATGCAGGGAAAATTACATTTTCCAGCGTAATTACTATGTCAGTCAAAAACCCCAACTCCATCATTAATTGCTTTTCTCCAGATTCCAACAGCTTCTTGTCAAGCGGCACAACTCCGGGAGGAGGAGGAGGGGGGAAGGAAAGACGGGAAGTTTATCTCATGAAATCAAACCCACAGCACATGGGGGAGGCTGTGCCTGTTTGGAGCCTGTTGTGTTAGAAGCGGGAGCTGCTGGCATCCCCAGGGCACTGCAGCGGAGCTGGTGCCCGGGCACAGCCTGGCAGGAGGGGATGCTGCTGGGCAGAGGCAGGAGGAGAGCGGTGCCTGCGCTCCCCAGTCAGATGGAGCAGGCTGCAGAGGACAGAGGGCTTGTGGCTGAAGGATGGCAGGGTGATCCTGCACCTACAGCACTGTCACTGACTCACCTGTGCTCAGTAAGGGCACTCAGCTCCCTCCTTAAACTTGGTGTGTCTTCAAATAAAAAAAAAAAAATCCATGGTGGTTGGCTCCCACCTGTCTGTCCGAAGATCTTTTTGAGGAAATCAACATGGTGATGTGAAACGGGAAGCCAAAACTGACACCGTGTGTGTGCAAAATACAGCCATTTCTCTGTGCTTCAATCTGCAATAAATGCGTAATGCTTTGATAACAAAAGCGTGCCATGACCGGAGACCCTAGTTCAGCAAATATAAGGCCTGGGGCAGGACATGAGAACAAAAACAAAGGATGTAGGCCACCACTTTGGGTTTTTGGCAGCATTTGAATTAGACAGGAGAAATGGCAGCCTTCCTCTAAGAGTCCTGCAGCTCTCTGTACCCCCTGCGTAGAAGACCCTTTGTTTGGGGAAATCAAATCAATACAGGGGGGATCCTTGGGGGGGGCTCGCAGGAGCTTTGCATCACCCCAGCTGTATAAAGGTATTTGAGCAGAGCTTCTTCTCTGCATCTGACTCATTAACTTGTTACTGAAAGATAAATTTTATTATTTTTTTTAATCCCATTTCCCCAGCTTTTAAATACCAAACTACATCAGAGGGAAAAACACAGAATGATACAGACTACTTTGTGTTACTGAGGAAAAATGCATGGTTTTAAGACCTCACTTAGGCCTTCTCCCCATACAGCACAGAACAACAGTGTTTTGAATAAGATGCCACAGTGTAAGCTCCCAGATAAACTTAAGTGATTTTATCTGGTTTTTCATTTTTTTTGGTCAGCACAAAGTCTGCCATCTGGGCTCCGTCGTAAAACGAATATGAAATTTTATTGCAAACCATATGATACCAGCAGGAGTAGAGAAAGTTGAAAACAGCATGAATGTTTAATATTGGGCACTAAAGTAAAACACTCTCCCCTTCTCTATTATTTATTTTCTTGGGCTTTTGTAAAACCCAGACCTCCCTCAGCCCACCTATCCCAACAATTGCTTCAGTGATGCCTATTAACAGGAACAGCCTCACAACCAAGCCCATGCAAATCAAAAGAGTCCACTGATAATTAAAATGGGTCAGATCCTCATTAGAGACGTTTGTCCCATCCTTACTGACAGGTCATCAAGTGGAAGAGCCCTTGCAAAATCGCGTTTGTTAATTATGTGCAAAGGGGATTGAACAACATTCGAAGACTGGAAATGATGTGGTCGTAAAAAATTGCCTGGGCATTTGAAGAGTCAATCACATCCATGGCAAAAATAAAATTAACAACAAAAACATGACGCTCTGCAAGGATTTTCATTTCGCCCGCATGAACTTGTGGGCTTTAATTTCCCAGGTGATGTATTGACTATTTTTGGATGAAATGCCGGATCATTTATAGCTAAAACTCTGCTCGACTATTAAAATGAAAATATATTAAACAGAAAGCTAGGTCAGAGCAAAGCACTTCAGTCAGCTAACCGGCTGCTTGGTGGGAAAGGAGCATCATATCCTGACTCCCCAGTCAAATCCTACCTTTAAATCAGGCTGAGAAAGTAGCTCACTGATTCCTGCTGCTTGCCTATCACGAGCCAACAGATGCTAATGCCAGCAGCACCACAAGGCACTCACCGCAGCTCTTAAAGGCATTGCAGGGCGGTCAGTTCTCGTACTGAGTTCAGCAGCTCTAGAGGGATATTGTTTCAGGGCACGGAGCCGTTCTTACTAACAAGGATTTCATAAACAATTATCAGATGCTCTCTGACATAAGCCAAGCTCCTTGAAAAAAACACCACGAGTACCCAGAGACAGAGGTTTACCGTGTAGTTTTAATTCCTGCGCCCAACCTCTTCCCTACCCAGCCGCTGTGGGGTCTCCACCGACAGCCACGTCCACAAGGCGCGTCTGAAAGCTCCCACGAGAGACGCAAGCTGCAGTAGCCCCTCCGTTTCCACACAGCATGGCCTTCAAAATTAGCCAGCTTCAGCTCCAGAGCAGTACTCAGGCACCCCAAAAACCATTCACAAACCTGGCTCTCTCTCAAGCAGACGAGATTTGTCTTTCGGGAAGTGACTTCAGTCATACAGCACAGACCAAAGCGTGGTTACCTGGGTTTTTATTGCTGCCTGCCTGTTCTGAGCTGACCTTCCTTCCCTTCTCTAAATAACATGCAGAAGGTATGCTAAAAAAGTATGTGGCATGTAGGCTACCACTAAAGATGCCAGCAGAAAATGAAAGCGTGAGGATGTACAGAGAAGACTGCTGTTAAATCCAAGCTATCATAAATTAATATAGCCTCGCTAAATAAACACAATAAGCAATTATTAACAGACCACTTCACATGTTCTGTTTTGAACAAGAGCCTGTCAGAGACATGCTGAAGCTTACAGAGTGAGAGCTGTGATTACTGAGCTATTTATTCTCAAAACCAGTTACTACTTTGCTTTATTAAAAACAAAGCCAGAAGATCTGCCTAAACTTATACAGAACTCTTTTGTCTTACGTAGGGGAAGAAGAAGCAACGAAAGGACTGAGTTTATCTGCACTGCAGGAGGACTTCACATCAGTCCTATGTGAATGCCTGAACGATGAGTGGCTGTGTGCTCTCATACCCCATGCCTCCCTAGTCCCACACCGCATGCCTGTGTCTCTTCATAAGTGTAGAGAAATTAAGATAACACAACTACAGAGCAATGAATCCGTAAGCTGAAAAAAAAAAAAGCAAGAAACAGCTGAAGCATCGCAGCTGTTCTTTGTGCCACAAAGTGCCTGGAGAAGCACTCTGTGTGTCCACTGAGCAGCAGTAGACAAGAACTAATGAAATACGTACTTCAAAATAGATGCTGCTCGGGTCACCAGTGTGAACGCGTTACTCATGTCAGCTATCTCTAATAAAAATGCTAACAGCGAAGCGAAAAGAGAAGCCAAAGTCTCCCATTAGGTATGCCTAGGGAAACTGGGAATTCATTTGTTTAATTTTAAAATTACACTATTCTCACCACAGCATGCGAGGAATCAGAACTTTGTTCCCAGTATGAGAAAGACCATCGGCTCTGAACGAACAGCAGCGGTATTTTTAAGGCCATGCTATTCCCCCCCATGAGGAGTCCCAGCACAGGAAACGCTGGAGTTCTCTGCATTAGCTAGTGTGAGCTGCTAAGATGTTATCATTTGAGTTTCCAACTATTTTGTGCCTTTTTTGTATACATTCTATTACTAAAGTAAAGTATGGCTTCCACTGGGAACAGGAAAAGTGACACGAGCATTATAGGGAGCCTGTGAGCTGTGATATTACTTCTCGATATATAAAAGACAGAGTAAATACTTTACTTGCCTTCAAATCAAGCAAACCACTTGCCTTTTTTCATCCCCACAAGAAGATTGGGTATTTGGACTGGTAGGCTTTTCCGTGACATTTCCCAGAGTTTAACATTTTCCCCTCATACAAGGTAAGGAAAAGATAAAGCCCAGCTGAACAGAAAGAAAACTTGGGAAGAACGGTAAGAAACTAAAATGTTGCTTCAAAACGGGAAGCTTCCTGTTTAAACACCCACTCTTAAAACCCATTGTTTGCAAAACCCTTTTAAAGATGATTAAGCAGTAGTTAAATCCCCATTTCCAGTCACATCAATATGCCCCCACTCAAGCCATTTCTAATCAAACTGAGACAGAAGAAGGGCAGATGGAAAGACGATGGACAACTACTCCCCAGTGGCCCAGCTAAGCTATTAGCGCAGTATTGGTCTGTGTAAGGTGAGCAGATTGTTCTGGTTTGTAATTTATTCTTCTGCTAGGATCCTGTTAACACCTCTTTACTGTAATGGAGACAGCTTTAGCTCAGCTTGCATTCCCCAAAGGCAGTCCAGGGTTGAATGGGTGCCCAAAGTCACTTTTGGAAGGCATTTTAACAACAGGGATCGTCCTTGATACATAAAATTGAAGGGTCTTTGTAAATGAGGCCGCAAAAGCAGCCCGTGGCTGTAAAACCCAGCACTAGAGTCCAATATCACTAAACCTCAGAAGAATCCGTGCAGGCTCCGTGCAGCACATGCTCTACCAGTGCTCAAGGTTCATTTTGTCCTTGTCTAATTTAGACTGGCCCCTTCAGCTTTCTTAGAGACACGTGGCTGGTGCTCAGAATAACTACTGCTGGAGTCTGGAAAAAAAGCAACGTGGAAGGAAAATATTGTTTCCTGGCACACTGCAGTGTATGAGCATTACCAACACAGAGATGGTTGACGAAAACAATGCTGTGAGAAAAGCCATTTGTTATGTTGCAGGGAGGATTGAAGATAAATGGCAAAAGCAAAGGCATCCTGAGCTAGCCATTAAGGCAGAGAAATTGCCTTTTGCATTTCCAGAGGAGCTTTTGTCATGCTACAGCACAGCAGTAAAACACAATGCCCACGTAGAAGGCAACAACACAAGGTGCAGAGAAGGGGGAAGACCAAGGACGCCAAGGAAGCGCCCACCCCACAAACTGGCTGTAAAGGTTTTACCTGTAAGGTGTGCACTTTTACACAGAGCAGGTCACTCAGACCAGAAGGCTGGTGCTGTAGCCCTTTCTCCACCGGGACATCAGAAGAAAAGGTGCCTGTATGAAAGGTAAGAAGAAACCAAATGCCCTGGCTCTTGGGTCAGCACTTCCCACTTTCAGATTGGCTTCCGTCTACCCGACCTCCTCACTGATGCCATCTCAGCAGTACCTGTGGAGCCAGGCTGCCTTTTGCAATTACTCCTTGCTCTACTGCAGCAGACAGCCCCACTGACAGCTGCCACAGCCAACATATAAAAGGCCTCACACGCAAATTATTTCTCAAATCCATTGCAAGGTAGCCTCTGAGGCAGACTTGGAAAAAAAAATCAGGCGTATTCCATTTTCAAGGCGTATATTTAACTAATATGGTAAATCCTGATGATTGTTTAGAAGTAAGATATATGGACTCCAAACACAGCCTACAGAGAGAGAGCCTATGTTGGTATGCAGTGTTTATATAAACATACATATCGTGTGTATATTTCTAAATATAATTCTCAAGTTTCGCATTCTAACAAAAGCATCTTTAATGTTGGTACATAGGGTGAAGAGGCAGGGACAGAAGGAATAAACACTTCATATAATTGTCTGTAGCAAATAGTCTTGCACAGTCTGGGGCTCAAACCACCCAAACTGGTAGACGAACTGCAGCTGCAGTTCTCGGTGTTATTTTTAACACCATTCCCCCACTCAGGCTGCCTTGTCGCCTCTCTCCATCTCGGAGCACGCATTAAACCGCAGCCCGATAGCGTTATCGGCACCTTTGTCAACAAAATATACTTGTCTCCTCGGGATGGTGAAATGTGTGTCACAAATGAATGAGACTTCTGGAGTTCAGCAGCAATCTACGGGGAAGTGTTAATTAGAACAGACCGAGTCAGAAGGAAGCTCAGCAGACGCAGACTAATTAGCACCGCCGAGCATAGCAGGGCAGCTCTGCGGAGGCAGCGCTCCATCACTGGCTTCTGAGAGGTTAGCACTCCTGCCTCTTTCCGGGCTTCGGTCTCGAGATGACATGAAAACATATGTTATCAGACCAAGAGCCCCACGATCAACAGGAAGATCTGCTTTTTCTCCATCGCTCGGTTACCCTCATTGACACATTCCTACCGCAGCATCCACAAAAGCACAGACCTTCAAGATTTCTCTGACGCGGAGGGCTGCGGGTCCCCAGGAAGGGAGGCATCCTGCTGAGCCTCGGCTGGACTCGCAGTCTGTAGCTGCCACCAGTTTCCCCGGGGAATTTAAGACCACTGGGCATCAATGCAGAATTCAAACAGACAGCTTCGGTGCGGAACAGAAAGGGTTTGTAAAAGTTTGGCGGAAATGTGGGAAAAGGACTTGAATGAACCATTCAGTATGTCAGCTTGCGAGCCTGCAGCTTAAATATTGCTGCCGAACTGACATTAGTCAAGTAAACAAATGCCTTCCAAGTGTTGCATCAGATGTTGTCCAGATGAATCCCCATTTTTCCCAGATGCAACCTAGCAGATGGACTGGTACACAAGCAATTCTGTAAGCAGACAGATAAGAGGCTGGAGATGCTGAAAACAATAGGATAAAACAAAGCAATACAAAGCACAGCCAACGCTTGTTTCTCACATCCACACACTCACTAATTTCCTAATTTTAGAAGAAAGAATTTCAGATTAAATACATATTACAGATAATTCTAGTAACCAATGGGTCAGCATCTATAGCTTCCATTCCTTCTGGCCTACTGTATTATTTTTAACTCTGATTATAAGCAGAGGAGCCCATGCCCACAAACATGTAAGATTTTGAGAAACTTATCTGCTAAATTCTGCCTTTGTACCATGGCTACCTCAAACACTGCAGGGCCATCATCTGCAAGACATTTCCCTCTGCCAGCAGCCCAGGCTCCATCTGGATTCAAGCACATAATTCTTTTAACAAACGTAACAATGCCAGAACTCTTCGGTGTCTTGTTCTCTTACTTCTTTTGCTCAAGAACCTACTTCATCTGAGGTTATAAATTTTCTTTTCCTATCCTGCCTAAATAAAGCCAGCGTGTATATTGAGCATAAGAAAATTAAAGCTGGATCCTAAATAAACAAAAATCAAAGCACAGGTCCAGCCAAAGCTAATGGGAGCTCTGGAAGCATAGCATGGGCTAAGGAAAAAAAATTAAGCATGCTTTTAGATACAAACATTTGAGCATTTTAACCACAAGCACCTCTTGGCACAAAATGAATTACAACGATCTGGTTTCTCAGCATTAATGCTGTGACCAGTCCCCGCTGGCCCACTCAACTTTCTAAAAGCATCTGCTCTCAAAACTGAACTGCTGGTATCAAAGGAGGTAGGATGAGAAAAGCAGAACAAATTAAGTGTTCTTGCCTGCATTCCTCAGCTTGGCTCTGCCAGGGAAAAAGGAGAAGGACAAGACTGTTAGGTTCAGCACTTCAGAAAAACATTCTTTCTGAACCAAGCACTTTAGCAACAGGAGTATGTACCACCTGCTGTCATGAGGAGAGACAAGACCTTACATTCTTATATCTGAGGTCATCAGACTCGCATATGACTGGATCAAGGAGTTAATTGTAGAATCATTAATGTTTGAAAAGACCTCTGAGGTCACCTGGTGCAACCATTCCCCTACCACCAGTACCAACCACTAAACCTTGTCCCTAAAAGCGAGCCAAATGCTTTCAGTACTGCATTTAAATAGCACAATATATGATCGCAGCAGTTTACAAAGAATTTAAATACATGTACACCCTCTTCAAGCCCTGTTTTCTTCCCTTTTACAGCAGTCAAGAACTGGGAATGATATAATCCACTCCCAGCAGCACCACAGTACCACCTGCTACAGAAAAGAGCTGATCAGCTATCCATTGTGTACCGAAGCAGATGGTGTGTAAATACACAAGAGCCTAACGATACCCAGCATTTCAGAGATCCCATTTCTTTCTCATAGCAGAGTTTAAATATTGCAAAACACAAGGACAGATTCTTTCCTCTTACAGAACGCTGTAATAAGAACGAACTCCAATCAAGTCAACAAACATACAGAGGTGTCAAACAAGTATCAGAAGGCAATTGTCATTCTTAAAAGTCATACGTGTTACAGAAGACATCACGATTACTTACACAGGGTGTTTATACAGTAGAGGACATCATAACTGCATGAATTACATGACCTTGCATGATCTGTGCAAACAATTTTTATTTATTTTTTTTGCAATAGGCACACACTAAAAACAACCTTTCCTCACCTCCCCACTCCTTTCACCCAGAGAAAAGCCGAGCAACAGAACTGCACTAGGCAAGCTTTGATTTATAATTGCTTAAACATTCTGGAAAGGAATTATATTATATAAACCAAAGCCATCACGCAATTTAACATGTTTCACAAAATTAACCAACTAAACACACACAGCATACCTCAGATCACTTCAAGCATTTACCTGGTAGGTTAACTGAAGCCTTGTGGACAGCAGTTTGAAAGCCATTAAGACACCTTTGCTTAGAGATAATTTTCTTATTACTATTATTTTTGCATTTACATGAACTAGGATAAGGTAGATTGCTCTCTCTTCTCATTGCTAGCTTTTTGCCATCCATCAGGGCCAGGACAGAAATCTGGCTGGGTATGTTCACGCATCCCACAAGTTTTTTACCTTTGTCTACGTGATGTCAGCAACCAGTGGTAGGCTGGTATTGCAAAGGACCTGAGATACAGAGCAAAGCACAAAGGCTGTGGTCAAGCTAAGAACGAGCTAGGCCCTTAAAAAGCAAATCCCTTCTCTGAGACTATTCACCAGACTGCTGGCTATAAGAAAGAGAATTGTAAAATCTGGTTTTCTTTTCATTATTATGCAGTCTCTTACTTAATTTCCTTTCTCCAAGGAGAAATGGGTAAGGGAAACACTGTAACTTTTGTTTACAATTCATTCTAATTCTGACCTCAGAGGGGAGCGCAAGCAAGATCTAGGCATGCAATCCATTTCTTTGTCTTGCCTGTGCTAACACAAAG
Source organism: Anas acuta (assembly GCF_963932015.1). Lineage (NCBI taxonomy): Eukaryota > Metazoa > Chordata > Aves > Anseriformes > Anatidae > Anas > Anas acuta. The sequence continues at coordinate 49,342,138 of NC_088983.1, read as the reverse complement.
ACTCTCAAGTCTGGGTTGCAGGCATCATTGCAAGAGTCACACACAGAGTCTTATTTGAATGAAGAGAAGAAAATTCAAGAGATTTGCTGCTTCCACCCCCACCCCCGCAAATTCTTTTTTTTTTTTCTTTCCTCTAAAACAATAAGTAATAATAAAAACCCTCTGCATCCTCAATTGCACAGTCAGGAAAGGAGACCCCAGACAAATATATTTAGGACCTTACCAAAGGCTATATGTAGCCTAAGAAAATCCGAACATCAATTGCTAACACATCAGGGGGCAGTGAGTGAGACACTGGTATAGCTATTCCGAGGTGCCGAGGCATGTAATGATTTCCTCCTTTAGTTTTGGAAAGAGCAGGCAGGCTCCTGCATAAGCCTACCAGTTAGCTTTGTCGGAAAGCTGCACTAGGTCCACCTGACGATGCAAGATGCTTTAAACTCTCACAGCTGCACAAACTGATTATAAAATGCGACGATGAAATACACTAATTATCAAACTCCTAGATCAGAATGGTGGCTTCATTATCCACTTTTACACAAGTGATCAGCAACAAATTGCTTAAACTGTCTTTGGAACTTACTGTATAACACAGCTGTTACGGTTCTCTGTAGCCACGAGGGTAATTGGGAGACCTTGTGTAGCGCACAGTTGCTGTAATTTGCTCCTCTCTTTATAGCCACTGGAAAGAAGAGCAGAAAGAAGGATCAGCTTTTCTTTATTGTTTCAGTCAGACAGAAAACTCCCCTCTGAATGTTCTTTTAGTTGTTTCTTTGTGGCATAGAAAATTATAAGGGCGTTAGTGCACCGTACCTGCTAACGCAAGCCCATGCCTGCATTCTGGAGAGCTTGTGGCCTGCATGGTAAAACCATTCCTGACCCAAACACCTTTACAGTTCCTAGCCAGATGTAGTAAGGTAAAGGTAGTAAAGTACCAGTTCTGTTTCCCCTCGGCACGCTGGGCTGTGTACCACTCTGGAGCGCAGAAGGCACTGCAGGATGTGTGAAGTCTTCTGCCAGCACATCCGCTAAGAAATGAGCAGGACAAGGCAGCTTCGTTCACGGTGCTGCTCACGAACCACAGCCTGCGCATGAGAGACAACAATCCAGATCAGTTCACATGGCCAAAATGTGGAGATAAAACCACCCACTTACTAAGTTATTAGTTACTTATATTATGAAGGTACCTAAAGTCTCAAACTCCAGATGCTGCACATTTCATGCAAGTCCTCTACAGGCCAATTGAAAAGTATCCAGAGCTTCATACACAAAACCAGGATACCTTGCTTACCACTTGGAGACAGTCACTCGCTGCTACAGATTCTACCGTACAACCTTCTCTTTAAATGCAAAGCCCCCTGGTGCTAGCCGTAATGATTTGGATTAGCACTGTGATTCTCCTACTGCCAGGGAAATAAAAATCTCATAGTACCACTATCAGAGATTTCCGTGCAACTCAGTGAATAACAGTAAAAGCAGCTGCAAAATAGCAAGTGAACAAAGACTACAGAGATATAATGGTGACTCAACAGTCTTTCAATTCAGCTATTAAAGTGTCTGCAATTCCCTTTATGTTTCAGGTGAATCAAAAGTGATTGAGCAGAATTAATTTCTCCCTGGAGCATTAAAAAATGTTTCAGTCAGACTTGGCTGGGCTCTTTCAAATCTGAGTTTCTGAGTTCATCCCTGCTGTAACACCAATGAACTGAATGTCCAATGAACTCAATTTCAGCAGAGCTGAGTTTTGGAGGATGGAGTTAAAAGAATTATGTGAATTAACAGTGTGTATATTGAGATGATAGTTGAAAAATATGAACCTTCAGGAAATACCAGTCCCGAACAGTAAATTCTCTTGGATTCTTACCAAGCATCTATACTATGCAATGCCAAGCACATGAGGTACTCATTTGGGTTATGGAGCTCTGACTGACTGCATGAAAAAAAAATTAAAATTCCATACTGAGACCACAGATATTCATGCATGCGAACAGGCACTTTATGGGTTTAGCACTAATTTAAACATCTATTTAGGAGCCCCATGTGAAGAACAGACTTCAAAGCTCTGGCGTGGAACGACGAAGCCCTGCCTGATATGTGCATATCCAGCAATTGTACTGTTTTATGATCTAAGTAGGACAATTTTCCTCACCTTTTGACAAATACTGAAACTAAAAACAGCAAGTGTTTCACGAAGCTTTCACTGAGTGAAGGAAAAGGGAAAACAAAATGAGGAGTAAAATGATTAACATGGAAAAGTCAAACCTGTCAGGGAAAAAACAGAAGCCACATCACAGGGTTTTTAGAAGTTAACAAGAAAAATACAATCTGTACATTTTCCAAAAGTTTGGATAAGTTTCTCTTCTCCTTGTCACAACCATAGTTTCTCCTAAACATCTTTGTGTTTTGGATTCAGCCCAGGACTATAGAACCAGAGGTGTCATATGAGACTTTCTCCAGGGGCCTGAAGTCTAGCTGTAAGTGAATTTTGGATGGCAGTTTATCTGACCCAAACGCTGGATACCCAATGCTTAGCACTGAAATGGGCAGGCACTAAAAAAGACAATAAAAGCATAACATTTCCCTTTTGGGAAACATTTAAAAACAAAAAAAAAAACAAACACAAAACACAAAGACACATACGTTCTAGTATACAAGCGCAAACCTTAACATAACTAAGGATAACATCGGGACATGAAAGGTTTCTGTTTATATAGAGTGCTAGCTCTAAGGGCAAATTTATTAATGGAAGCTGATTAATAGATAGGCCTATTTGCAGAATAACAAGAAAACCAGTTGGTTCAGCTCCCTGAAAAATTATTTTGAGTGAAGATTTAATACATCTCTGCCAGCCCTCCTGTGTGGAACAGATTTGAAGAGAAAATTCAACTATTCCTCACCCACCACTCTCTAGCACATCCCAGCATCATTTACTGCAGCGAGACCAAAAAGGTAATACTTTAAAATACAGCCTCAGAGCTCTCAAAAACCAGGAGCAGCTCCTATCTCCACACAATCAGGATGATCAGCCTTACTATCTCCCTCTCGTTTGTTTAGCTCTGTTTTCTAAAGGTCTCATTTTCTTTTTGTTAGGGTTTTTTGGAATTTCTCCATATGTGTATCTGTGCCAGAAATCGAGTTTCTAGACATGCAATTACTCAAAATGACTTATAGCCTCCATGTGAAGAGCTGTAATATTAAGGGAATTAAATATCAAGGCTGCCTTGTGCAAATAAGAGTACGGACTGCTCAGACCTATACTTTATTGTTCTTATCTGCAATGGGCCTAAGCCGAATTCTGCATATGAAGTCTTCAAACTGTAATTGATCAAATCTATATGCAAATTCTGGCTTGCAGTAGGATACTCTATCAGACAAGAAGGAAAATCCCTCATTGATCTACCTACCAACTATCCAGGATCCAGGCGATGAGGAGAAAGCTTACAGATACGCAGGCCTTGGGGGATCTAGATGATTTAAGAATGGTGGCTGTAATAATAACAACTAGATTGTTTCTTTTTCAAGGGACACACATGCAATACTGCATCTACAATAGCTCTTGCTTTCAGAAAGCGTTATTACAGAGAAGTGATTGGACTATCGGGAGAACTCTGAGTAGCTGGGAGTCCCTATTTGTCAACTGAGTTATAAAAAATGATAAAGCACTCTTTCAGTTTTTATGAAGCAACAGCATCCCTCAAGAATTTTATGTATGATACACCAGAAATCCTGTATTAAGTGTCTGAAGACATTTGGCTTTTTGCCCCTCATAACCACTAGAAATATGTGGCCATCTAAAGATAACCACATAACTTATCCTGCCTTATTACTCACATCATGGCTTATCACCCTGGATACTTAGTGGTGTTTATGAACATATTCAATGATACAAGCAATAGAAGACTCCGCATCTTTGACATCCAAATAAATGCTTTGCTGACTCCTGCTGTAATCCACTTTTTTTTTTTTATCTCAGGTTTGAGCAGAGCAGATCATTGAACGTGGGCGTTTGATTGCCTTTAGATGTCTGTCATCACAGTGATCAAAGTTGCCAGGTGGACACTGAGGACCTGCAGGAAGCAGTGGCTGCTGCTTGTATCACTGAAGTGTTAGCTGAAATCAAAGTGGAGTACTCTGTTCCTCCTAACAGACCAGCTGCCATGCTCTATCTAATTTCTGCAGAATGCATATCCTCAATCAAATTTATTTTATTATTTTTTTTAATGAAGTCTACACTGTTCCCTTCAAAGGACAGCTGGGATGCAGACAAAGCACACCTGAAACTGATAACTGATCTTCTGCTATACTCCTGGACATAGCCTCTAAGCAGAGTGCATACCAGACTGTGTCTTGAAGGAGTCTGTTTCACCCTGAAACTCGTTTTCCCCTTTCCTTGAGTGAATCCTGATTATCCTCTAGAAACACAGCCTACATGGCTCATGGGATACAGCACGGATTTGCTACCAGACCTAGAGGAACACCAACACGTGTTATCTGGACAGAACCTGTAAAAATTTTAAACTCTATTTTACTTCTGATTCTCTGTTCCCTGTCAAACACCATCACAAATGGAGTTGGATGACCACTGTATCAGTGAAGAAGAGATTCCAGAAAACAAAATCCTCTCTAAGAATTAATGTACTACTTGATAGTGGAGGTGGGATAAGCTAGACCTACCCAGGCTTAACTGAAGTGACAAGTTCAATTACCAGGTAGTGTCCACTTCCAAATTTACCTCAATTGCAAACAACAAGGCTAAAAGCAGTAAAAATAAATTTCATTCATGTAATTTGATTTTAACCAGGAAGGTTTCAAACAGTAATATAAAAGTTAGATTCTTAGTAAAAAGAAGTTACGAGCAGCTACAGTAGCTGTACTTTCCCAAAACTGTATCCTTCTTTCATGGGTTCAAGGCTTCCTACCTTGCCTACGAAAAAATTATTTGGTGAAAAATCCACTTTATTCATCTTGTCCTAGAAGAAATCATGCAAGCAAGCAGAGGCAGGTTGTGCATCCTAACCAGCAAACCCCAGCAAAGTTCCTATGGTCTGTAGGCACGAGATGCTCACCAGCACGAGGTTTGTGGTCAGAGCATCTCAGACTAGCCAAGCAGTAGAGCTGGGAGATGCAGAGGCTCTCAGGCACACAAACCCAAATCAGGCAATGTTTATGTGTTTGAAAGCATCTCTAATTGTTCCAGCTCTGTTTACTCAAAGGACATCTCTTCTGCCCTGGACTGACAGAGGGACGTGGCCCTGGCAGTCACCCACGAGGCCTACAGCGGCCCTGTCCATCTTGTCGGCCCCAGGCTGCCCATATAGGCCGCAGCAGGTAATAACGGGTTCACGTCAATAAACCAACGCTTCTTAAGAAGCAAGTGGAGATGGAGGAACGAGCCTCAGCACCAGGAACAACACAACACGTTCATTACGCTGACAGCCCACTTCAACACCTCATACAGAAGGATCTGCTAATCCTGATGAATATTCACTTTCTGAGCAGGAGCCTGAAACGCAGTGCATAAATTCACACCTCCCAAATAGGACATCTCTCAGGATCCATCAAAATACAACAGTCTCTAACTGCTTTTCCACTTTGGCACGTCCTTTGTGTTCCAATTAATTAAAAGTTACCTGTATGTAATGATACATACATAGCAAAGAAATCCACACTGTTCTCAATTTGAGGTCTCAGTACTATTGCCATATACATATCACTGGCACATCAATAAAAGGTATTTTGTATTCTCACCTTAATATACATTATTTATGCAACGAAACACTTCCTTGAGATAACAGAACTAACAGCACTGGATAGCAAAACACATGTTCAAGGGGAGATAAAAACAAATAACTACCAGTTGGTAATGGGCAGCCAGAACCAGCCCCTAAAGGTCCGTGGCATCTGAGGCCCCAGCCTGAGCCCCAGAAATAGAGAAATCCTGTGGGCCTTCACTGTTACCACCTGGGCCAAGGGAAGTCAGAAAGGAGACATCCTCATGATCCAGAATATCTTCCTGTTAACAAGTTACAGTGCTAGCCAAAGCAAGCATTTTTGTTTTGTCCATGGCTGAGGTTTTGATGTAAATCACTTGCCTTGCAAAACCCCCCAGATGGCTTTGAGTAAGTCTCTTATTCGAAAAACTGTTTCTAACCAAGAATTTCATGTAATGACTCCTACAAACAGATTCTCCAATTGCTCAGCACAAAACATGAAGAGCACTCAGGAACCTTTTTTTCATTTAACACATTGCCTGAAGAGAAGTTTCTGTCCAGAGCCCATATACCATGACCACTTTTCCTCCCACTGGCATTGCAGCATGTCCTAGAAACAAGCAGCCTCAGATGCTGATTTGTGAGAAAAGCAACAGCTTCCAGAGACACCAGGACTTACCCTGAACTGAACACAGACTTCTCTATCAAAAGATCAGATGTCACATCAGATGTCCTTTACAAGGTGAACCTCAGAGATGCTGTATCCAGACATAAGTGGTGGGACTAGGTTTGCCAGTACCAATTCTTTTTCACTGGTCAAAAGTAAGCAATTTTCAGGGAAAAACAGCATGACCACTCTAATTCTACATGCATGCAGGAGTACTAAACAGACGTATTTTTCTTAGAAGTCATCTCAGAACCTAAGAATCCAGTCCCAGAAGGCTTATTTGTAAAACCAACACCAGCTTCTTATCCAAAACCACTCAGCTGTCTCCACCAGTCATGACACAGTGTATTCCACACAAAAACACCACTAGGAAAGCACACACCACCGTTCTCTTTGGATGGAGTTTGAGTTATCTTCATGGGTCACCCCACAAAAAGCATCGTGTAGCAATCTTATAGTACTACGTGCATTTTGCAAACTTACCTAAACTCAGGAAAGAAATCACAAACAAAAGGAGTGTGACCTTGCATCAGAGGGGTCTTCAGTACTCAGGGCAGAGACCATCTTATTTGTCTTGTACTTACAAAGAACAGAATCAGACTTGGCAAAATAGAACTTTTTATCTAATTTCCTCCTTTACCTACATGTACTTGAGCCAAGCAGGATATAAGGTAAAATCTCTTCTGTTCAGGGTCTTCTTAGAAGGACAATGGAGTGATAATATCAGGACTCAGTGTTCTGGACAAAAGGACATCACCTCCCAGCGGGGTCCCCTTCTTACTTAAAGAACTGAGGCACACATAAAAGGAGAGTCTTTGTGTGAGCTTCTGTGAAACTACCAAAGCTGAACGGTTTGAAAATGTAAAAAGAAGACTATGATGTTTAAATAATAGAATTGCTTCAATTAAGACTAATCAGAAGGAGACATCCAGTAGATTTGGGGGAAAGGGAAATCACTGACTGTAATGATCAACATAACTGCTCTAGCCATACCTTTAGACTTTTTTTTTCCCTGCACCCTCTACTCACTCTTTATGAAAAAGCCTCTGCAACAAACAAGAAAGGACACAGCAACCCTCATCCCTCCATAACCCCTTTCATCTTCAGAGCATGTCCATTATGGTCAAAACTATTTTTCTTTCAAGTGTTTGAGCATGAAGCCTCAATAGTGATCTTTTTAATACATGTTTCATATATAAGTTAAAATCAAAATGAACTACAAAAGGAACTAAGGGAAAAAAAAGTACCATAATGTGACCTCACAATGCTATCCTCGTTGGCTATCAGCAGTGCTTAGCCTACCAACCTGCTCTTAGACCTCCTTTCTTGGGCAAATATAAAGACTTGCACAAACAACAGTTGGCCTGTGTGTTGACCAACTGGAGAAGGATCGAGGCAGCCTGTTAGACATACTCGCTGGCAACAGGTTCTGCAGGACATCTGCTTGCAGGGAAGTGCTGCCCTGTTCCCCCACTTCTCCTGAATCCTTTGAAATGCCATGAATACTCGTCACCTCATGGGGAGCCATGACAGGGATCTGATCCAGCAGAAAACCTGGGTTATCTTCCTGGACTTATAGTTAGGAATATGCCACAGGAGCAAGGGAGAGTCAGGCTGCCACCTCTGGGCAGCGGAGTGTGATCCTGGCTGATAGCAATGACGGGCTCTTCTCCAGAGGGAAGGATAGAGCACGATTTCTTGAAAACAGGTCCTCTATCCTCTTAAGTGCTTGAATCCTCCTAACCTGCCTCCTTCTCCTGTCTCTAAATCGTGCATGCAGTACATTTGCAGCTGCTTGCTCTGCTCCCCAGCAGGCTGGTCAGGACTAAGCGAAAGCACAGGTTTAGCCTTTCAGCAAACAGGCGGCCTTGGAGTTCAGCAACAAAACTTTGAAATCACTTCTGCATACACACGATATGGCAAATACAAATAACACTTGGTGATTTCTTACAGCTGGGGCAATGCTTACACGTGAGCCCAAGGGCCGCTCCACCAACAAATCCCCAAAACATATTCCAAGCAGCTGGGGCACGGCAGCTTGCAGAGAAGGAGGCTGCCAGGTCACACTCGCTTGTTTGTTTTAATGTAAATATAACCTGAAAATAATATCATGGTGAGAGAGATATCCCAGGCAGAAAATTCCAGCCAAAATATTTACAATTTGGTAACACTATCATCAGTTGAGAACTGCTTAGGAGAGAGAGCTGAGGTGGTCTGAACAGATGTACTACCAAAATGTCTTACTGCAATTAGACCAGAGAGAGGAAAAATACACCCTTTACAGCTTGTGCTAGATGCCATCCGCAGGCATCAGTCTTTGAACCAGCGCAGGTTAACCCCGATTGACGTGCAAGGCTGGTACCAGCAGGTAGCTTTCTACGCTATAGTTTTCCTTTTAATTAACAGGGTTAGATAACAGTGAGAGCCTGCAGGGAAAGTTCCCTTGAAAACTGCTCACAGGGCGTTCTCCAGCAAAAACTTGCGAGAGGCAAGGGCAGGAAGCAGCGCACGCAGACAGCCGAACTGGCACATTGGCCACAGAAGCGCTCATCCTATTAACCAGCCTTCCTGCCGGGTACAAAGGCAACCACTCAGCACCTCATCTCACGGAGTAAGGATTGAAGTGAAGGTGCAACTGGAGGCAGAGATTTAATAATAAGAATCAAGTCGGGAGCATCATCTCGGATGCTCATCTGAGCTGTCACTGTTTCGAAAAGAAGGGGGACGGCGGTAAAAAAAAAAAGAGAAGAGCAAGAGATCGTCCTCTCCCAGCCAGGGCCTGCCCTGTCCCAGCCCACACAGCAGCGGCAGTCGCTGGAGCGTTGTACAGCCAGGTTTTGAAGCCTGCAAGCCTGGAACAGGAATTTTTGCATTTGCTCTTAGTAGATTTATCCGGCTGCTTTCCAAAGCTGTGGCGATGCATTTTTGTTGTTGTTGTTTTGAGAAGTTTAATTAGGTGACTGGAACCCAATGCCAAAAATACCCTTCCCAAAATAAAACCTGATTACTGTAAGGGCCATGCCTTGAGATAATTTGTAATCCTCATGTTATTTTCAGCCTAGTTTCTCTCTTCATTCATTTAGAAGGGGTGATAAAAATGTGAAGACTAGTCAGCTGGTGGTATTTCTCAGCAGTACTTACTGGTGTCTGCTCATCAGCTAATTGTTTTTGAAGCTTCAGATGCTCACACAGCACATACCTAGAAATTTGCTTCACACAGGGAGGTTGGCAGAATAACTATGTATTTCTGATCTGGGCTTTAGTATGATTCCTATTTTGCAGGAAGCTCTGTAAGCAGTAAGGCTGCTGTAAAGCAGTTTCCTGAGAAGTCAGGAAAACGGCAGCAAGATGCCAGCACCGTGCCTTACACGTTAGAGCTACCTACACCCAGTGCTACAGCTGGGCTGCTGCAACTTTCAACAGCTTTGGCTGCCACATTACTCTCCAACTGTTGCATAGTTAAATTCCGCGGTGTTTGGGGAAACTAGAGGATACTCATACCTACAACATTCATGGAGAAAAAGCAGGCAGTCTTCTCCGTTTTGCTGGCTACCTGGGACTTTCCAGACTGAAAGGTTAACCCATTCTTTGTTAGAAAAAGCCTGGCACCGATACCTCCCTGGAAAGGATCCATCTTTGCAATGTCATGGAGAAAAGCCTTCAAGCTAGTGAAGCACCTTTTCCCTACTCACTGAAGCTCCATCCAAGCTTTATTGCTTTGTAAACAGCGGAAAAATAATGCAGCTTCCTTTCCTTGTTTGTGTTCCTCAGAAAACAATGGCAGCCTGTCAAATAATAACTGTAAAAAAAAAAATAGGAATGGAAAGAGCCAGATCTGTGCTGCCAGCACTCTGCTGAGCTCTCTGCTCCACCACTGGGAAGGCAGAGAGATGCCAGCAGCAGGTGAGGAAACACTGCTGGGCCCTACTCCACCAGATCCGTGCCTGGCCTCACTCACCAAGGGAATCCCCAGCCAGGAAAGTGAGAAATCCCCAGCAGTATGCTGCTCAGTGCCACGCAGCCCCACTGTCTTTCTGGCTCCTTGCACAGTTTCTCCTCTCCAGCAAAGAGAGGCAAGAGGCCGTGCTTTCCCTGCCTCTCGTCACCTAGAGGTACTTCTTCCTTTCCCCACCAAACGGCATGGCCACCTTGAGCTACCACCTCCACGTACCTGGGCAAATTCTCCCAAAGGTCTCATCCCCTGAGTCAATGAGAGAATTAACGCAGGGACAGGGGTCTTGGCCCTGCTGAAAACACACCAGCAAGTGATCATGACACCAAATTCTGTTTTGCTCTCAAATTGTCCCTGTCTCTTTTGCAGTACAACTTGTTGGCTGCTCAAAAGGGAATGCAGAGGGATACCTGACTTAGCAATCAAGTTTTTTTTTTTTTTTTTCAGTTTTGCCTTTTCTAAATGGTGCTTTAACAGTTTTTTATTTGGATTCTAAAAATATATTAAAGTCTGGCTGTGCAAAGGAAGGTTTATACCCAACCTGAAGCTGCATCCCCACAAGACTGCAATCACTCCACTTCCTAGAAAGGAAAGCTCTCACTTAAAAGCAGCAGATCATGTAATACAGGCAGAGAGGCACACAGCAGCTGCGTAAGCAACTGCAAGGCTGGAGAGGACAAACACAGAGGCCTTTGCCCCAACTGTGGTGCTGTAAAATGACAAACGCTGAGCAGCCTAGGGGAACGGAGGCACAGTCTGAGTGACTTCCCCAGGTCAGATCAAGTTTGTGGATGACAAGACGCTGAGTTCAGATCTCCAGGCTCAAGTACTTTGTTCTGTTGCTTTGCACCTTGTGCAGTCATTGACAGAGGGCAGGATAACCCCCCGAGCTGTTTTAGACGCTGACACTGTAGGACAAACAAACTTCTCAGCTGCTGTTCCAGGCACTCATGAGAGTAAAAAGCAGCCAAAGAAAAACACATCCTCCACTCTCAGAAGTTTCAGGAACGGTCCTTCACAAATATCAAGGATCATCTGTTTAAAATGCAGTTTAGTACCCTCAGAAACAAGGCTCCTAACACCAGCGTAGCATCTCGTTAGCACAATGTGTACTTTACCTTTTGATGGCCACTTGCTTGGAGTACCGGGTAGATTAGTGCTATAAAAGAGGGTTAATGTATCACAGTCCTTTCTCAACACAGCTAAAGAATACTTCATTTTCTGTAGATGCTCGGCCAACATTTTGTATCTTGCTAGAGCATATCCATTTATTTAATATGCTGGAGCTGGTCCTGGTTTCTGTTCTGTGAAGTAATAAACCCCTGTAAGGAAATGCTACAGAAATGCATGCTCTAAGAGCATCTCTGTACAGCGGGCTTGCAGTGTGATGCTGCCCAGTCACCTTACAATTAACACCTGAAACGTTTAAATGCACACATCAGACCCGTGCAGTTTAACAGTGTGGATGGAGGTTTGTGTGGGATTATCCATTCCTTCCTGCTCTGCTCCACAGATGCCACCAAAGCACAAGGGCCAGCAGTGAGAAACCCTCCAGCATCGTTCCCACAGCCCCTGTTACACTTGTGTGCTCTTGTCCCTTCCCGATAAGCACCTCCTCATCCCCTGCTCACCTGGACCTGCTCTCAGTGCATACATCCTTCTGTGGCACTTAACCTTTGTTCCCCAAATTCCCGTACAGTCCATCCTAACTCCTGCTGAAAAGCAAGTTGCTCTCTGCCAGCCTGCTCCCTGAGAGCTACGACCCCACACAAATTTTTTCTTATCTTTAGGGCTAACAGAAAAGATTGGGTGGAAAAACAAAACAACCCATCCCCACCTCACAGCTCTCAAAGAGGCAGTGCTCTGGTGACTTCTCTTTCCTTTGATGATTGCGATAAGGTACTTTTACAAGCATGAGAAGGGATTTATTTTCTGAATGAGCAGATTATGATCACAGATGGTGACCGGTGACCGTTTCAGATTAAAGAAAGGGTGAAAAGTCTAGAGACAGTAGCAGATGAGATTAAAGCATAACAAGGCAGTCAGAGTTCACAAAGCTGAAAACTCAGCTTCTACCAGTGCAGGAGAGCAGGCTAGTGAGTGTTTTGGGTATCATATTGACCATCCTACCTGGGAACAGGCCCAGAATATTGGGTCTTCCATCATTCTGCCTGCTAGTGCAGGCGAATGGTAACAGAGATTTGTACATTATATCCCGCTAACGAGGTCTAGCTACAAGTGAAGACAAAAACTACACCGCATATCCCCATCATTTGTTCACTTCTTGCTTACTTTCCCCACTAAATGGAATTCAAGATAATTCCAGAAGGGAAAATAGAGATAAATAAAATTTAATAACTACATATCCTATTTCCTCATTGCAAATATTAGTCACTAAAAAGGGAATAGGGTGCTAAATGCATCCCTCTGCAGATGCTGCTGTTAGTAGTTCAGTCACACCAGAGCCACAGAGCTCTAAAACAAGCGTTGAAGCACTATCTCTCTGTGAGTCATAGCTCCCCATGGCTGTATCAAGTGGTAAAAAAAAAAAACAAACAACAAAAAAACAAACAAAAAAACCTTCCAGACCTCTTTGCTAGGTCTCTAGTTTCACACATTTCTTGGACCACTATCCTCTATGGCTCATTCAGGCGGAGAAGAAAATCTTACAGCAGTCTGATTACACTGAAAACTGGCAAACATCTTCTGTCTGCTTTGCTGTTTCAGTGAATTACACTATCGTCCAGTCTTTCTACGACCTAAAATATTTTCTAACTAATGCTGGTAACACAGCTGATTATTCTAGATCACTGTGGCCAGGTTCCTCCAATCCTTCCCCCATTTTACTTAATTAACCTGTCATTCATGTCAGAGCATCTCATATGAAGAGCCTCTGCAAGTGTGGACACTGAGCAAGCCACTTGTTAATAAGGAGTAAGTGCTTGCCGTGGTTATTCAATAAAAATGAAGGTTGCAGTGGTAACAGTATTCAAGAGCCAGCAGTAGCAGGTTTAAGTTACAGCCAGGAATATTTAGGACAGACATCAGGAAGAGCTTTCTGCTGCTCATGATAGCAACAGGTTTGTATGGGCTTCACAAGGCCATTGTGGAATTTCCATCACTGACGGCTTTCTGTAGCAGGTCGGACAAACATCTGCTGGAAATGGCAGATGCAAGTGATCCTGCCCCAAGGGAAGGGCAGACTTTGATGCTCCCTTTATCCATCTGCATTTTTGGTAGGTCTCTGCCTCCTGCTCCAGAAGCAGCCCCAGTTTGTCAGCAACCCTCTCAGAGCCCACCGAGGGGGCACGGGGGCATGCTGGAGCAGAAGCTGCCGGGAAGCTACTCATACACCCCAAGGCAGCCCCAGTGCTCCCCGAGAGCAACAGCTATCTTCTAACCTCAGATTCCTCATCAGCTGCTAAAAGCCGGAGAGAAACAACTGCACTCCAGACAATTGTGGAGGAAGTGGGTGGCTGGAAGTGACACGAGGAGCTGGGGGCTTTCGTGCAGGCAGGCACTATTTTTAAGCACTGATGTGGAATCTGTTTGTTCTGCTCGGAGGAAATCCATCCCCCCGTGCTGTGCCATGCCCACTCACTTTAAACCGAAAGACTTCAAACATCATCCATATCCTCTTTCTGGCTGCTGCTGTAGGACTGAATTTGTAACTTCTTCATGGGAAGCACGTTAGATCCCAGAGACTGTAAAACATTTTTTCTTCCCTTAAGAATTTCCCTCCCAGTTGCTTTCCACCAGCAGCCGCGCAAGAAGGATCTTCAGCACAGACTCACTGCTAATATTTTAATCACCGCATGAAAAGCACAGCTCACCGTGGCATTTACTCCCCGCTCAGCTAACACAAGTGACAGAGCACTAGTGTTGATCTCGGTAGCAGGGTTTTTTCAAACAGGGGAAGAAAACAAAAAAGTAGTTCACTGTGGTGCTGTACCTGCTGTTCCAGGAACCAGCTCTTCATCTGAGGACAAAACCACCGACCTGCTGCACCAGGCCCATCACCTCTGCTCCTGCCCAGTCAGACAGACACACGGCCGTGTCACCGGCGAGGGAAGGCGCTTTGAAAAGCTGCCCCAGCATCCTGACCTCTCCTCGCGGGAGCCATCCGGCCACAGGCACAGCCAGCCTGACCTACTTCAGCCTGCGCAGCCGCAGCGTGCCCCCGGCATGGAAGTGGACCAGGATGATTTAAAAAAAATAAATGCATTTAAATCCAGTTCCCTCTCCTCGTCCAAACACAGCCTTGTCGATACTATTAGTGCCATTTTTCCTGTGGGAAATGCATTACTGATCAATAGAGTACGTGCTACTTTGTGAGCAGATGAGTAGTTGAATGAATTATGAACAGAAGGTCCTTCTCTTCGGCTGACATTATCCCTAACCCCTTCCTTTCTCTCTGCATAAATTCTGCGTGGCATCTTAGGGGTAAGACAGGGAGAGATCTCAGAGCCAGAGTAAGATTCATGATTAGCTCATTATCTGCAAGTCAGGTCTCTGCAATTCATAAAAATTCAGGGTTAAGTCTCCTCTCCTAATTCAAGTCCGATCCTTCAGCCCAAACCAAGCATGGGGATGAACTAGGAGAGCGGAAGAAAAGACTGTCAAATATAACAATATGACACTCGGCTGCTTTATCACTGTTATCACAGTAAACTTTTATATGCAGCCACCGAGGGTCTTAAATTAAATGTCAAATATCGTCTGGCACCAGGAGCACGAGGTACAGTTGCCTGCAGGGAAACGGAGCCTGACAGCTTGGCTCTGCTTGTCAAAACAGCATTTGCTTCATTCAGATCTTTGGGCAAATGAATCACCACTTGCCAAACAAATAGTTACTAGAACCTACTTACTAAAGCCTACAAAAAAGAGGTGGTGGTGATGGCAGGGAGTAGAGGCTTTCTTTTTTTTTTGTTTTTGAATTCTATTCAGATTTTTGAAAATTGTTTTCTCCACTTGTACACTTGTAACAGAGGCACAGAAGAAGATACAGAGAAGGTCCTTTATTTTATTTTTTTTTCTTTTTCTCTTTTTTTTTTTTTCCTTAAATTGAGGTTGATACGAGGTCATTAAGCGTTCTCCCCTTTCAGCTGGCCTATGTCCTCCTCACCAGTTAAAGAAAAGAAATAACCCAAGCTGATTTCCCTCTCGGGCAAGCCAGGAACTGTTGCTGCCTTTTTGAATCGCCTCCAGAAAGCTTGCCAGCTGAAGTTTATGAAGTCTAGTTAATTGCTGCAGCATATTGATTTCATGTTTGTATGGGGAAATGTATAGCTACAGACACCCTGGCTGGTAACCCTCCCGGCGGCTGGCACAGCCACCCTGCTCCCTGCTCCTGCGAAGGAAAAGCTGGGATGCTCTCCTGCTGCTACTGCTGCTGCGTCCGGAGCCACAAAACAGCTTCCCAAAGCCTGCAGCTCTGCTGCAAAGGCAGATTGCAAGGAACTGCTGATAATCATGCAGATTTCACAAAACGCACGGAAGAGGGAAATCTAGTTTCCAGAAAAGCAGAGTAATTTAGACAGTAACAAGTTTTCTTCAGCACCTGATTTTGTCAGCAAGGAGCATTCTGTGCCCCCGCAGCCCCAGGGTACAGCCCTCACGGTGTCTGGAAAGCAATGCTGCAAGCTTCTGTAGTAGAGGCTGCAAGCAGGAGGAGGACACAAGGTGAAAGCAGCAGGTCCCAGCTGGCACAGCTGGGCACATTTGCACGCCTAAGCACGTGCTGGAAAATAAATGGTAATTACAGCTGCCTTTACTGACACTTCAAGTTCATTTTAATTGGGGTTTTGGGGTGTAAACTGGAAAGCAGACTTAGGTGCGCCAGGAAACAGCTATGGAGTAAGGCACGCCTGGCTTGGAAAAATGGGTGGGAAGAACTGCCATGGGCAGTAACTGCCCAGTTGTGCTTTGATGTGCAGAGCCCAGGAAGAGTAGCATGCAGAACACCAGCAGAGAGTCTCTGGAACTGCTGGCAGAAGCAGCAGGCTCCAGAGCAGGCAGCAGACAGCCTCTTCCAGCACAGGTCACCCGCTGCTGCTTGTGCCTTGGTCCACCTGCCAGAGAACTGCACGGGGCATGCAGTGCATCACGTGTGCAGCTACAAGGATTTGGTTCAAATGATCACAGAGCCACCACCACGCAGCAGTTTGCTGTTCCTCTGCCATCAGCACCGAGCCTCTCTCACTGCACGCCTTCTTCACAGACCGGGGAAGAATATGGTCTGGTCAAATTAATTCTTGAAATCTCTTACTGAAAAGCCTTTCCCCGTGCCCTTGGAACAGCAAGCCCAGTACCAGCTAAAGTCAAGCATAAAAAATATTTGCTACAGGAGGAAATGGAAGAGAAGACTGAAAAAATTCTTGTGAAGTAGAAAATAAAGCAAGTTTCCACCAGGAAGGTTCTGTTTAAGCCACCTTTCTTCTCTCTCTGGCCTCCAACCTCCATTCCCTTCTCAAAATGGAAAGCACTCAAAAGGTTCTTTCCAGTATGAAGATTTATAAAGTTTTAGCAGCCAAAAGTGAGAGTGGAAATTCTAAATGTGCACAACTTCAAAATGTGGTACCTGCTCTGACCCACGGTCACCAGGCAGAATTGCTGCCCCGGTAACTTTTTAATTAGAGAAATAAAAGGCAACTTTGGGCACTGGGGGGTGGGAGGGTGGGTGTTTGTTGGAATCCATCCAAGTTTTTAGCAACGAAAGGAAAGGCTGTGAGATTTATATTAGACAAAATCATAAATCTTCATCCACCCTTCGCAGAGTGCGAATGTTAATGCTAAAAATAACTACAGTGCCTGCGGGATTCAGCGTTTGGATTAATCAAGTCTCGTGGAGCTAGAGGGGAAAAAGCACTATAGGAACAAAGCGCTGAAGGATTTCAGGACCCGAGCATACCAGCAAGGACGCCGCATCCCAAGAACAAGCTGCCATTTGTTTCTGGCTCAGGCAGATGTTCCATAAGGATTACAGCAGGGGAAGGAAGAAAAAAAAAAGCAGGCAGGCACAAAAGCACATTGAGACATGGGTCAGGCTAGAGCAGAGCTGTCAGCCTTCCCTACCCACAGCATTAAAGCTTAATTAGCCCGAGATCTCTTATTAAAGTCCATGAAGCAGGACAGCACTTCGAGGAGTCATATGTCTCCAGTCACAACTTTCTTCCCCATCCTTTCAGGTGTCTGGCATCAGCTTACCCCTGCTACATGATTTCTACACAATGCAAATTTTACAAGCACTAAAGTACAATGCTCAACAGCTGAGAAGTACAGAAACCATCATCGTGGTTAATAAACAATCAGGGAAAGATCTATTGGGTTATCTTAGCTGGAAGCTCTAGTCTTGCTATACTATTATTCTATCCTGTTTTTTGCATCAAAATAAGGCGCCTAACTTCTGGTGTCCTCCTGAAATTAAGACAATTACTGACTGATATTTGGGAATTTTATGTAATGTTTGATCCCGTCACCTTTCAATCATGAAAAGCTTCTCGTACAAACCATTGTAATCTCAATTCTATCAATATGCTTCATTTCACAAATCTGCTGTGGAGTACAAGCCACCTCCCTTTATTACGGTTGCTTATAAATAGTATCCCAAGACCTCAGTGGAAGCTCAACAGCCACATCATTTGATATTGCCATTATTGGTTTCTGGTTAACAAATTAGAATTTACTCTAGCTGTAACCATCCGTAGCTTTTGCTCCAATAGCAGAAACAGGATGTGGTACTCTGCATGTTACACCTTCTCTTCTATTTCCAAAAAGACCTTCCAGGCATTTTTGTCGTATTAACTCCACCTGATCACGTTACTCCTCTGAGACATTTCAAAGACAGTTTCTGACATTGCATGAAAAGTTGAAAACAACTTCTTTGACTTCTCTATGTTGTTCCAGTACGACCTTAGCTACAGCCTGGCAAAGTCTGGACCTTCCATGTGATGTTTGTTCAAAACAATTTTATAATTGAAGCTGACCCTTGAGGTAAACACTATGGTAAAAGTTCATTAAGCGCTTGTCTGCTGTACAGAGAAAAAAAAACAAACCCACAATTACCAGTAGCATGTTCGTAGTCAGAAAATTGAAGGGGAAAATGTGACTTACCACTAGGCATATTAGAAGCCTGCTTTCTCTTTATTTCTGATTGGCAGGCTTAATTAGAGCTTAATGCAATGTTCGAATAGGCATTAACAATATACTACGCTTAGATCAAGGAGAATGAAAGGCAAGAGCAAGCAAGCAAACGTTCAAACAAGCAATCACTTCAGTAACTTACTTTGGGGTCTGTGAACTTGAACTTTAGCCTTTCCACCATCTCCAGTGTGACCAGGCTCAGTGTAACATGCTCTGTTCTGTAGGGAAAGAGAGCAGAGGTCACTAGACAGAACTTATTTCAACTGTACAAAGCACAACAAAGATTCTCCGTAAACAATGGGAGGCAGCAATTTTTCAGCTTATTCTATCAGCCAAGTTGCAGCAAAACTATGAATACATTAGCCTGCCCTTGTGGGACTGCTTTTGTTCAGTCAAAACGACCAAGAAAGAATGAAAAAAGCAAGCAAGCATGAATTAAGAAAGGAAGAAAAGAAGAAAGAAAGGAAAAAAGGAAGAAAGGCTGCCAAGTGAACTGGGAGACCTGCTAGAATGAAAATTAAATGCAACTGCACAAGCAATTCATTTTTCTCAAGGCTTCCTTGCATAATTGTTACTGAAGCAGGGCTCTGAGAGATGCTCATGGATGCTCCACAGACACCACCAAAGTCAGTGGCTCAGAAGCTTGTGGGAGGCACTCAGTCCTTTCATGTACAGGTGTTAAATTTGCTCTCTGGAACACAGATTGAGTGCCTGATAAATTAATACTCTGCATTTATATTTTGATTTATTTATAAATGTGAGCAGAGAGAGGTTTAAGAAGTACTAATTAAGGAAGCAATCAAAGATGCATGCTTCAGGAGAGAAAAAGTGAAGTGTGAAGTACTTAAGGAATACCTGAAATATTTGCTTCCTTTGCTTCATCTACTCCCTGAAAAAAAAAAAAAAAAAAAGAAAAAAAAATGTTACTCTTATTTGAGAGGCAGCAGCTTGCTGACAAATAAAAGAGTTGGGGCAGTCTAAGGGAGGCTTTTTGCAGGAGCATTTTCTGATTTTATCTACAGCATTTAACAGAAGAGAATCTGAAAAATGTGCTGAGACCTTGCTAGAGGGAAGCTTAAATAACTAACCCCTGATTCAAATGCCTACATCCAAAAAGTAAATCCTAACCCCCCACCTAATCCTAAAGGCATTTAAGCACCTGCCTTCAAGAGAAGGGAGAGCTCTAACGCTTGGTGTGCTGGGTCTCTCTCCTGCTGATGCTCCTCCACTCTGCATAAATAGTTATCAGCAACACCAGGGGAAACCCAGGCCCCTCATCAGAGGAGTATTTGGCTTTAGAGTTGCCTGATGGCTCAGAGGCTGGGAGAAGCAATGCATACAGTAGGCAACTTTCTCAAACCTTGCCCCTCACAGACACCCCTTGCAACAACCCCCCTCCTACTCACATACTGAGGTGCAGGAAGAACACAGGAGGGCCTCTCTGCTCATCCCAGCTGCCAGCCCACCTCCCAGCGAGATGACTGGGTTTGATCATCGAGCTGTGGTCTTTTTTGCATTGTTTTGACACCAAAGGCCATGGTTTTTGCTTGTTGGCAAGCAAATCTTTTGCTTGTTGGCAAGTGAAGGTTAGTTGTGGGCCCATGGGGGTGGTCAGGGCTAGTATGGAAGCCTTTCAAAGTGAGCTTGGGGCAAAGACCAGGCTACATGTGGTGCCTCACTGGAGACAAGGGGAGGTGGGGAAGGAGATCTCCTCACAAGAGCGCTGAGGGCTTCCAACAACAGCACCAACGTGTGGGTTTTTGGGTGCATCTCAATCAGCCCTAATAGCACATCTTGTGGTGCCGGTGAATGCTCCTTCACCATACCACCAAATACTGTGACCTCCAGCCTTTCTCACTCCACAGCACTCATCTCTCCGGGGAAGCTCTAAGCTCCGTTCACCAGCCAGTCTCAAAACAGTGCCAAATCCCATTTCGCATGTGTTTGGTTTCTGGTTTGTGGTCCCAGCATTATCTTTCCTCCTGCCTCTGAGAGCTACCTCCTAAGTACAGAAACACTGGTGAATTTCCTCTGCTTCTTCCCTGCTTTCTCGCTCCAGGTTTGGAGGTGCCTGTGGCGTGCCAGCCCCCAGAGCTGCGGGTACTGCACCCTGCGCCCCGGAAACCTCTTGCAACCAGCCCGTGACATAACAAGCACAAACCGCAGCAAGAGAGAAAATTTAAAAGCAACAATGCTTTCACACAGGTGCCCCGAGTCACCAAACGAGGAAACCCTAAACTCCACCATATGGCACGCTGGCAGGATTGTTCCCAAATACATTTTTTTTTTCCTAAGCAGCATCAGCGGCGAGCGCCCTGAGGGACTGCTTATACTCGAGACAGACGGCGGGATGGCTCCGACGAGCCAAGAAGCATCCCAGCGGTCCATTAACACACCCCTGCCGTGACTGATAGAGGCAGAAAACAAGACCATTTCTTCCTGCCAGGAGAGACCGAAGGCAAAACCAGAGAGATTTATCCCCGGGCTCCACTTGAGTTCGTCCCCGGCCCCTCCCTGGCGGCCCCCGCGGCATGGCCGGGCTGAGGCGGGGCCGGGAGGCTGCTGTGAGGCAGAGCCACGGCACGGCCCCACCTCCGCCGGCAGCCTCACACGGCTTAAAGCGGCGATATCGCGGCCGGGAGGGAAGGAAGGGAGGCTTATGGCTTCCCCACTCGTGATATTTCCCTGTCACGACAGCGGGGGCCGCCCCTGGCTGTGGCACACTGAGCCCCGTGGTGCCCGTGCCTTGGTGCCACCCAAACACCAGTGCAAGCCCCCACTCCTGTCCCCAAACCCTTGTGCCCCTGAGGAGTGGGCATCACCCTCCTCTCAGAGGCATAAGGGACCATCAGGACCATCCCGATTCCTCGGCTCCCCCAAATTGAGGCTCGTCACGGAGGAAGCCGAGGGCCCAGGGGAGCCGTCTGATGAAGAGCGAGCGCGTTTTTATGCGCTCCAAGCCCTCCCACCCAATTTTTCCCCTGCCGCCAGGCGGTCCACCCCTTTCAGCACGCATTAGTGAGCATCACAAGCCTATTGGAAAAAGTGCTGGGGATGAAAAATGAAACGTACTCTATTTAGTCTTCAATTAAGGAAAAAGAGTTTACTCCGTCTCTCTAGGGCAGCAAAAACTGGAGCAGAGTGCTAGGTTCAGTGAACATTAATGATCTTTCCCTTTTATGCTAAATTATTGTTTCCTAAGCCGCTGATCAAATACAATAGCTTTATTAAAGCCCATTCCAGTGAGAAAAAAAAGAAAAAAGAAGGCGTCTTCCCGCTGTGGTGGCTCCCAGGAGTGACAGAGGACGGAGGGCCCAGAAGAGCACCGCTGCGTGAAGCAGGGGGAGCGGCGGCTGCAGGCACCAGCACGCTGCCCGCCTCTAAGGGACGTGTGGGGAGCTTGGGTGAGGAGCAGGATGCAGGAGGTCCCCCCAAAAAAAGAAAAAATAAATCAAAAAGGTGTTTAGTTTATGGTCCGGACGGGACTGAAGTTTGTGGTCTGGGCTGCAAGGAGCAAGGGCAGGCCGTAGCCATGCGCTCCTGGGGGAATAGAGAATATGTAGCAAAAGGAGACAGTTTGGGTGCGAGCTCAGGGAGACAGGGCTGTGCTCTTCAGACAAACTTAAATTAAATGATTTTAGAGCAGGCCAGTGGAGGCCACAGCCCAGGGTAATTACAACGACAAATTGACGCTGTGATACAAGTATACTGCTGCTGCAAGGAAAGGACATGGAGCCATGCCAAGTACAATGCGTGGAAAAAATAGGGTCAAAACTAAGTTAGGGGAAGGCTGTAAACCCCCTAATCACCCATCCCCTTCAGCACCCCTCCTCATGTTTAAATACCAGGCTGCATCCCTGGCCCCTGCAGGATGAGGGCAAAGCAGGGCAGGCTGCAGACTGTGGCACTTGCTTCAGACACCCTGTGAGATGCCGAGGAGGGGAGGGAGAGAACCGGGTGCTGCTGAGCACACCCAGCCCAAGCCCTGCAGCACCCAGGGGGCACAAGGCTCGCTTTGTTTCAACAAGAGGCTTTCTTGCTAAGGGAACTTCAGTTTGCAAGTTGTTTCTCCCCACCCCAGCCCATCCGTGCTGCGGTGCTGGCTGGCGTTGAACATCCTGTTTGAAATCTACCTGGGTAAGGGGAGGATCGCTCGGCACGCAGCCCCGCATCCATGGCAACACACACTTTACATATCATTTTATCCTGAACAAAGGGAAATTAAATACTCAATGTGAGAAGACTTCAGGTTTCGAGTAAGGAGGGGGAGGCAGGAGCAGGCTTTGCCTCCAGGTGGAAGCCTGCCGTACGGCATCCTTAATGCAGTGCACTTAAGGAAAGTGTTGATAGAGCAAAACTGGAGGCTCTGTGAGGAGCATAGGAATGCCAGGCTTGTTTCAGCTGGCATGATTAGCAGCTTAGTACAAACTAACAGAGCCACCACCGACCCTCAGCAAACAAATATGCAAACAAGCCACTCTCAAAAAGTAATAATAGAAAAAAAATCATCCTTCCTCCTCCTCCTCAAAAAAAAAAAAGACAAAAAAAAAAAAAAAACACTGAGAAAGGTCAAAACTTTATGCTTTGTACTAATAGCTTTTGAAACCCAATTTTGATCTGACTTCTACAGGCAGAAATCTAGAAAACCAGTTTTGAAGCGGCAGTGGTTCAAATCAGCAGAAAATCCTTGCTGTGGCCCTGGATACTGGAAGGGTTACTAACACTGGGTGATGTCTGTGACTGCTTTGGGTTTCATATCTGGTGACCTACAGAAGCCTCACCTGCTTCTAAGGCTTATAGTTTGTTACTTTGATGCTTTGATGTCTTAATAAAGGTATATTTTCTTTTTCTTTTTCTTTTTATATTTTTTTTTTTTCCCCAAACCCAATTATCCTGAAGTTGGGTTGAACATTAATTAAATTAGGTAGTTAACAGCATAAAGTGGCCTGATTTTCTTCTGCTGTATCCCATGGGTTTTATCTGCCCAAGCACTGAACAAGTAAAACACATAAAACCCTACATTTCTTGTCTGGTGTAATTTTACACGAGTGACAAATGACGGCATGTCACAAGAAATGCAGGCTGTCACCGTGCACAGCTCCACTGCACCTGTGGGTACGGCTGAGGCTCGTAGCTGTAACCCTAGGACCGTGAGAGCTTCCCTTCACTCTGATGCCCTCCTGCTGTCCTTGTGGCATGAGGGGAAGTATGGATAGCTCAGGGACAGAGCTGTGCAGCCTGAGAAGGCAGCGGTGAAGACCCCGCCCTTCACACGGAAGAACTGAGTGCTGGGGACCACTTGGCTGCTAATTTAGCTTCAGTAGCCCTCCTAACAACATGCAACGTGCCTTTGGCTTTTCCATTCCTGCTTTCCTATCTGTAATATGAGTGCAATAATGATCACACTGAAAGAGTGCCTGACTTGTCCTTGTGACGTGCTCTGAACCCACAGGAGAGGCTCTGCACAAGTGCAGGGCTTTGGCGGCACATCCTCAGCACTACCCCAGCACTGCTAGTGCTGCTCCCTCTAGATGGCACGTGTCGTTGTCATCAAGCATTATTTGTTATCTACCCATGCTATATCCCAGCTCCAGGTACGGAGACGCTGAAGCTGCTTTCCTTACGTTTGCCCTTTCCCAACAATTTCAGGAAGATAAGCACACATCTGAAGCGTTAGAAGTCAGAATTCTGTCACTTCTAATGCACAGAAGACTCCATCTGGCACACCTATATTTTTCAGCCTTTATGCAAACTGAGAACTGAAATGTTAATGAGCTTTGTGAGTAATTCCTATTAGGCAGGGCAATTTTTAAAGCCGTTCGGTGAGCACACTTTGCTTTCTGGAAAGTAATTCTCTTGATGACCATGAGGATCATGTGCACGCTGATCACGGCCATGGAAAGAATCGGACGGAGATCATTGCGCTGACAGCAGATTGAGAAATGACAAGAAAGCAAGATGCACAGGGAAAAATATCCTAGATATTCTTTTGCAAAATACAGAGAGGAAAGCATATTAATGATTTGTGTTTTCAGAGGAATGGCCTCCTTTCGAGGAGCACTGACTGTAGGGCTGCCAGCACAGCTCTCGCCGTGTCCCGCTCACATGGGAGAGGTCTGGGAAATGAGACTGCTCCGAGCTGCAGCATCGACAGAACGTGCCTTGACTCAGATGAATAAAACAAGCCAAATAACCATCTAGACTGCTCACTGACAACTAAATTACATTTTTAATTTAGTTTTAATTATCAGAAGCAATATTAGAAATATAAAGAAAGGATTTTTTTTTCTCTTATGGAAAAACGTGAGGCAACCCAGGAGCACCCGCTCAACCCAACTGCACCAGCTCCAGCCGCCCACCTTCGGCAAGTGGGAGAGCTCCGGGGCTCCGCATCCAATCTCTTCACAAAGCACAAGCAGAGGGCCTGGTTTCGGTCTCTGGTGGCTATAAAAGGGGGAATATCTCTGCTGAGCAGTCACCTCGCTGTGTAGCTGGAGCAAAAGGAAGTAATACCATTAATATCCTCCAGATCTTTGCATCCAGGTTCATCCATAATGTATGGCACCTGGGTTTGCACTGCACTGTTAAAAACTGAAAAATAACTCTTTGCCAGATGAGAAAATCCTGTGTGTTTTTGACAAAACAAAGGAAACGGTTACGGTTCCTTAGCTTGAACATATGAAGGGGCACGGAAAACTTTGGGGACTAGGAAGGTGACCCAGCTAAACTAAAGCAAATTGCCTGGCTGCGGTAGCTTAAACAAATAAATAGGTGAGCAGATCCCTAGCTAATCTCCAAGAAATCAGGAACAAGAAAAAAGAATTCACACCAGCAGCTTTAACCCATAGTTTATTAATGCACTTTCCCCCCCCGGCAGGACACAAAAAGGAAGCTAGCAAGACAGGCGCATTAAAAAATGATGATTCCTCCATCTGAAATTTACAGATATGCAGAAATAAGACCGCTTTGTCGGGGCTGCAACGGGGCCCTGGCACAAGCCCTGCTGCTGGTTAGCGCATCCCGTGCTGCAGGGGGGTTTCCACTGCTCCAGGTGGGTGCCCACTAACATTTTGGGGGCACCAGCCGTGCGGGGCTTTTGGCAGCAGGGGGGCTCAGGGAGGGGTGGTGGAGTGTGTGTGAGAGTACTTTAGAGGCTGTTTTGCTTTCTGTGAGATATCTTTGGGAATGAAGCCTTTTAGCTGGATTGCAGCTACAAGAGGAAATCACCACGGTCCCCACAGACGATGATGATGCTTTCGGGGCACAGCAGGAGCAGCAAGTGGACTCTCCCAGCCTCGCCATGCCCCGGTGCCCAGCCTGCTCCTCAGCCCCCTGCCCAACCCGACCCAGTACAGCACAGCGGTGAACTCCCCAGCCTCACACAGCCACAGGTGCCCAAAGGCTGGCAGTATCCCCTCCTCCAAACAGCTTGGGAAACCCCGGGCTGGTACGTGCTCGGATATGAAATTTTATATGCGTGCTTTATGACACTGAAAGTGAGCTTTTTAATGAACTGCTCACAGCTCTGAACTAGGGAAGGAAGAGCATTTCCAATGATGTCCAGCGTTCTTTACCCAAAGTTATGAAATGCTTTGTGTCAAACGCTGAGGGCAGTGAGGCCTGTTGAGCGCACATAACGCACGGGGTGACATCCATTAGCGAGGCACAATGAGTTAGATTAAACCATCGCCAGGGGTGCGGTGATATTTGTTAAATGCCAGTCGAATCAGGGCGAAAGACTCCTAGCAGCCAGGAGTCACCACACTGGGCAGTTACTGCTGCTCAGGTCAGCAGCGCCCGTTTCCAGCGGTGAGAGCTACGCCAGCGCCCAAGGGGCGAGGGAGGTTTCTGGGTTGTGGCCAACACTGAGCAGAGTGGCTCTGAGGAGCACTCGTGGTTTATGTTGTGGTAGCAAAGTAGGAATAACGTGCAATATGGGATTAAGCCCCGACATGATCTCATACCCAAGCTAGTCCTGGACCACCTAGTATGCTGGTGAGAAAATTCTCAGAATTATTACCATTAAAATATGCACTGAACTTCAAAGGGCAACCAAGCCACAACCACGGTGCCGGTGATGGTAAGAGCATGCTGCATGCCCAGTAAGTCAAAGCATAACCAGCTCCCTTTTCACTTTCTTCCAGTTATTCCCAGAACCCGTGAGGGGGCTGGCATGGCCCCAGCTGGGTAGCAAAGTACAGCAGGAACAAGTAAATGTGTGAGCAGGGGGAGCCTCGCCTGGAGAAAAGCATCACGGAAGCTCATCCAGCTTCAGAACTCCTCCGGACCCCTGCAAAAAAGGCTCAAGGAACGTGCCCTGTGAATGCCAGCCTTGTGGGCAAGCTCCTGAGGAGCAGCCACCCCCAGCCCACACCCCTCCGTGGTGTCCACCAGCAGCAAATTTGGATGCTGCAGGAAGCCCAGCAGCATGGATCCTCCAGCGAGTTGCAGCGGGGCTGCCAGCAGTGCGTGGCCAGTTCCTGCCCTCAGCACCACTTGCAGCTGACAACTTCCAGGGCTGCAGGTTGTCTCTCTCTAAAGAGAAGCCATCCTCGCCTGCCCCGCTGCTGGGTGCAGAGGGAGCCACAGGAGATGCTCAGCATTAGAGCGGCACCAGCAAGATTTCAGTGCAGGAGAAGCCGGACGGGCCCCCAGCCCTTTGTTCTGCTCAGAGACAGCCCAGGCTCAGGCAGCGCATCGAGCTGGAGGCACGCGAAGAATGCGCCAGGGCAAGAACTGACAAAGCTCTGCTTGCCCCGAAGAAGTCACGCAGCAGAAAGGTAGTTTCCTTAACGTGACGGTGATTGAAAGCGTTCTCCAGCACAGCAGCAGACGGTCTGCAGCAGAACAAAACGCAGGAGCTCCGTGGCACGGCATCGCGATCCCTGCTTTGCCCTGGCCTCTTTTCCCCATGGGACGCGGCTCCTCTGGCACGGTACCTCCAGCCTCACCGACCCCAAACTACACCGCTTTTCAGCGCATACCCCACGTACAGCTCGAATTTACCGATCGACAAATAGAGCCCCGCGTTTCTTCTTGAAGGGTGTAATTATCTAGGGTCTGGCTCTAAAGGCGCTGCAAAGGAGATTTATTCCCCATTAGCCATCAAAAGCGGGGTCGTGCCGATACTTGTAGAAATACTTGAGCAGAAACAAAACCCGGGAAGTTTGCGGCACAGCAGTTTGCTCTTCACCGTGGCTAACAATTTGTACCAGCAGTCTATTACTTAAACGCATTTTCATTAGGTGAATGCAACAGAGCTGCTGCTTTTGAGTTACAAAGCAAGGCTGACAAACAGCGCTAAAGAGGAATTAAGAATTACACAGCTAAATTGTGCATTATCATGTAAATGGCAAGGGAGCGTCACATGGGGTTCTGGGCATTGTTCGGAGAGATAAATGCACCAAACTATAAAAACGAGTTCAATAGAGAGCCCTGTCAGTTAAGCACTTGAATGAAGCGAGTCCTGGAGGCTGCTGTAGCATTTTAAGATAAATACACATATGCACAGGTTGCAACATCTAATACAGCTAACTAGCGGGTAAGTTAAAGCTGTTTGTAAAACCCTTGTCCTACTTGAACAAGCAAACCAACCAACCCACAACACGCACACCAAAGGAAAACACGGCAACGGCCAAAGAAACTCGTCTTGGTGTGAAGTTTAATCTAAATAAATGAATATTAACAGCCCGAGGACCCCCACCAGCACAGATGAAGGCGCTGCTCTCGCTGAGGTCCGGGGAGGCTGGTGCTCGCCGCGGGAAGGCAGCAGCCACCGCCTCGCATCCCCGCGGCGCTCTGCTGCCTGGGCACCAGGGGTTACGCTGCTGCTCCGTTACAGAGGGATGGGCACTGGCATCTGGGGCGCAAAGAGGATTAGCTTGTCCTTTTTCCCGATCCCGGCTGTGTTTTGAGCCGAACAATTGCCTCTTCTGTGGATTCCAGCACATAAGGAAAATGCAACAAGAGATGCAGATGCTTTGTTCTGTCCACCCGCTGGTGCCGCTTTGCTGTACCTTGAACAAAACTTTTGTAGAAAAAAAAAAATCCCACACACCTCTTTTAGGAAGACTGAAGAGCTCTCCTGTTCTTCACTTTGGCCTCAGCCCCAGTTGCAAAGATAGACAAAATGGAAACAGAGGGCGGAGAACCAGTGCAAATGCCTCCCAAAAGCACCTGGCAGCTCCGGGGAAGCTTTGGGTACCTGCTGTCGGTCCGGTGACACTTGAAGCAAGCCATGGTATGAGGCTGGGACACAGCCTGGGCACCCTAAGGGGCTGCCAGCCCCTAAGCCCACACCACCTACATCAGTTTTCTGAAACCAGCTGGTGCTAGTAAAAGCAGATCTTTTCAGGCTCGGAAAAAAAAACACAACAACCAGCAACCAAACCCCACGAACAAAAACCACCAGGCAAGTCTGTTTAGCTGAAGCTCGGTGCAGGAAGCAGCTGGGAGGCAGCGGGCCGTGTCACTCAGCGGGGCCGGCGGAGGTGCGCGCTTCCCTTTCCAGGCTCGGGCACACAGTTGGGACAAAGGAGGCGAAACATCGGGCACGCTTTACCGAAACATCAGTTTCTTTAGTATGTTACAGAAAGCTTTATGAACATTTATAATGTACATAAAAGGCAGACTTTGTAAAATAAAAAGGTCCTTTTTTTTTTTTTTTTTTATAAAAAATTAAAAAGTCAAAGTAAAGTGCATGGGACAGTTTCGTTCTCCGCTTTCACTATCACATCCAAGTCTTGGCACACAGCGATGCGTCTGGAGCCTGGGAGAGCCTCTTCCGTCCCCCACGGTCACGTTACGGGTCAAATCAAAGGATGGCGACGATCACGAACACACACCGGGGATCCGAGCAGTCGAACCAGGAGCGCCCACGACACAGACTAACAGCTACCGGGACGGGGGCTTTCTACACGCTTCCTTCTCGGCAGCCACATCCAGCAACCACCCCGGGGGGGTCCCCAGGGCACCCGGCTTCGGGCACGTGGCTTGGGGGGTCAGAGCGCGGCGGCCTGCGCGCGGCAGTGGGCGATGTGGCGGTGCACGAAGTCGACGCGGGCCTGCAGCAGCTCGGCCTGGCGCTCCGAGAGGAAGCCCAGGTGGGCCCAGAGGGGCTCTCGGGCTCGGTACCGGCGGCGCAGCTCGGCGGCAGCGCTGCGGCGGCGGTGCAGCTCGGCCACCCGCTTGGCCGTGCCCTCGCGGAAGACGCAGACGGAGCGCAGCAGCGGCTCGTGGTAGGGGTCCCAGACGGCGAGCAGGCGGTAGCCGTGCACCAGCCCGGCCTCGTTGTCCATGAAGACCAGCCCGCCGTCAGGGCCGCGCAGCAGGTTGCTGGTGGCGCGCCGCATGACGCGCGGGTCCCACTGCAGGCTGAAGAGGTTGCTGGCCAGCCGGTCGAAGTTGGCCGTCAGGTAGTCGAAGAGGATCAGGTCGCTCCACTGCACCAGCTCCACCAGCTGCGCGGCGGGCAGCCCGCCCAGCTCCGCCGCCGACAGCGCCCGCGGCCGCCGCCCGCCGCCCGCCTCGCTGCCCCAGGGCGCGGGGGCCACCACGGCCGTCAGGTTGTCCACCCAGCGGGTCAGGCTGACCACCGCGCCCTCGGCCCACAGCGAGCCGCGCAGCTCCTCCCGCACCGGCTCCCACTGCCGCCCGCGGGGCTCCACCAGCGCCAGCGCCATGGGCGGCAGGCGCTGCTGCATGCCCAGCACGCCGGCCAGGTGGTAGGACAGCGCCTCGCCCTGGATCTGCTCCGGGCTCACCCCGTAGCGCACGCAGGCCCGGCTCCCGTCCGACAGCCTGGCCAGCCGGTTGGAGCTGCGCCCGCAGCCGCCGCGCTCCAGCGACGACACCCGGGCAGCTCGGGCGGCCGCCGGCCACGCCGCCGCCTCCTCGGCCGCGAAGCCCCGCGGCACCCGCGCCTCCAGCTCCCGGCTCCAGAAGATGCCCCGCCGCACCGGCGCCGCCCGCCCGGCCGCCTCCTGCTGCTGCTGCTCCTCCCGCTCCTGCTCCTGCTGCTCCCGGCCCACGGCCAGCAGCGCCCGGAAAGTTTTCTGCCCGCCGCGCCGGGGCTCGCCCCGCTGCGGGCCGGGCTGCGGGGGGGGCAGCGCGCAGAGCCCCAGCAGCGCGCCCAGCGCCAGCAGCCCCAGCGCCGCGCGGCCGCCCCGCTCCATGCCGCCCGCCGCCGCCTCACGCCGGGCCGGGCCGGCGCTGCCCCATGGCGGCGGGGAGCGGAGCCCGGAGCCGCGAGCCCGGCTCCAGCCCCGGTGCCGGTCCTGGCTCCAGCTCCAGCCCCGGCCCGGCGGCAGCCCCGCGCCCTGTGCGCCCAGCCCCGGCTGCGGGGGGCCCCGCGCCGCCCCCGGCACCGCCCCTAAAAGCGGCGACGCGGAGCTGGGGCCGGGCCGGGCCCCCCCCGACCGCCCCCGTGAGGCGCCAGCGCCCCCCGCAGGGCCCGGGGCCCCGCTGCAGCCGCCGCCGAGCACCGAGAGCAACAGGAGGGGCTCAGCCCTCGGCCTGCTGCTGCCACGGGCAGGGGGAAGAGCTGGGGCTGACAAAGCCTCCAGCACGGATGAGGGGCGGCCAGGGAAGCAGCCTGGTTCTCCCGGGGAAGGGTGGGACTCCTGGAATAAGCCCTGCTGGCAAGCACACGGTGTGAGGGATGCCGTGTGCTCGGTGCCGCTGTACGCTACACGAGCATCCCTCGCCACACAAGCAGCCCTCGTGGTGAGGCGTCCCAGCGGCTGAAGGGCAGGGTTGGCTTATTTCCTTGGGAGGCAGGGCTGGAGAAGGCCTTGCAGAGCAGGGAGGTGAGCGTTAGAGACCTGGCCCTTCAGGTGCGGGGCAGTTTCTGGAAGTGTTTTACAAATGTGTCTCAGCCCGGAGCAGGGAGCTCTTCTATGGCTTAGGATCCGCTTCTGGTTTCTCAGAAAAGCTCCCTGGCAGACGGGGCTCCTGAGGTCTTTTCTTGCAATCTGAAGCACCATGTAGGACACGAAGCCGAGCAATTTCCGCATACAGCACAGATCCTATCTCCCCGGTACGCTGCCTCTCCCTGTTCTTAATATCTGTGACTCTGCCTTTAATATCAAGGCAATAAATGAGGAAGTGCTTGAGTTCTTGAGCCCGGCTCTTGTAAGCGTTCACAAGACTTGTCAGGTGCCTGGTGCTGCTCAGCCAGGCAGGGGATTTGTTCTCAGCCCTGCTAAAGGTGAGCTGCCAAGATGGGAGGTGATGGGTGATGCCCTCGGCCCCAGTGTGCCCAGGAGCAGGCTCTTGTGACAGAATTGGACCCAAATGCTCTGCCAGCAGCACCCCTCGCACCAGCCCAGCCCCGACAAAGGCAGATGGCTCAGGTGGGAGGATTTTCCATGTGAGCATCTAACACCAGGCTGTGGCCTCGCTGCTGGTGGCGGGGGGGACACCCTCAGCAGGTCCGTCCCAGCCAAGCCATGCCGTGGCGAGCGGCTGACCCCAGCCTGCAGTCCCTTCTGGGGACAGGCATCTGTATCCATCGCACAAAGCACATTTTTTCCAGGCCAGGAAGTAAAGAGGCTCGAGGAATGCTTTCAAGTGAAATTGCTGAGGCAATTCAGGGAGATGAAAGGTAATCGCCGTGTGAGAGGATAAATAATGCATCGGGTGCATGCCCCTGCTTTCTGATGGGGCATCCTGAGGGGTCAGGTCCTGTCGCCGGCAATTTTCATGCCGTATGCACTGATAGCAAATCTCCTCTCCTCCTGGCTGCCAAAACATGTGAGCGGAGAACACTGCTCAGTGCTGCTGCCACATCTAGCCCAGGCACCTGCCCTGATGTAGTGTAACAGAAGAGAGAGGGGAAACCCCAAACCGGTGTCTTTCTGGAAGAGAAGAGCCAACCACTCTGACCACAGACCTCCTGAGCCACCCTGCAGACCCATTAAAAATATGCATCATTAGATAGATACTGCCTTTAAGGAGAGACTCTGTCATCTCACTGCAAACAGTGCCCCCTTCCCCTCGATGCCCCCTGCAGGCACTGGGTAGCCCCGGGATGGGCCCAGCTGAAGGCTGGGATGGACCAGACTTGCATGGAGAAACGGGGCCAGCCTAAAGGCAGAGTTGCTATTGCTAGAGGAAGTTAAAAAATGCTCATAAAATGTTAAAAAATGCAAAACTACACCCAGGACACATCTTAAACTTTTCAGCAAGTCCTAAAAAGGCGCAGCTTTTGCAGGGCCGGTGAAAGCGCTCTAATTAGCCATGAGGTAACAACCCCAGCTGCACCAGCATAAGGCCAGCGGTGCGGCTCCCTCCAAGCAGCGCAGGCAACAGGGCTGGCTTAAATAGCAAGATGTTTTCCAGGCCCCTGATAACCTCTCTCACTGCACTGCCTGCAGGGGCAGCAGGAGCCCCTCCAAGGACAGAGGAGCCCCTCTGGCTGCCAGGAGCACAGGGGAAGGCACGGAAGAAAGTGATGTATGGATTCCCTGGACCTTCGCTTTAATTCCCCTGGCCTTTCCCCTCCAAGCAGGGACCCTCTGTCCCCATGCGAGGCCAGGAGGTGGGCAGCAGGGAGTGGTGTGCCTGTCTCCCCAGGTATGGGCCCATCTCCGGTGCTGGTGCACTCCTCTCCTCCCCGTGGGGGCCCTTCCTGCTCCTCATTCTCCAGCGTTTTTTGTCCAGTTTCAAGTGACTCGGGTGATGGGATTTCCACCTTGCAGACGTCTCCGCTGGCAGCCCTGCTTGCGGCTGCGATTCCTATTGTAATACTTTTCTACGCATTCCAGCTGTTAAGTTATTGACCGGCACACTCAGTCTTCACTGCAGAAAATAAACAGGGTCTACCGTGGCCACCCTAGATTGAGACTCACTGCATTTATCAGCTTGGCTCTCACAGCCGCAGGGATCTCTGCGTGGTCAGTCCTGCAGTGGAGACATCTCTGTATGGAGCCCTCCTGCTGGGGGGTGAGAGGCAGGAAAAAGAAGCCCCCCACACCTGAGCCTCAAAGCTGTCCCCGTTTCGAAGGCCCCAGCTCATGATTCCTCCGTGACCGGGGCTGGTGACATTGAGAAGTTTCCCTGCTGTGCACTCTACATCTTAATGTGACCCATTTAAATTTCTAAGCCTTATTAAACACGGCATTAACATTCAATAAATGTCTCATTGATTACGTATTTACTTATCTGGTATTTAACTAGCATTCTCTTAAGGACTGAATAAAGAGAAGGACGGAAGAGAGCTGCTGCGTGGGATTTAAATGGCAGTGGGCAAGTACCCTTCAGAGGTTAAGGACTGCAGGCAGGAGCCAACTCTCCCCAATATCTAAGCGCCATTTTTATTCAATAGGCTTTATTAAAAATACAATAACACTTTTTTACATCCAAATGTGTCTCAGCTCCTCCAGGACCCTCAGGCCGGCACAGGCTGAGGCATGAGCAGTGGACAAAGCACCTACCATGTGCGGCACAACGCGTGGCTTTCATCAGGATCAACGAAACAGAAAAGCACGGGGGCAAGTCTCTTACTCAGGTTTTCTTGCACCCAGCAGTTTGCCAGACAGGTGGTGCCAGGGCTGGTTTCTACGGCTGGCCCTGCTGCGTTTCCCTGCCACACGAGGGGAGCCACGCAGCGTGCCCCTGCCGCGGTTTCTGCCCTTGCAGAACGGGGTGCTGTAACCATAACTTATCTGGTGACATCTAAAGCAGCCTCCGGGTTCTTCTGGACAGCTGGGAGCAGCTGGGGGGCTCTTGAGGAAGTCAGCACAGCAGAGCTGTGTTATTTCTGTTGTCACTATTCCCTGACATTGCAGTTAACTCCTGATTTGTGTAGCTGTCTCACTGACACCAAATTAAAGAAAGGAAAAAAGCAGAAGTGTTTGGGGAATATATGAGCTTCCCCAGTTCCTCCATCCTCCATCCAGCCTTGGTTCATTCACCCCTCATCTCCGCTCTGCTCCCTCCTGTCGCATTTGAGCTCCCCCAACCTGTGGGTGGAGAGGAAGGGCAGCACGGACCTTACAGAGAGCTCTTCTTCCTCTGGGAAACCGACCAATGCTTTTGTTTTGATTTATTCCAGTTTCCTTGCAAATGACTTTCTGCCTAGCTGTCAAACTTTCTGTAAACACTTTAGCAAGAGTCATGAAACAAATCCCCCAAAGAAGAGAAAAACAAACACGGTCATGAGTTACTGAAGTCAGCTCTCTCTTCCTCCTGCTCTTTGTTAGCCATCGCGGGAGCTGACTTTCCACTGAGTCACAAAACACAAAAAACCAGAGCAAGGAGATAACAGGAGACAGCACCAATGAGCAAAAGCATCATGGAGAAAATAACACGTGCTCATTTTTTCAAGCTTTGCAGTGGGTGTGAGCAGACCCTTCCTGGACTCAGGCTGTCCTAGGGCTGAGCAGAGAGCAGCCAGCAGACCAAGCCCCCTGTAGCACCATCTCCTCTCCAGGAGCCGCAGCACTCCAGGTCCTCAGGAGACCCCATGAGGTCTTTGGGAGCTTCCCCTCTCCTGCTGCCAAAGCCGAGGAAGGTGCAATACTCGCTAGGTGGGAGGGTGATGTTCAGGCTGTGCGGAGACAGGCTCAGATGGGCTGTCTTGTGAATTCTGCTCAGGAAGCAAAATAATATTTAATGTGCAACACCCATCCTAGCGGCTTTATTATGTTCAAATGTCAAGGTCGAGTCTAAGAGTTTCTACTCCCGGTCAAATGCTCTGGAGTGGATGGAAGTGGTTAAAATGTCATTAATGTATAGCCAGGAATCACCAGTTAAATCCAAGCTGTTCCAAGATCTATTGTTTTTAGTAGAGCTCGATGGTCACAGTGCCAGCATAGAAGCAAAGAGCTCAGCTCCCTCACGACTGGCCCATGTCAGCCTTCTTCCCTCCCCAGATGAAATCAGGTCAAGGGTGCAAAGACAGATGAAACGTTTCATGCACATTGTGCCCCAGGAACAA
This sequence comes from Anas acuta, assembly GCF_963932015.1. Taxonomy (NCBI): domain Eukaryota; kingdom Metazoa; phylum Chordata; class Aves; order Anseriformes; family Anatidae; genus Anas; species Anas acuta. The sequence goes on along the minus strand of NC_088983.1, from coordinate 49,306,727 downwards.
GGAGGTGAGGTTCCTTTACATTGGGGCAGAACAAGGGCTGCGGGGTCGTGTGTGTGGTGTGTAGGGAAGTCCAAATCTCACAATCAAAGCCGGACCCCGTGGTGGGAGCTCTGCAGGTCGGGATGTCAGCTCTGACATGGATGGGATGGTCGGGATGTCAGCGACTGCCTCCCGTGCACACACGCGCCGCGTCCAGAAGCCACGGGGAGCCGGGAGCCAGCTGGGACATTTCCTGGAGCTCAGAGCCCCTGACACCCCCTCTTCTTGGACGGGGCCGGCCGTGCTGACAGGGGTGTAATTGGCAAAAGCATGACATCACCCGGGGTCTGCGACTTTAAAATAAAACAACAGCAGATGAAATCAATCCCTGCTCCAGGAGAGCTGGCTGCTTGCAGCACTTCCCTTCAGGCAGCCGTGGCAGGAGGAGAGCTTTGCTATTAAATGTCCGAGATGTTTCTGTCGGTGAAAACCAGAACATTGAATTTGGCTTGGCCATTAGCATGGCAGGTGAGGGGGCAATTAGCCGGGCAGTGAGGTGGGCTGGTGAGGGGGCAGGAACAGAAACCCTCCGCACCCTGGGGCTGACAGAAGGGAGCTCAGGGAAGAGAAGGGCACCGTGCATTGCCCCCACCCCACATCACCTGCGGGGCAGCAGCAGAGCCCTGCACCAAGAGGAAATGTGAGGCAGGGATCTCCCACGTGCATCTTCCACACGTGGTTGTATGTCTCTAATCTTTGTGAAATTATGCATCACGGATCCTTATTTAGGACCCTCTTTAGGATCCTTTAAAATCCACCCTAGGATCTTGCACGCAGCTTAAGTTTTTCCCAAGTTGTGATTTGATTTTCACAACCACAGTTCTGCTACGCAGAGCCAGACGGCACTGCTTGAACACGCATCTTGATTTTCCAAATACTTTTATATCCCCATGGTATTTACCATGGGCTCTAATTTGACTTGCCTGGAAATGGGCAGGTTGGGGAGCCCGGGGCAGGATGAGATCCAGATCGCCTTGCTTAGCGCTCACTCTCCTCTAGTTACTTGATGCACTCCGTGTTGGCCAGCTGAGCAGGCTTCATTACAGATCCTGGCAAAGCTGGAGAGATGCAATGCTGTGGGCTATTCAGGTAATAAAAATCCCGGCTGGGAATCTGTCGGGAAGGTCAGGGACTGTGTCGATCTTTTGTATGGCTGCCCTACACATGCACCTGTAACCCTTCCCCTGCTTTGGGCTGCGTCAGGACTTATCAGCTGCTGTTGAAGAGTTTCCGTGGGGAAGCCAGGGCACTTGGCTGGGCTTTTTCAGAGCTGTGGCTCTTTGCTGCTGCTGCAGCAAGTTTCTGCACGGTCACACAGAGCCCTGGCAGCGGGGCCCGGGGATGCTGGCTCGCTGGGAACAGTACGGCTCATCAACCTTTTCTGCCTCCCTTGCCATGATTTATTCAGCTCCCTCAATCTTGCTGCCATCAGCCCTCTTTTCTCCTGGGCTTTCAGGAAAGTTCAGATATGAGACCTTCACCCTGAGGATTTTATCAGTTTCCCCTTTGCCAGAAACATTTTTTCCTTTCATGTGCAAAGTGAAAAGAAAAAGAAAGAAAAAAAAAAAAAAAGGATCCTAGCACTAGCGGTAATAAAAATAAATCATGGTAGTAGGGCCGACAAGCTCTTTATTGAAATTCCTTTCTTTCAAGGGTTTTGCCTGTGCAGCAACATGGCCCACGAGTATAAGACAGGAAGTATTCATCCAAAACCGCAAGAAAACACAAGTGGGTAGGAACCAGGAAAAGCATTCGAATTTGGCACCACGCTTCCCATTTGAGTCTCATGAAAAGCCCTTGGATTTGTTTCTCCTTGAGGTCCACGAGGCTCACAAACAGAACTGGAATGAAAAAAGTGGTCAGAATTTCACACAAAATAGGACGTTATAAAAAAGCACTGTAGAAAGTGTTCTGTTTTACGTCACAGTATTGCTTCAAACTTGATTTCCGCCACTTTTTAAATTATTTGCATTTCTTATGTAATTTCCTGCTCCGTTACTGGTATGCACGGCTGCATCTGATGGACTACAATGACATAATACAGTAGCTGAAATGCTTTATTATTGGAATGTAATTTAATAGAACACATAATGTTAATAATTAGCGGTAGCTGTTACTCGGAGCCAGTTAAAGCTTCACGCCGTATTCCCCAGAGCATTTTATCTTATTCTTCCAATCTGTGCTGCAATGTGACAGATTGACACTTTGCGCAGCATAAATAATGTGTGTGCCAGGGTGAGTCAATAGCAATGATTTGCACGAAGCAGTGCTAACAATGCTGTAAGAAATAGCTTAATATTAGTGGTACTTTGTGCTTAGCTCATATTTTCCATCCCTGTATCAGCAGACACTTTACTACGGCAATTAAATATCCATTCATTACTTCTGTGTTCCGGATAGGCGAGCAGAAGCTCTGGCCAGCGTGGTGATTTCAAGGCAGCGTTAATGTCTGAGTGCAAGGAGCAGACTTCACTCAGTTTTATGCGGCTGCAAAGGGGGGATGTCGCAAGGGAGGGGGCTCTGGTGCCATGCTTTGTCCCGTGCCCACCGCATGCCCCAAGTCCATATGGATGGGCTGCATCTAACCAGGGAGCGGCACCTCTGGAAGGGCTGGATGAGCTCCTGCTGCCTTGGGCTTTGGATCTGGCCCAAACTGAGCAATTTCTTTTGTCTCAGAGTCACTGCACTCAAGCAGAGGGTATCTTCTCTCAGCTGCAGCTCAGCCCAGGACCTCACAGTGGGTCAGCACTGCTGGTGGGGCTGGTGGCCTCGGCCCTCTCAGGCAGGTGCAACCCAGAGGCAAGTGTCCTTCATGCCAAAAAAAAAAACAGGGTTTGCTACTGTGCTGGAAGATTGGGAAGGCCCATTCCTCTTCCTGGCCTGGGGAGGACAGGTTGACTCGGAGGAAGGAGATGAGACGCACAGAGGTCTGTTTGCTCCCTCCTCTCCTCTCCCACTCCCCCAGAGCTGTGCTGCTATTCCTAGACACAGGGACCTAGATCCGAGCCACAGGCATTTACATGGCCTGATACTTTTATAGCAACAAGAATTAGTTTCCTCTTAGCCAAAAAGTGGCTGGAATCCCAGGTCTGGAGCTGTGCTGATGGGGTAATGTCTGGAAAAAAAAAAAAAAAAGGAAATCTCCAACATGGAAACACTAAATGCTATGGCAACGAGAGGAGCAACAAACAGGGCTTAAAGACACAGGCTCAGCATTAGCTTAAGCACTGGGACTTAGAGGGAAATATCAGTAGCTTGTAATGCTGTGTCTTATCTGGGATGAGGAGATGGGATCGTATGCCCTTAAACACCGGGGTATAGGCGCTCGAGGTAGACAGACAGGCAGCATCCTGCTGCAGGCTGCTGGCTTTCATCAGACTCCCTTCTGGCCGTCCAGCTGACACTACATGTGGAAACTGAGCTCTTCTCGCATTATCCCTTCCGACTGCGCCTTCTTCTTTCCAGTCATGTGCTGTAAATACAAAGCGGAGAGCATATCTGCGTAATTTGTTAATCCACTGACAGGAGTTGGCCGAGCCGCCACTGCCAAGCCGTCCGCTCTCGAGTCACGGAGAGATTCCTCCCGTCCCCAAAGAGCAGAGATTTTTCTCCAGTGATATCTGACTGGCTCTGTGCTGCTTGACAGCTCCCTGTTGAAAATGATGTATGTGTTCAGGATACGCTGGGTCTTGGCCCAGTTTACACTGGCCCGGGCGCCAACACTTCACGGGTCTCCCTTCAACCCCTGAGTCCCTGGCAAACAGATAATTTCCATATGTAAACCTTCTGACTTCCTTCCAGAGCGGCCCAGAGGAGGCTTTTTTTGTGGCTTTTATTCCCTCTGTGAATCTCAGCCTCTAGCCACCATGGCACAGCAGTTTCCAGCAAAAATCTGGAGAGGAGAGATAGGTAACGTGGTCTGAAAGCACTCAGCTGAAGGCAGGGGCTGCTGAAGGCAGGACACCGGCTGCAGCTCAGCAGATCTGAATTTAACGTGTATGTCCCTCTGCCTCAAACTTCCTTTGAGATCGTTCATGTGTCATCCCCTTTCCCCACACCTCTGAGCTCTGAAGTGTCTTCACTAGAGGGACCGTAACCCATTTGGGCATTGCCTCTCTCTCTCATTATCTGTCGTGACGAGGCTTCAGCATAAGCTGAGGCCTGGCAAGGGTACTTCCACGAAGCCCCGGGGTCAGCCTGTTGGGAAATGTACCGAGAGGATGTTCCCTCATGAAGCTCAGTGCTTGGGCTTCCGGGCCCTGGAACTGCTGCTTCCTCGTGAGCGATGTGTAACAGTTTGGAAGTCGCCGTGAAACAGACAGATCTTGTAAAAACAGAGCAATCCCCGACTTGTGTAGAACTGTTTTTTTAATTTAAGAAAATGACATCATAAGATCCGCTCCTCAGCACCCGATGGGAATGACATCTGAACCTCGGGCAAGTGACTCCGTCTCTTTTTCTCATTCAGCTGCTCTGAGCATCCCTTCCCCGGGCTGGCCAATTTTCCCCTCCTGACAATTTGCCTTTCCCCTCTGTCCTGGCCCTTACGCTGCGGCCCTTGCTGTGAGCCCGTCCCAGGCAGAGGAGTCAGGATGAGGATTAGTGGCAGCAGGGAGGGAGAAGAAGAAATTTCATGGCTGTGAATTCCTCCCTCCGAAGACTGTGCTGAGGAAGAAACTCTCACCTTCAGCACTGTTGTGGGTGGGCTGATTGCAGGGGACAGGACCAGAGCAGTGGTTATTTCTCTCCCCTCAATTTACCTTGACTTATCTTGGACTAGTTTCTTCATTCTTTGTTGCATTAGTTCCCTTCTTCTATAATGGCAGGATAAGAATGCCATCCTTTGTGAAGTCCTCTGGCAGGCGAGGAGGAAAAGCATCACATAGAAGCTGCAGATTATTAGCTTTATCAGCGTCGCAGCCATCGTCCTCTTGGACAAAGCCTCTCACTTGTGCAAAGAACACCCTTGATGAATAACTGCCTGGTGTCACACAGCAATATACCAGCTTTCATTGTGCAGAAAGAAAGGGAGTTGTGTTCCTTCCTTCAAGGGCTTGCTCAGCATCTCGACGTGTGTCCTGGCAAGGCATCGGGAAGAAGTGGGCACAATGGCAAGTGAGAAGAATGACAACCTTTTTCTTTTGCTTCTGTCTCAGTGGATTTGTGTTCCCCGAGTTTCAGCAATTTCCAAGTAAATGAAAAAAAAAAAAAAGCAGTTTATGGTTTTCACAACTTCATCCAAGTTTCCTCAGAACCGTGGCCAGGTACATTCCAGCTGAAGGGATCCTTTCTGACCAAGCCGCCTGGTTGCAGTGTAACATTCATTCCGTGCGATTTTGTGTTTCAGCTGAGAGCATTTCTCACAGCCCTGCTCAGGGCGAGAGCTCTCTGCTGATGCCAGCTCATCAGGACACCCCAGTACCAGGGCTTCGCTCGCCTGCCTGTGTCACACACACACAGCTCGGCAGTCTGCATCAGGCGGTGTCAGGGCGCTGCTCCAGGTGGAAATCTCTGACGCTGTCTCCTGAGACAACCCCGAGACAACACGTTGCACAGAGGAACACAACACAACATGTTGAAATAGCAGTCAGTGGGATCAGAGTCTTTATCCTTCAGAGAAACGTCTTTTGAAGACTGAAAGACTTTTTTTTTTCTTTCTTTTTTTTTTTCTGTATGTCAGCCTACAGGCCTGGAGCAGGGAACAAGCTCTTGCACTGCAGCGAGGGGGCTGCCATAGGCACAGGGGCTTAAAGCCAGAGGCCATCAGCTCCCAGGACAGCCTGGGCCATGGCACCGTGGTAAGAGCTGAGCTGAGCTCACTTGAGGAAAACACAGCTCTTTTCCTGGCTTCTGGAGATGATCTCAGGAGAGCACCAAACGAGCCCGTGTCTTTTTTTTTGTCCTTCCCTAGCAGTCCTGCATGAGTTTTCACTTTACAGATATTCTGAGTGAGTTTTTCAGCGGATATTTTGTACACAAAAATTTCAGATCTTGTCTCTACTGTTTTTCCTGATAGACTGCATGCACAGCTTGAGAGTTAATAGGATTATGATATCTCTGATAAAGGTACAGCACGATTAACTGAGAGAAGTAAATTTTATCTAGGCTCTTTAAAATGCCGGGGTTTGTTAGTACATTTTTAATGCAGCCTCCCTATAGACAGCCGTAGACAAAAATACCAGTTTTCTAAAGATTCATCTCAGCCTGCTCTGTGCAGCCAATATCAGAGATATCCATACAGTTTCACATGAAAAAGCAGCGGAGATGAGTCTTGACTTTTCTGATGCTTCAAAGGCTAAAGCATAAGGAGAGAAGGGAGCCTGTTTGAGCAGGAGAAGAAGTAACACTTTTCAGGCCTTTTTTATCCATCTCAGACAGGAACAAGACTAGCACAGACTCCTCTTGCACTTCCTTTTGCCATTTCACCTTTCTGCCTCTCCTTGCAGCTCAGGAAATGTCACAGAAGAGCTGCAGCCAAGGCAGGAGTTTCTGGCTGGAGAGTCACCAAGTGGCAAGCGGCCCAGCTGTGTCTCCCCCTCTGCCCTGAGAAGCCGGCTGTGTGACCGACCGCGGGCTCGAAGCATCCCAGAATGTTTAAAGCAACAAAATAAAACCAAAACAGAGCGATTGCTCGGGCAGCGGGGCCTTTTGGGAGCACTGACGGTCCCGAGCAAAGGCACAGCATCACAACAACCATTTCTGCTGTCTGCTTTGCCTGTCTCGTACACAATGACACAAGGGGAAAGCTTTTGCCAGATGCTGCCTTATAGTGTTTTACCTATGTTGGAAGTACTCAGACCTCTGCCGTATATCCTGTAGGAATTAGTAGTAATGTTGAGAATTAAACTGGGGAATTCAAGAAAAGGTGGGTGTCTCCTCCTCAAAGAAGCAGGATCCTGTGGATTTTATCCACAATTCTGTTAACAGAGAGGCACTGAACACCCAAACACCTCGCCTGGGCTCCTCCAACCAAGCTTTCAGCTATCTGCATTTGGCTTATCGAGGTGCCCCACTTGCCACCCCAAGATTTGACCGTAGGAAGGTGGGCACTGACAGCGGTAATGGAGGCCAATGGGAGTTTGCTCTGATAGTGTTATAAGAAAGAATGGGATTTAAAACAGAAAGCCCCAACAGCCTGGGCATCTCATTTTGGGCTGCGAATACAAACACACTCCTTAGCTTAATCCCTCTGTCAGCCCATCTGTTTCAGCCCCTCAAGTGAAAAATGATGCAGGCTCTTCAAGTCCTCGCTCGGAGCTGTGAGCAAGCATTCATTAATTCTTAAATGGCACGAGGGCAAGAAACTTCTATGAGTATGTTTGGAAGAAAGATCCTAGCAGCCAACAACCCTAAATTAGCTACTGTCATAAAGATTTTAATTACCCTCATGTCTGCTTTCAGGCAAATATCCGGTGAGGAGCTGTACATGGTTATCCCACAGAGATGCTGGTATCAAGCACGCTCCTTAAGGTACAGATTGCTGTGAAGGATGGGGTTCAGTGTGAGGTCAGGAGCACCGAGTTAGGCACGTATGGCAGGGGAGGGCACAGAAGGATGCTTAATGAGGCCGTCCCTGCTCAGTGAGCATGGGGAAAGGCTGCCCTCAACCACCAGGAGAAGGGCAGAGAGAAAGGGAGGGGCAGCAAAAGAGGGAGCGCTTCCCTACTGAATCTCAAGCAGGTTTTTCCCTCCATTGCTTTAACTTTACCTTTTATAAACATTTTGATGGCACAGTCTGTTTTGCACCTCATGAATAAATATTTTATTTCTAGCTGATCCTACACTGACTTGAATTAAGAACGATTGCAAGGTAACTGGATAATAACACGGTACTTTTCCCCCAAGTCTGTGCCAATGTATGAAGTGGGGTGCTAGGGACATTCGGTGGGCTCCCTTTCTCCCAGTGCATTCTCCAGACTGTGCCCCAGGCGGATCCACCCAGGCCAGCTCCCAGAGAGAGGAAATAGCTCTTGTTATACTAAATGATATGGCTGGGAAAAACTGACAGCCTTCTGGGCTCGCTCACGCTTGTGTGCTTGAAAGCTTGGCTGTTTTTTCCAGCTATATCACTTGGCCTAATCAATAATTTTCCTCCTCCTGCGAACTGTGCTGAATTATTAGCCATGTGATTTTAATCATGACTTTTCCCTATGTTACACAAGAACAAATTGTTTAAAGAGGCTGAGTTAGTTGGGATGGAAAAAAGCAAAGGTTAAGGCAAAACAGCTGCTAATCCCTTCTATCAGGAATATAAGGTAATTACACTTCTGGAGCTTTGGCAAGCCTCACGTTTGATAGATCAATTTGAACTCGGTCTTGGTATGACAATTCTCCCCCTGGGGATACTGCAGCCATGACTGATGAACTTATTTCAGTCCGTTCATGTTCAAGGAGGCATTTAAGGACCCATTCAGATGGAAACATCATGCCACATGAAGGCAAGCACCTCTTGGCGGTGCCCTCTTCTCCTGAGTGTCAATTCCCATGGCAGGGAAAGTAAACTCTCAGGGTGTAAAATCTTGCAGAATACAATGACTTAAATAAAAACAAAAGTACAAGAAAGTAGTGGACAAAGTATCAAACATGCCTGTAAGAATACCTGTATCTTAGTTTTCTCTGAGAGGCATTTGACTCGAACAGCTAGTGAGAGCGATGTTCTTCAGGCACAGTGTTCCTTTCACTCACTCTTTTCTTCCCCGCTACAGAACAGTTTGTTTTGACTTTGGCTATTCCCCCACACTAAGAAAATCCCTTCTGCTGTGAAAACATGTTTCTTTGATCCTCTCACCTCCTAGGATTTCCTGCCCTTTGTGAATTCCTCAGTTTTACAGACCATAACCTTTTGCTTTGATGGTAGGGATCTTCCACTTCCCTTCTCCCTCTCGTGAAGGAGCTGGAGGAGCTGATGAACACTTGCAGCCAGCCCATCCTCCAACAGCATTTCCCTCAGCCAAGCTATCTGTTGGGTTTAATGACCAACACTTTATGTTTCTGGCTGGCGCCTGCTGATCCACCACCGGGCCCACTTTCCATGGTGGAGCAGTTCTGGGAACCAGGGCTCCTGCCTGAGACAGAGACAGCTGCTCCAACCCGGGGTTACTGCCTCAAGCAAAGGTCCTCGCAGAACGTGTTACAGAGCTCATTGTTACACTGCCCCACTACCTATTTAGTTGTATTTTCATAAATCAGGAGTTATTTTACACAGCAATTAATGCTCAGAACGGCCCTATGTTGGTTTCCAAAGAGTCCAAAGAGACTGCAGAAAAGGTAAATGCCTTTCATGAGAAACCCACTATCTAGAAATTAATCTTCCATAGATAGATTTCTTATCCCGGGGAACTACAAAAAAATAATAGAAACGATGATGCATTTCTGTGGAGGCTGAAATTAAATGTTTATTGCCAGTGATCTCCAGGGAGTTTGTATTTATTTTGTTGAACATTTTACGAACACTGGGAAAATATTCTCTTTTCCTGAACATTTGCCCTTTGTCATGTTGCCAAAACTTTACAGAATGATGAATCATTCTTTAGTGACTGTGGTACTACAATTTTTCATTTTTAACCTGACCAATTATTTTGGTGCAAAAATGTCAGACATCTTCTAGTGATTGTGCAACGGGACCTCAAATGAGTATTTGAGCATATGAGGAAAAAGTGCATGAAGAGAGGAAAGAAATCGTGAGCCCTATGGTAAAATTTGGCAATGGCCTGTGGCATCATTGCTCACACTGCTTGACAGTGAGGTCCACCATGGAAATAATGGGGAATTGCACAGGTGGAGACAGAAGTTCAGCAGGAACATCTGAGGCTGCAGCAGATGGGGGCAGTGGTAGCCACATGTGAGCTGTGAGGAGCTCTGGGCTTGGAATAGCAATGCCACTGCAGGGCAGAAATCAAGTGAATTTCCGTGAGCATAAAGCAGTGAATAGAGAGGAGCTGGTGGCCGAGACTTCCCCGCAGCCCTTTCTGAGGTGCCTTATGGAAGGAGAGAAAGAAATTTGAGCTGTTATGTCTGAGAAACAAGGTGTGTAGGTCAAAACTGTCTGAGAGAAAGGAAGAAGGAGAAGGAACAAATGTTCTTTTCTGATGGACATAATGGATCTTTTCCACAGCATGCCCCTGGGAGCAAAATCTTAGCAAACTTAAAAGGGTTACTGGACACACTGGTAGGTAGCCAGAGGTCAGGATTGCAATTGGTAAACTATAAACACTTTAGAGCTTGAATTAATCTTTATCAGTGGAGAACAGGATGGGACTGTGGGCTGGAGCAGATTATCCAAATGATTTTATTGTCTTTGTCTATTGAAATATATGGTCCTGGTCATTTCTGGGGGCAGGACACTATGCAATCTCATGTGGCCTGACTGCATTTATGTGACAATATTCCAACGAATTGATGAACCCTAGACCTGAGAGAAAAAGAGAGATTGAGGAGCGTGGCTTTTTGGCAGAGTAGTTTGGAGTCCAACACTGAAATAGCAGGGGATACTTCAGGTCAGTCCTGAAGTGCACTGCAAGAGCCATCCAGTAATAGGAGGTATCCATTATCACTCATGCACAAATATTTTGAAAGGAAAAATTCTGGACAGGCTCTGAAAAGCTGGCTGGCTCATCATTCTGATGAGATTTCCATAGAGAAGTCACAGTATTTGCAGGGTTGCCAATTTTTAAGCAGTCCTCTCAGCCAATTTCTTTATTTCCCTCCCCACACTACCAAACATGATTAGATCATATTATGAACATATTGCCTGCCAAATTTCATCTCCAGTAAATCATACCGAGCACTGTGACCTTATACAAGAATCTTAAAGTGATTAACCTGTTTATCTGTGCCTATGTACAGAGGAAAAAAAAAAGTCTCACCAACTTATTTTGGAGTGCTATTGATTAAGCTTTCCTAATTAACATTTTTCTCCTCTTTTTGCAGTTGACATGCCACACTTTAAAGGAAGGGGCTGTAAAAGAAAGCTCTGGTTCCACCTTAGTTTTTATCACATGGAGGAAAGGGATGATATAATGCTAAAAACACTCCATCCATACCCAGGAATATGCAGAACTCTCTTATCTGTATCTTGTTGTTCCCTTTTATTTGTTTTCACTGTAACCCCTGTGGCTTGTTTTGGTCGAGAAAATCATAAAACATTTAATGTAGTTCATCTGTGCTGGCCAGAAAGGCTGTACCCTGATAAAATGGCTGAGAAGCACTGGATAATCCAGTGCACTGAAGGCCAGATCCTCATGTGGTACTTACCTGCCAGCCTTCTGGCACCTGTACTCTGCAGAAGAGGCCAATATTTTGAACGGCAAACCAAACCTGCGGAATACATCCCATGCAATAGGAGTTTCCAGACTTTGCCTTTTACTTTCTTGTATGGCATGCAGTCCTCACATAAATTAATAATAAATAAATAAATACATAAATAAATAAATAAATAAATAAATAAAAAGATTAGGTTGGGGTAAAAGCTGCACATGTATACTACCTATCCATTTCAAAGTGCTAGTATTTCTAGGGCCTTGAGATGCCGCTGTTGCAAGGTAATTGTCTAAAAGCCAGTGCTTGCTAGGTGACTCAAGAAAAAATGCATAGTTCACAACTTTTAACAAACCAAAACCTTTTGAAAAGATGTTTGAGAAACAAATCTCCAGAACATCAGCAAGAGAAGAATTTCCATCAGAACTGAAGTAGCTGGATATACTCAGTTGTGCTCCCGTCTTTGACAGTGGCTACTGCTGAAAGCATAGAAACCAGTTTGGGATTGTTATAACACAAACAGCCCACACGGGAGATTAATTCCTAATGCTTGCTTTGTCAGTGTTTGGGAAATTCCTGGTTCATTAGCACGTGTAACACAGACAGAGTTATTATATTTCATTTGCAGTCTGGCCTGTAGTCACATGGATATAAGTGACCAAGTTATTTGAAGAGGTGCTCTCATATTAACTACACCTATACTGCCTGCAAAGGATGACCCCACGACTGTTCCAGGGGATTTATCCACTACAGGGTGAGTGACCAGACATGGCTTGAGGTACAACCAGAGCACCATTGCCAGCATCTACACGACCATGTATTCCCAGGCCAGCCAAGGGGTAAATCAATACAGGCAGGCAGGAAAGGAATCAAAGCAGGCTCACAGGCATTTGAGAGGCTTCTCTTTCAACACAGCATAGATGTGGCCATCCATTTTAGCCAAATTTGTATCAGCTGATGATCGAGGATCCTTATGGGCCTGCTCTGCAGGCCACTGAACTCAGTGGTAGACTTCCATTCACTTCAGTGGCTTTGGGTCAAGCTGTTTTGGTTTAAAATAAATGAAGAGAAATCTAAAACAAATGTCAATGGCCAAGACATTCTTCACAGAGAAGACACTGACTGAATGCAAACAATGGAATTATTGTCAGACAATAACATATAGGGGAAAAAAAAACATGTAATTGTAAATACTCTTTTAGGACAAAGTAAAATTCTCTACTGGATCCAAGGCTGGCTTTTCTGTGGTCCTTCCTGCAGTGTTTTTGGCTACTTGAAATAGACATTTCCACGTAGACTTTTCTCTCCTTGCATGATATTGTGTGTCATAGTGCAACAGAACTTTGAAAAGATCTCAGGGACCCATGAATGGATATCAGAAGCTTAAAGCTGTGCTGTCAGTAGGCACACACACTGTGGTTTCAAGACAGAGAGGTAATAACAAGGATGTAGAAATGTGGATTCTCTAGCAGGACAGACTGGAATGGAATAGGCTATTCCTTTCTTTTACTGCTTAAACTTGTAAGATCGAAGTGCTGCTGAAGAAAACAAGAATCACTATTATTTCTTTTCTACTCCTCTTTGTTGCTTCTCTTCTATGAAGAAATGTTTGAAGTAAAAAAATCAATACCCTCTCTGTCAGCATGCACACCGCTAAATGCTAACAGTCCAGGGGAGAGACAATGGTATAGCAAAATCTTTCACTTTGCTTCAACTGAGGTTTTCAATCTTTAAAGGGAAGCGTCAGTGTTGATTTCTAATCCTGGAGGCCGCTACATAAATATTTACTGAAAACCCTGATATGCCTATTAACAATGAATGCTGAAGGCTGTCTTATTTAGAAACTCCTGTCACTCTTTCAGTGTCTACAACGCAGTGAATAGTCCAGTGCCAGTCTGTTGTTAACTCATTGTGGGAAATCTGGTCTGATGGAATCTCTTTCTTTTTATTCTCTGTATTAAGCAGGCAACGTGTTGCAAAAGGAGAGCCTGTCTGCTGCTTGGGGTAGCAACTGCTGTGATGATAGACTCCAGAGGTGTGGGAGGCTCAGGGAGCCTAGGACTCAGGCAGAGAGACTTCATGTGATTTGTGGCATTGTCACTTCCCTGAATTTCAGTTACACGCTAAGACCTTTAGGCTTCAAAGACTTAAAATTATGTAATTTAGCCCTGCTGAGTTCAGTAGAACTACTGATTTAAACAAAGTTAAGCACATGCTTAAGTCTTTGCTAAGTCAGAGCTTAAAATACCACTGCAATCAGTGTTGTGTAAGTATCTTCATGGCTATTTTAAACAGAGGCCTTATGAGCTATACAAAGTCTTCCATTAACTTGAACAAACTTTTTAGCTTGTGGGCTTTGTGCATAGAGTCTTTTTCCTTGATTAGCAGCTTACAAATTATCTAAACCTCATTGGCTTTCATTTACATAGCTATAAATAACAGAATTATACTAAGACACATTTTTTTCTGTTGCATTAGATATGCCAAGGGGGATTTCCTGATATAAACATATCCTACTACCCACTGGGTAAGCATTCCTGAGAAGTGTGACAGTGATTTGACAGATTGCAAGACAGCTTTTCCTATAAGAATTAATTTAAGAGTAGTGGGTGGGATGTGTGCTTAGGAATTACACGGTTTAAATTTACTCATGGACAGTATGTTGCAACATATGATCTTGCTCATTCATATCCTGATATCAAGGCCTAAAATATAATAACAGGAAATTTAGCAGGAAACACTTTCTATGATTTTTTTTTTTTTTTGTCTTCTGTGTTTTTAAGTGAAAAATCAATAGTAGTCTGGCATGCCAGAGTTCAAAGATGACAAGGATGACAGGGAGAATACATATGTGGAAGCAGGATCATCAGGACTGTCAACTGCCACTTCAGTGTCTGACAGACAGAAGAGGTGGATGAGATGCTTCATCTCAGTGACATGCCTTTCAGCACCTGGTTTTGCAGTAGTTGATGCTGACGAATTTTAAAATAAAATTCAACAGATGGCTGCATAATGGCCTGAGATTTTGATCAGTATATCATTTCATATCATGAGATCAAATTTTGCAATACCCTGGTGACCTTGTCCTGTTACTCTAAGAATGGGTTGCTGCTCTGAAAGATCTCAGTTGCTTCTCCTTTCAGTTTTAGCAATCTTACTCTCTCTTTCTGAATGGGTACATTTTTATTGTCTTTGTCATCTTCTTCAGGTCCACCCTTTTCATCAAGGTCAGTCAAGTCAATCAAGGGAGAAGAACGGAAAAACTGCATAGCGATTAGCAGGAGACGGTATTAAGTGATTGATGGCAGAACTCCCAAAGGATGCATCAGGAGGAAACAGATAATGATACGTTACTGCACGTTTGTTGATTATTTACTTGTACCACATATAAGACAACTATATAAAGGGTGAATGATTTCATTACTCTTTGTAATTAGAATTTTACAGTTGTTCCTAGCTTGATTTCTTCATAGAACATTCATAAGGACATTTTGGCAAATTCAACCTACAGGGACAGAAATTGAGCCTTAATTTCAGCTTTAATAGGGATCAATGAAAGGAGAAAAGGAGATCACAAAAAACCTGCGCTTCAGACTAAGCTCTTAATTTGTAAGGTAGCACTGCTCAGGTCTTACATCACTTATTATCTAACTGCAATGCAGTTACATCTCATTCTGAATCACATTTCAAGAAGTGCTGCAATTCTACATTTCCAGTTTGGAAATGCAGACAATCAGCATCTCTGAAAAGCTGGCCTTCCACCAATTGCTTCCAACATACATTTTTCTGAGCTTTATTTCATGTAAATATTTTTCTGGCTGGACATCATGTTGCAGTGCTAGGCTGAGCTTTCCAGGTTGAGCATCATTAGATCTCTGACTCAAAAATGTGTTATTTTCTTGGCTTCCACATTGGCTCACATGTTAGCATGATTATCAAATGTCCAACTTCAAACAAACAAACAAAAGCAGTTGCTAATGTTCTGTGTCGTTGTTGTATTGGTGATCTGTTTGAGCCTACTGTACAGATTAAGTCTTATTTGTTAACCTACAAAACCTTATTTATTAACCTATGAAGCAAAATATGTATCATAACAATTGAATCTACAGATAGTTCATTTCATGTAGGGAAATATGTAACTGCAACCCTTTCCTGTTACCTCCTTAGAGTGTAACATCAGTGTCTGACTGATTGATAAGTAGGCTTGACTAATGGATAGTTTTAGTTTCAAACCAAATCTTCCACCTGACTCTTTTTTTTTTTACCCATTGCTATGGTGAAGATCGTCATAGACTATATACAAAAGTGAAACACAGAAAGATCACTGAAAAAAACCCACAGACAGTCAGACTAACACATGAAGTACCAACTGAAAGAACAACACAAAACAAAACAAAAAACATACTGCTTGTTAGATGCCATTAAGGAGTCATATTTTTCTGGCCATATTCTGTTGATCACCTGCCCAGAAACATAATTGGAATTATAAACTTTACCTCAGTTTTCCTGACAAAATCTTTTTAACAAATACGAGCTTTACTATTGCCATTACAAGTCCCATTAGGTCAGAGCTGTAATGTGTGCTGGCACTACAGTTCCTTGCTCTTTTGGCTTCTCCCATTCTCATCCAATTTGCTTTCTTTGACTGTGATGCTTCAGTCACCGAGGATTAACATCCCACAAAGAGCTGGGAATAAGTTGTGGAGCTTAGGTCAGAAAAAGCCCCACAAAGTGCCCTTGCCTGCAGGTGCCTGTATAGGAAGGCTGCCACAGTTCTACTGTGGTTTATAAGTGCTTGATATTGCATTGCACACATTTGGCAGAACTTGAAACTAAAAGGGCAAAGTATACTCTAAATATTCCCAGAAACTTATAAAATGTTCCTCGGATGTTATAGTAAGGTCTGTGATTTCTATTAAAAGCAGTGTTTTAAAGGCAAACGCTTTGTAATTTCTCCTCTGAAAGGGCTTCCTCATTCAACAACAATGATTTGAGGGAAGGAGTAAAACATTAGTGCTAATCTTTCATTAACTGCTGTTGCTGCTACTCTTAAAGCTCCAAGTCTGAGTTTCATTTGAACTTTATTTCTCCTGTGAGACACAAGCCCTTTCCAGCCTTTCAGAGGGTCCATTTTCTTTTACAATGTCTCACAAATGGTTTCTTCAGATCTTGTTCAAGTATGTTGGGCTTTACTGGGCAGTCACTAAGTTCAAGACCTAACTCCACTGACTCTGCTAGGAGCACATTTGAGCTTGGGTGATTCAAACTCTTTCTCTTGCAGAAGACTCTACTAGTTTCAGTGGGAATCTTGCCTGTGAGAAGAGAGAGAAATGGGCTCAAAATGTTTGTGTAAGAAGGATGCCTTGTGAAGGGAAATAAAAAGTTCACTAAACTTTCCGACTGAAAAAAAAAAAAAAAAAGCCCTTCTGGCTCTGAAACAGTGATTTTATTTCAAACCAAAATTGATTTTATTCAGAACTGTACATCCATCCCTAATTATTCTTCACTGAGTCCTCTCAAGCAGAACAGTCTAGAGCTTTAAGTACCAAACGGGTGAACTCATTCCGGCACTGCTACAAGGTATGAACCTCAGCTCCTCAATTTTTCTCCCCTATAAAATGGCGGCATTCTTGCTCTTCTTACAGACTGAATCACACAGCATTTTCATGTCTCATGTTTTTCATGGTGGATTATTAGAAGTCAGTGGTATTATTTACACATTAACTATTAATCCGGTGGCTAACTGTTAATTATCAAAGCACTTGTTTTACTCTAGGTTGAAGTGAGTTGCTAGGAAGTTTATCATGACTAGGATATACATTAACTCTATCAATTTTTGCAGATCTGTTTTACAATTCAGTGTCAGTGGAATGTAATTTTCAAACCTGTACTTAAGTATGTTCAGCAATAGGGCAGATACAAACACTGCAGCCAAATGCTAGAGTGAGATTCCTCAGCAGCACAGACACATGGCTAAGAGCTTTTAGCTTTCTTTCGTGGAGAATTACATAAAGCCCGAAATATTTGGCTGGTGTGATTTGCCTGGTTTGGTCTCTGCATCTTAATAGGAATGCAATAAGTGCATTCAGGAGCACTATGGAAGTTGCCCAGAGCTAAAGCTACGTCTCATCAAACAACCAGTGTAAATAGGATATATCTACTTGATCATGTAAAATCTATGGGATCATGTGTGAATTCACTTTTTTGACTCACAAGCCATTCTCTATAGATGCAGTGGATCAACCAATGCAACTTGATTTTGCAAAGGGCTAAATGAAGCACTCTAGAATAACACTGAGTGTGATTATATTCCCTGGTGAGCATAATTAACTTCCCTCAGAGACAAGAAAAATAAGAGATATCAAAGATCAGTTAGTTAGCTTTCTCATTCCTTATCCCAGTCCTCCATAAAATAGAAAGACCTCTTTTTCATCTTAAAAGTGAAGGTGTCCCTGCAGAGCTGCTCCTTACACAGGACAGAAGCACAACCTCAGATACTCCTTTTCCACCATATTGAATGACTTGCCACAGCAACTGGCTCAAATAAACAAATACTTGTGGCCCTTGTGGCTATTTTTTCCCTAATAGTTCTGGCCTTTATGAAAAACCTATGTATTAGGTGCTCTATGCTTGTCCTTAACTCTTTGGTTCCCTGTATTCAGCCTTGTTCAACGCTCTGGGATTTCTCGACTTCACACACCAACAACAGATTTGGGTCTGAGTCCTCATGGGGCTCCCCCTCAGTTTCAGCTAAACCTCAGGTATCTATAAGCCAATTTTCAGTCTTAAAAGGACTTACTAGGTTAAATATTTTCATTGTTTATTAGAAATTTCAGGGTATGAAATGAACTATTTATGATTTGATATACATTAAAAATCATGTTTCTTTGTGAAGGGGTAAGGGCCCTCTGTTTTCATCTGTTTTGGAGGAATTCATTTTTTTTTCTTAAACACAGAGGAGAGTGTTGAGCTCCAGTTGTCTGGGTGAGAAGTAATGGAGAAAATATAATAATAATAATAAAAAAAAAAAACACAGGGGAAAACACAGGGGAAAGCTTTAGTCAGCTTGTCATAGCTTTGTTTTCAGCTTGCTGTAGACTGTCACTGCAATGGCCACAGAGGATTCTCCACTTGTCACCCTTTCCTTCTTCACCTTTTACAAGAGCTGACTATGGAGGTGGGGAACAGGAGCTGCTATGACATATAGTCCTGTGTGGAAACTAAATGACTGTCCCCAGTGAGGTGCTGGTAGCAGGGGCTGCAGGACGGTTTCTGTGAGGAGCAGCCAAGGTTGTACTGTGCTAGACAGGACCAGTTCCAACCAGTTCCAGCCAGTTCCAGTCAGTTCCCCTCAGTTCCAGCTGGTTCCAGTCAGTTCCAGAGTTCCAG
The DNA here is from genome assembly GCF_963932015.1 of Anas acuta. Lineage (NCBI taxonomy): Eukaryota > Metazoa > Chordata > Aves > Anseriformes > Anatidae > Anas > Anas acuta. The sequence continues at coordinate 49,288,043 of NC_088983.1, read as the reverse complement.
CTGGTTCCAGTCAATTCCAGTCAGTTCCAGGCAGTTCCCCTCAGTTCCAGCAAGTTCCAGATCATTCCAGCCAGTTCCAACCAATTCTCCTCAGTTCCAGATGGTTCCAGCCAGTTCCAGCCGGTTCCCCTCAGTTCTAGTCAGTTCCAGCTGGTTCCAGCCAGTTCCATCCAGTTCCCCTCAGCCAGTTCCAGTCAGTTCCAGTCGGTTCCCCTCAGTTCCAGTCAGTTCCAGTCTGTCCCCCTCAGTTCCAGCTGGTTCCAGCCTGTTTGAACACCCCCAGGGATGGTGACAGCACCGCTCCTCTGGGTAATCCATTCCAGTGCCTGACTGCTCTTTCTGAGAAGAAATGTCTCCTAATTTCCTACCTGAACCTCCCCTGGCACAACTTGAGGCCATTCCCTCTGGTCCTATCACTAGTTATCTGTGAGAAGAGGCTGACCCCCAGCTCCCCACCTCTTCCTTTCAGGTATCTGTAGAGAGCAATGAGGTCTCCCCCGAGCCTCCTCTTCTCCAGACCAAACACCCCCAGTTCCCTCAGCCGCTCCTGACAGGACTTGTGCTCCAGGCCCTTCACCAGCTTTGTAGCCCTGCTCTGGACATGTTCCATGGCCTCGACGTCCTTCTTGTACTGAGGGGCCCAAGGCTGAACACAGTACTTGAGGTGCAGCCTCACCAGAGCAGATTACAGGAGAATGACCACCTTCCTGGTCCTGCTAGCCACACTATTCCTGATACAAGCCAGGATGCCGTTGGCCTTGTTGACCACCTGGGCACACTCCATGGCAGAGGGGAGATTCTCCAGCAGGCCGTGGAGCAGACAGATATCCATACTGCACCCTGTGGAGGTCTCCACGCCAAAGCAGGTGGCTGTGCTCTGAAGGAAATTCACAGTTAGCATCAGTTCCACTGTCACGCAGAAAATCGAATGGCAGCTAAGTGCAAAATGAACTTTAAATGCTATGTTTTGAGTAGGGCTGTGTGCCGTAATCGCCAAAATCTTGGCATCTGTCTCATGTCTTCTTACATCAGCAACCTCACTGGGTATGTTTGCATCCGTGTTAAGAGATTTAGAGAAAAAGACGGTGATGAACACATCAGTATTGTTTTATATGGAAGGTGCACAGATACTACAAAGACTGTTCACAGTTAAAAGTCTATAGGTTGTTAGACAAGGATAACCTAGAGAGATGTCTGGATAAAGGAATTCATCCCATGAAAGACCACCTGAAGGCGTAATGGATTTTCCACTGCAGTAAATTACTCAAGGTTTCCATTGGCTACTGCTCACAAATTTTTGAGGTTGCTCAACATGCCTGAGAGCTTTACAAACAGCTGTAGGTATTTGTCAAAGCCTTTGAGATACTTGGGTTTCTACTCTGCAGAAAATGCCAATTTTTACCCTTCACATTTTGAAAATGATCCACATTTTGAAAGTTCACTACAGAAATGAAATTGAGGAGATCTGGTGTAGAACCATGAAATGTTTCCTTTGGATAGTATTGATACATTTTGCAAGAAGAATATTAGGAAAAATGAAGTATACGGCTATTAAATATGAGCTGAAGACAGGTAAAATCAGTAGCATGTACTAATAGAAAAGGCAAACCAAAACATGACGCAGAGATCAAATCCAAATGCAATGGTCTCCTTTGTTTGGATTGAACGTTTCCTCAATATCAACATGTTCCGACAAAACATTTCAATTTTGCCAAAGTTGCATTTTCTGGCAGAAACGGAGTCCGTAAAAAGCATCTGACTAGCTCAAGCGCGTGTATTCCAAGTGATTCCTTTTGTGTTTTGTGGTTTTCATCCACTGTGGAGGGAGCGAACACTCACTGAGCCCCATTCATTCTTCTGGCCTGCCATAAAAAAGCACGTCTATTTTAAGCGCGTTGTAAAATGGCACATGTCACTTAGCCGGGCTGTCTGGTCACAGGACCGTGGGCCAGGAATTTATCTCCGCACCCACCCCGCGCCCAGCCTGGCGGCGAGGGCAGCACCCTGGGGACACATCGGCCCTGCACACCCAGAGGGAGCACGTACCAAGTGCCTCCTTCTGGAGACATCTGTAACTTCAACTTGCCACAGCAACAGGGATGACTCATGAATAGAAATTTGTATTTCTGTCTCTCCCCCCTTTGCTGTATCTTTCTTTCCGAGATGAAAATCGCTATCTCGGAGCTGAGCAGCGCGAGACAACAAGCCCGTCACAAAAGGGATCGCCTGCCAGAGTCCAGAAAGGGTTAAGGCAGCAGTTGGAGAGGTTTGGGGTGACGTCGTGCTTCTGGACGCCTGAGAAGTCTCTTGAAGGTAGTTCCCCTCTGGTGAGGATGGGAGCGAGCCGAGGTCTGAAATCCGAGATCCCTCGCAGCCTGGAGCTGGTGAGGTCCCAGTAAAAGCTGTTTGCCTGCCTTCCCTTGCTGAGCAGTCACACCGCTGCACCGGCCTGGGCAGTATGGAGCGAGCCCTCTGGACACACGTAGGACTCACCCTCCTGCAGCTCCTGCTCATCTCCTGCTTGCCGAGAGGTACCGTAAGTCAGCGTCTGCGTTCCCGGCACGGCCAGAGCAGTCCCTTTCCTTCAGTGTGGTCAGAGGGGTTTGAGCTCAGGGGCTGTCATGGGCAGTGGAGAGATCTGCAGGGCTGGTAATAGTAGAAGGAAGGGGCTCTGCTTTATTTATTCCTTTCTCGCCGGCACAGAGCATGTGTGGGGGGAGGTCTGCCCAGGGATGATTTCCAGGCAAAGTTAATAGCCTTAAAGAGAAACAACTGGCTGGATTTGTTTGCCAATGGCCATCAAGAAAAGGGTATGCAATCACTTCACTTACTACTGCTTTATTTTCTCAACACTCAGTGCTAAGGAAATGATGATAAAAAGAGGCATTTAAGTCTCCGAATTGTAAAGCGTAATTTGTTTAGTTTGGCAAGACAGAGACTTTCCTCTCCAGCCCCAACACCAAGAATGAAGGCAAGGGAGGAAAAAAGTGAAGGAAAAAAAGAAAACAAAAGCCACACATTGTTTCCGATCTGGGCTTTAGTTCTGCCAATATTATTCTTTCGAAGGGGAAGCCTCGTTAAAGCAGAATGATCTTTTTTATAGCCAAGCCTCGCTCCAGATTCTGCTGAACCAGCATGTTCAGTTTCTTCTTGATAAGGTTAAGCGAAAGGCATTTACTGGCGAGTGCAGATTCGCTGTCGTTGCGGCCACGACCGTGGGCTGCTTACACCTGGGAGCAGCTGAAGCTGCAGATGGCTGTCAGCATCCCGCGGGTGCCCCCGAATCGCCCGCCCTTCGAGCTGTGGGGTTGTGGCAACGTTAGCTGCCAGGTAAGCACCTCGGGGGGACGCAGCAGAGCAGGGGAGGTGCCAGGCATGCAGGCAACCCCATCGTGACGGCTATAAATAATCAGTGTCAAGGACGGGGCTACAGAGCCCGCCCCGCTGGGGGCTGAGGCAGAGGGTCTGCCTCTGTGGTGTCCTTCCCTGATGGGCCTGGGGGCCCAGGGTGCTGGTGACAGGGTGACTGACCCCCTGCCAAAGCCTGCCCCAAGGGGAACCAGCACAAAGCACGGTCTCACTGTCCCACATGCACACACGTTTTGTCCCCGTGGCAGCCTGTCCCTCTGCCATGTGCCAGAGCACCCCTAGGCATGGGCAGTGGCTGGCTGGTGCTGTGGAGGGGCTCATTGCCCACCCGTTCTCCCCAGCACCAGCTCCTCACACACCAGGGGCAGTGACTGAAGGGCCTGGGGGTCCCACATCAAGGACAGCCACCCCCCTGCCCCCTCCGTCCTCACTGTGCCTCCGTGCCCTGTCTCCAGAGGAGTCACCGGCGTCAGCGCTCGCCCTGCACGCAGCAGTGGGAGGGGTGCTTGGAGCCACGGGAAGGATTCAAAAGTGTGGTGGCCTGAGCGTGTCAGGGCAGGTTGGAAAATAGCATTTTGCCTCCTCCCCACAGATGTATCCAATTTTTATCCCTATTTATCACACCCAGTTGCACAGGGCCTGCCTCTGGAGTTGGGGGCAGGAGTCAGGGGAGGTCTGGGAGTTGATTTCTGGAATAAACTTGACGTGCAAGTGACTCATATTTCCTTAAAAATATATGTGTGTTTGTGTGTGCTCCTGCCTATCTCAACCCTCCCCAATCTCTCCTCCCCTCCCCCTTCGTCCTCTGTCTAGAGCCGTGGAGCCCAGATGCACTCAGATGCATCCAGATGCATTCAATCTTAGCAAATGGGTTACTTCAGTTCACACGTTTAGGTTCCTAGCTTGGACAAAGGGGGAGAGACTCGCTTTTTGGATTGGAGGAAAGCTGGGGTTACTCATGCTCAACCCCGAGGCCACCTCACGGGGCTCCCGGGAGTCCCATTAAGCCCTCCAGTGCCCCCTGGTTTGGCTTGTTGCCCTCCCCACCGCAGGGGCAGAGGGCCGGCAGCTCGGGGGCACCCTGCGGTCCTTGGCTAGGGCTGAGCTACAGCCCCAGGGCCGCTGCGTACAGCTTGAGGTGGAGGCTCAGGGATTTTGCTGCTGTCTGTGTGGGCTGTTTCTATCCAGGCAACATCAACTACCAACCTGCTCCAGGTCTGACACCGCTACAGCAAGCAAACACTCAAGACAGGGCCGGCACCACTTCTCCATGTTTAACACAGGCATGTCCCCATGTCATGTGCTCATGGATTTAGATATTGCAGCTGTTTCTTTTCTACAGATTCCCAAATATCCTCCCATATCACAGCAGTCTGGCTTTGTTCCCCAGCCCCATTAATGAAGGCTGGGCTTTCCAACCTCGTGCATGCTGCCACTATCTCAAAAGTGCCGCGTTCACACCCGCTCCTGTTCCTTGTCTTGCAGCACAGGAAAAACAAAATCTCTTCCCAATCACACTAGTGTAATTTTCCTGGCCAGAATAAGCTTCTCTATCCCAGAAACAAATCAAGGCCTGCTGGGTAATGTAGCAAACTCAGTTTCAGCCTTATCCTGGCTGTTTTACAGCCCTGTCACAGCCCTTCTTGGATGAACACGCGATGCCACGGTGCCAATAATGAGATCAAAAATGCCATCCCGTAATTACAGAGGAGAAAGTGGAAGACGGGGAGGTTTAGGGCAGACTTCTGCAGGTTGCTTTAGATGCTATAAACATCCCAGCTCGTGGCATAGATGATGGCCTGTAATTTAAATCCAGCCATGACAAAAAGATACAGAAAGAGGAAACTGTGGTGTTTTGAGGGCAGGGGGAAGACGCGTGCTGAGGAGTGCGAGGTTTCAACTGGAACAGCATCTGAGATGCGGCGGAGGCGTGTACGCCTGCTGCAGCGCTCTGGGCCTGTGGGCCAACTGGCCTGTCCCCAGAGGGAAGGCAGGGATTAGAAGGGCTTTGTACAAGAAAAAGGGGAAAGGAGCAGAGCTGCTACTTGGAGTGCATGGAATAGAGCTCTATCTTGCGTGTTACAGCTCACTATCTGGAAGAAAGGGCTGCTGAAATGAAGGAAGAAGCGAAGCGGGATGTTTCTAATAGGAACGAGCACCCTGCCTGAGGCCTACCTGCCCTGCTGTGCTCCTCCTCAGCAGGGGTAGGGCAGGCGAGGAGGGGCTGCAGGGTGGGTGGGTTTGCTGGGAGGAACATGGGCAGAACATCTGCAACTGGTGGGCATCGCAACTGAGGTGGTGTTGGCTGAGGGTTACTGGGACCATCAGGGCTTTATGGTATAGAAAGACTGAACGGATGCTCCTATTTTCACTTAATGCTCTTTATTCATTAACCCACTGCTGTAGCTTCTAGATGGGCAACTCCTACACACCACAAAGAGGAAGCACAATTTTTACTTGGCTTTCCTTGATTCTTGATTTTTCTTATGGACAAAGCAAAACAAGGCAGTGTGGAATGAGGTACAAACACTGGAAGTCATATGGGAACTCCTGTTAAGGACCTGATGGAGACCTCAAAAAGGACTTTTTATTGAAGTAACAATTCTTCTTGGAGCAGAGGTGTTGTGAGCTTATGATTTGTTTATCACAGCCCAGTCAAGAGTGGAAGCTTGCAGGTGTAAAAAAGGCACCACCGTAGGAACATGCTGAAGCAAACCTATGTCCTATTGGGATCAACAGAAATATTTATTTCTGAATTTTATAGCTACATATTTAGTAAGTGGACCAAGTCAGCTTAGAATAGTAGACCTCACAATGTGTTCACATGCTAGCTTTTTTTTTTTTTTTTTTTTTTTTTTGAGAAAATCTTTCATTTTTTCCCCTCACATTCATGGCTGTGTAAAAGCACGCACTGACAGTTAGGAAAGGATGCAAACTGGCTCACTGGGAGAAGCAGTCCAATTATTCAGCGATGGTCTGCAATCCATAAATGAAGCACACTGAGTAAAACTAAAACAGGGATGTATTTTAGCTCCTCTTATAATTAGCTCAGCTGCTAAAAAGAATAATAGGCACATAATTTCCTAAAGGGAAGCAAGCTTCTTTAGAGATAGCACTATTCCCTTTCGTCTTCTTAAACTATTAGGAAAACAGGCATCATTTGCACAACGGGTTATCTGAGGGATAAAAAGGTTAGGAATAAAGACCTGCACTTCCCATCATTATTCAGGGTTTGGGGTTAAACTGTTCTTCAAGAGCCCCAGTTAAAACTGCTTAAGGGAACAACTCTCTTCCCTTCTGAGGTCCGTTCCTCTTGGCCTTACTAAGTGAATCCAACATGTTTCTCATTTCCAGTTGAGAAATTCTAGATCTTCTGTGTGCTCAGAGCTCTTCATGTTGTTAACGTCCATACCCATAACACCTATGGGATAGGAACCAGCCTGCACAGTGGTGCAATGAGAGTAGACTTGAAGAAGGAGCAGGATAAAACAATCAGGAAAATGAGACAGACATGGAGAGAAAGAAATGTGTTAGCTTTTACTAGATTTCACCTCTGTCAGATTTATTTTGTCTTTAAATGAGAAACCTTCATTTCAGAATTATTACATGGCTGAACATTTCCTAATAAGAGCCTTAAGAAATTGCTCCTTCAAACTCAGATGCTCGCTTCTTCTGCAGAGGCAGTAATTGTTATTGAGCATCATGCTGAAAAAAATAAAAGGCAATCAAATAAAAGGGGACATATTCTCATTTGCGGAACATGAGCTGTTTGAATAATCACTTTGAAACAGTCATCTTCTATGGACTCTCATTTTGAAGATGTATATGTTTGTATCTGCTCTTATTTACAATGCACTTTTAATTTGTATGGCACTTTTCAAAGCAATTTGAAATGATGTTTCTTTGAGTGTAAGTATTGTTAAGTATCCATTGCTGATGGATAAACTGTGGCATGGGAGGAAAACTCATCTTTTCTATGTAACACAATGGATATGTAGGATGGGAAGTTCCATCAGTTCAGATCAAGGTATGGATGTCCTTATAAAACACTTCCTTCCACGTTATGATAAATACATATATACAAGGTCTCTCTTGTAGGATTGTGGCAAACATTTAGGGGCAAATATTTAGGGGCTTTTTTTTTTTTTTTTTTCCCAGGGAGAAATGGAGACTGCAAACTGGCTTTCTGTTGGATCAGTACTCTGATCCCTCTATGTAGCAGCTAATGCCAGCACAAAGATAGGAGTGGGAATGGGAAGTCAGGGACACAACGGAGGGAGATGCCCCATTGCAGCAGCAGCATGGATGCATGGATTTATATCAGCTTAAAATGACTACATTAAAATGACAACAAGCCATTCTTCCAAAGAAGTAGAAGACAGCTAAGTTAATTGCTGTAATTGGGCTTGCTTTAATTCACCTTAGATCCTAGCCATATAATTTTCCTAGCTCCAAGCCCTTTGGAACAGAAATCCCCTTTCTGTTTAGTAAGGTATCTATGACAGGCAAATTCACCATGACAAGAAAAGTGTGCTAAAATTGAAGTTTTAGAGTGATGAACTGTCTGGCCCACCCTTGAGGCAGCAATGTGCCTGTGAATCTGTGAATCACCAAAGTTTTTAGCCTGACCTAGTAAGATAAACCAAAATTGAAGCTGGTTTACTTGAATATCCCAAGCTGCAAGCTGCAGTTGGTTAGAAGTTCACTAATATGTGGATCACACCTTAACTGTTTCCATGCCCTCAAACCCATTAATGTAGACTCCCTGAAGATGAAAGCTAAGAACTCACCATACTGCCCACCACCATCTTATATTTCATCTGCATCCGCATCCCACAAGAATCGCTTTTCTTCTTTCCTTATTTTCTTATTATGACTGAAGAACCTTTTACTATTCTAATTTCCTTCGCAAGGTCAAGTTCAGCTTGGCTTTTGGCAGCGCTCCCTTTATCCCTGAGCTCTAAGACATAGCTTTCTTTGATGATCAGACTTTTTCCATCCCTCATAGGTCTCCGCTTTTCCCTCAAATGAGAGATTTGGCTGGGCTCATTGCATATCCCATAGGACTCATCACTGTCCTTTCCAGCAGACCTTGAACTGAATAGAACTAGTGCTTTAAGACGGCCTGATCCTTACAGCTATTTCTTCTTTCTTGGTCGTCCTCTTTGAACTCACTGGCATAAGAGTAAGTAACATACCTCCAGTCTGCAGGAGGGGGTCCTAATGGAGCCTTCGCTTATCTTCCAAGGAGACTTCTGGCTTTGCTGAACGGCATGGCAAAAACTGCCCTTTTGGAAGGCTGCATTTCTAGTCCATTTCAAGCAATATTTCTGTCAAACCTCCATCGCCATCTTTCCCAAGTACTAACAAAATATTTTATCGTGAGCGTTTCATCACCTCACCTTCTGAGGTCCTGCAGTTTGGAAAAGGATGGTATTTGAGGTTTGGCCAGGACAGGGATGGCTGAGTCACACGCGTGCCCTGACCATGAGGGCAATAGGAATAACAGACCATTTGTGTGAGGGAGATGACAGCTTCACTGCCAACTGTTCAAGCTCCTCTTCCACACACCAGGCTGCCTAGCCTAGGCACATCTTGGCTGAGGACATTAGCACCTCTTGAAAAGGTGAAGTAGGAATAAGAAGCAAATAAGAGATCTCTGGGCCAGAGTAAGTGAGGGAATTGGATGCACCAGGCAAGTTAAATCACAGTTGAATTTTTTGCAACTTTGTGAATGGAGTGCGTGACAGTAGAAGCTTGGCAGTCCGGTGGATTAAAATTGTATTTCCCCTTAAAGCTATTAGAGCACCAGGAATAACCTTCTTCCACTCCTTCCCTGGCTCCTGTGGGTATACAGTACGGAGGCAGGCAGATAAGCAGCACTTGTACAAAGGCAAACACAGAGCTGAATCAAAATCAAGAGCAAAGGCTGAGCATTTTGCCTTTGCAGTCTTGAGAATCTGTGGAGAACCAAGGCCCTGTCTGCACAGGGATGTCAGTAAGCATTAGAGCATCCAGCAGATCGGCCGTGCACTTCATTCTGTGGTGGCCCCTCTGTGGCTGCTCTTCATCTGCTTTCAGCAGCTCAGCTCCCGGTGCAGGCTCAGCCACCACAAGAGCAGGAGTCAGCTCCCTCGAGACACTCCTGCGGCACCTTCTCCTCGCTGTGGCTCATCACCCGCACGCAGGTTTTCATGGAGGAAGCTCAGGGCCTGCCTGTTAGTGGGGACGGCTCCCCGGGGAGAGGAGTCTTTGGCTCCTCCAAATTCCCAGCTTAGTATCTGAGAGCAGGGGAGGTGGCGGTGTGACTGTGATGAATTGCCTTCTCCGGAACAGCCCTCAGGCTGATGCTGACAACAGAAAGGCCGTTTAGAGCCCACAGAAACGTGGGCGCTGCTGGGGAACATCCCCTCCCACTGCTGTCTGGCAGAAGCAGCCGCTGAGAGCTGCGGGATCTGAAACGCGCCCCTGTGCTGCGGGGGTGAGGCAGTCTCTCTAGGTGCAGATGTCAGCAGAAAGAATGAACGTGCACCCATCCAGACCTGGAAACACGTGAGAACTACCAGCTAGGCCACATGTCACCGTCGTGCTTGTCTTTGCACTGCTCCCCCAGGCTGGACTCGAAGCAAGAGGAGAAACGTGGCGCTGTGTCCTGCCAGGCTGCTGAGCTCCGCGGGCATTCCCCCAGCACCTTCCCCCGGCTGTTCGCCTGCCTTCCCACACGACTACTTCTTGCTCAGTTTCCGTGGTCTTGAGCTGCTTCCACATGCGCTGTCTATTCCTGGATTTAATGGGTTTTTCTTCCATCATTAAAATCCCGTAAATTAATCCGCTGTTTATTTGCCTGTTCTGAGACTTGTTTGTTGATTTCAGCTAAATATTTTGCAGGGGTTGTCAAGCAGCCTCTTCCTGCTTCTTCCAAAATCAGGTCAAAGCACTTTCTGGACTATGTTTGACACTGGGAGACGCAGCCACTGCCTCCACACCAGCCTGCCTGCTCTGGAGGATTATCAGTTAGGCCCACAGTGTACCCTGTGATTATCGCAGCCGCAGCTGGCCAGGGCCCTTTTTCCAGCATTTCACTCAGTAAAGCTCCCTCTGCTCCTCCCTGCCTCGGCCTCTTCTCTTTTGGGGTAATAATGGCCAAGTGTGGCTGCAGGGAGCTGCCAATGGGGACATGGTTAATGTTCCCCTAGTGCACAAGAGGGATAATTCTTCCTCCCTGGGGCCCAGGCTGAGCTCAGCAACCCAAACAAATGTTTGTTGCGTGCGGGCTGCTCTGTGCATCTCCCTCTTGCATTTCTGAGGGGAAGTGTTCCTTGGCCTGCTGCTCAGCAGGCAGGAGATGTATGTGCAACACAAAAGGGACGCTACCACTATTAAAAGGGTACATCGAGTCTTTGCACAAGTTTCCTTAAAAAATAGCTTCTACAGAACTTCGGAATAACAGACTTCATGATTTCTTTGAAGAAAATCTTAGACATGATCACTTAAAAAAAAAAAAAAAAAGAATTCCCAGACCCACAAATTCCCCTGTCAAGGAAAATATGCTGCCCAAACTTCAGTACCTGCAAACCTGGAAGGGAACTCAATGGTCAGTAAATCAAAAGACAGTCTGTTTCCATTGTCCCACTTGAAACAAGGGCAAGAAGGAAGCAAACAGCAATATTGCTATAAAATCATAGAATAATTTAGGTTGAAAGGGGCCTGTGGCGGTCGCCTGGTCCGGCCCCTCTCAGAGGGAAGCGCTAACCCGGCAGCCACGTGGTGCTGCCTGCAGCCTGGCCTGGCCAGGCTTGGCATTTCTGCATGGGTGGAGATGTCTTGGTCAGCCCTCACGGTTCTCTCTGCCTGTGAACGTTTGGATCGTTTTAGCTAGCAAGAGATAGCTACACCCCAAATGGATAGAGCCATTTCATTAATGAGCATTGGCAACCTTGAGAGAATTTAGATTTCCAGCTTGAGCTGGGAGACCGAAGAATTTGAAGGAAGCTTTGCGAAAGCTCCTGAGTGTTAGGCAGCTATTTATTGCTCAGGCTTTGGGGATTCCTCCTTCAACAGGGAGCGAGACACCCGCCCCTGCACACCACAGAAACAGCGATTGCCAGTCATGTATGATGAGATGGATCAAGCTCAGTGTCAGTTCTAATAAGATAATTAGACACGTGTAATCAATTCGCTCTGGAATCTGAATCAGATACAGATCACAGATAAACGGCTTCATTAGAAGAGAATAATAGCTATAGGTTAAGAAGTCCCAACTTGGCCAAGCTGATTGACTGCTGTTTTGGGAATTAGGAGGCACGGGTTTAATTCCTGGCTCTGCTATTGTTTTTCTCTGGGACCTTGAGCAAAGTCACTTCACCTTGCTTGTGCTTCAGTTTCCCATCTGGAAAAAGCACTTTGTAAAGCATGTCGAGATCTACAGGCAAAAGGCTATATAACTGCTGAACACTAAGGTCATTTGGATGCAAGAACTTATTATTGGAATAAATAATTACAGAATGTTACTGAATGACAGACGTGGCTCCTTTCTTCTTTTTGGAATGGTTGTGGCTGGGAGGGAACAGGAAGGTTTTAGCGCAAACAGCAGCCCGGTTTCCAAACTCCGAACTGCAGTGGACTGGGAAAGGTTCAGCTGCGAGGAGCACAAAGGGCTAAACTTCATTTCCCAGCCAAAGGGAAAAAAATGAAGAAACAGTTGGTGGTCCCTTTTTGATGGAGCAAATAAATATCGTTAGGGAAAAGGATAAGCTTCCAGGAACTTCTTCATGAGCCTGTGGAGAATCAAGTGAGACGGAGCAGCGAGGTTCAGTGGCAGGGAGCTGTGTCTGGCAGACGCTGTAACTTGGTTATGAGGCACGACGACAGCAGAAGCAGTGGGGTGAGGAGGGAGACAGGTACGGGCCCAGGCGGGAGCGCTGTGCCTTAGAGATGTGTGGCTGGTTGCGATGGCAATGCAGCTCTGTCACTCAGAGTTTAAAACAAAAGAAAAAAGGATGTTACCTAACCACAATAAGAAAAGAAAAAAGGGGAGGGGAGAGGGAAGAAGAAAGAGAGATTCTCATTATGTTTCCTTCATGTCTCATCTTCCCAGGCTGCTCTCACACTTCTCACCATCAAGCTCCATGAAAGCAGCCGTCAGGTCTGTCAGCTGGCTGAGGCATGCTGACAGCCGCGTGCACTCATTAGATTTCAGTTTGTAGACCTTAGACAGCGTGCTGGCGACGGAAGGTGGGGTCTGCACTTACTGCGGCAGTCTGGAGTCACACCCTGAGGTATCACAGTGCCCTTTCCTAAACGGGCACTTCCAGCATAGCTTAAATACCAGTGTATAAGGTTATGCTAGATAATAAGAAGACATTAATAATGTTATCATATTAGAAATGCCAGACAAAACAAACCTTTAAAAATAATGAAAAATCTTGTTTCCTTTGGCAACAAAACTGAGCATAACACTATGTATTTCTGAGTGAAAATAGGGAGTGAAACTGGCTAAAACCCAGCCGCGAAATTGGCCTTTCCTGCCGGACACCCTCGTCTTCGACAGCAGCAAATTCACAGGCTGAACAAAACATGCTCGCATAGCTTAAATAATGTACACTGTATACGAGGCTGTAAGTCAGGCTGAGATCTGCAGAATAGTTTCTCACATTACCTCATCCACTGTTTGTTTTTTTTTTTATATAATTATTTTTCTCAGTGCTGATGTGGAAGGCCCTGCAGAGGAAAGAATTAAGTAACCATATCCCTTACCTCTGCTGTGTTTGCCTCCCCTGGCTGTCCCTGCAAAACTGCCTGTTCGTCCCTCAGACACCCCAGCTGCTATTTGGGATGTGGGTTACCACCTAGTTTGCAATTTTCTACACTGAAGACCCGGGGCAACCTCATGCCATGCCTGATCTGACAAATCGCTGAATAACAGATTCCGTCAATCCTCTGCAGAGAGTGGCTTATTTCTGCTGTCCCCCCCCTTCCCTCCCTGCCTGCAGAGTACACGGTGATCAATGAGAACTGCCCCGGGGCGGAGTGGAACATCATGTGCCGGGAGTGCTGCGAGTATGACCAAATCGAGTGCGTCTGTCCAGGACGGAAAGAAAAAGTGGGCTACACCATTCCCTGCTGCAGGAATGAGGAGAACGAGTGTGACTCCTGCTTAATCCACCCAGGTACGTGTACCACCACGCTGTGCTCACACCAGACCTGTGGCCAGCATGTAAGGGCAGCTGTTGAGCAGGGGAGCAGTGAAGGCATGGACATCCCTCAGGGCCTGGGATGGCGCTGGGTCTCCTCAGGAATGCCCCTGTCACTTTGGTGGCAGCAGCAGTGCACATGGCAATGTAGCATTGCTGCCCAAAAAAAGACTCTTCTAGTAGAAAAGCTGTCCTCAGGGCTTCTCAGAAGGTTTGGCAGCTGCCAAAGGGTGATGATGCAGCTGGCTGCCCACCAGGAGTGTTTCACAGGTGCTCAGGGATGATTTGCATCCCCAAGGCAAGAAGAGAGAGATGATGGGGCAGTCTGACTAGCAAGGAGAGGGCAGGGTGACAGGTGAGAGCAGGAGGAGACAGGACCAGGTCAGGAAACATCTGAATCACTTGGGCTGAGTCCAACCTGCACCAGCATAATGTGCTTAGACTCATGAGAGAGGCATTTACAGCTGAAGCAATGAGATTTAGAGGTTTGGCCAGTGAAACAGAGCGTTTGGCTCCAGATCTCAGAGTCTGAGCTGCCTAGGGCTTGGAGTTGGAGGCTGGGTATGGTTCACAGCGGGGAAGCTGTCAGCGCCACAGCAGTCAATAATGTTGTTGGCATTTATTGTGAAAAACAGAGAGTGGCTGCTCCTGTCCCCACAGGACAATCCACCTTGGCTTTCTTCTAACACGGTGGCTCTCCTTTCAGGCTGCACCATTTTTGAGAACTGCAAGTCCTGCCGGAACGGCTCCTGGGGAGGGACACTCGATGACTTTTACATCAAGGGGATCTACTGCGCGGAGTGCAGAGCTGGCTGGTACGGAGGGGACTGCATGAGTAAGTGTCCTACACGGGCAGAGAGGCACGTCAGGGACAGGGAGTGATGGGATGGAGCCAGAGCCATGCTGTGCCTTTGCAGCTGTTCCTGTACCATGACCCTCGCAAAGGGCACAGGCAGGAGAGGACAAACGCAACCAGGCACTGAGCAGATGTATGGTGGGGAAAAGTTCTCTTCCAAGGCTCATCTGCTAGGGATTGGCGCGGGCCCCAGGTCATGGGAGTTTACAACCCTACTAAACTTCTGTTTTGTTTTGTTTTGTTTTAAAACTTTAACTACTGTGACTCTGGAAATCTTCTGTTCTCTGCATTTCTCGGACATATGTCAGCATAACTAATTCCCCAGAGGATTTCAGCAAAGCATAAACATTTACAAGGGCAGCAGCTATGTTACAGAACTTCTCCTCTGTCCTCTTTCAACCCCCAGGCTACAGAAGCAGCCCCAGGGAAGTCCTGGCGCTCCCTCCCTCCTCCTCACAGCTCCAACACGCTCAGAGGAAGAGCTGGGTAACACAGGGTCTTTCAGGCCCTGCTGGTGCTATCTGAAGGTTTTGATTCAAAAGCCCTGCCTTCCTGGGTTTTGCTAAGTTGTTGGTCCCAGTGCTATCGTTTAATAATGAATTCCATAAGCTAATTGGAGACCGTTTAAGGCACGTATTTCCTTTACCAATTTCCCACGGGTGAAACTACAGCCTTTCACCAACCCTCCCTCAGCTTTTATTGACTGCCTCTCTGTTTCACCGAGAGGGATGAAAGCAGCGTCTGCTTTTCCTACTCTCTTCTGTCCATTGTTCTACACACCTTCGGCTTATCTCCTCCTAGTCACAGATGTTAGAGCAACAAGTTAATCTGTCTTCCCATCAAACGCAGCCCATGACAATTAAGGAGGTGAAAGCAAACAACATAAAGTGACTGCTTGAAAAGCAGGATGTGGGGAGCCCATTGTTTCAGCAGCAGGGTTAACTCAGCCTTTGCTCCTCAGAAGCTGGTAACTGAGTCCCTTGCGATTTACAGTCTGATTTCTGATTTTTAAGGCCCTTTTGCTCTGGGTCGATTCTCAAGCTCCCTCGGCACTTCAAAGCCGAGCCAAGACAGGCTCATTAGCTCATCACATCACCTCACGCTGCAGCCCGTCAGGAGGCTGCAGCACCACTGAAACTTCACAGAGCTTTGCCCGTCAGTGCTTTTCTACCACTTGGTCTTTTGGGGTGCCGGGGGGTGCCCTTGTCTGGGTGCCTCGGGCTGCTTCAGGGCGCAGCGAGGGGAGCGGCGGCCGCTGCCCCCCAGCAGCGCGGTGCTCTGCCTCCCTCTCGCGGGCCGCGGGCGGCTCTGCCGCGCACAGCGGCGACCCCCGGGCTTCTTCTCCCGGCTCCGGCCGCTCCGAGCTCGGCCCAAGCGGGACGGCTCCGCCTGGCGCCGGCTCTGCCCTCCCCGGGCCCGGCCCGGCCGCCGGGGCACGGCGCAGCCCCCTCCCCGCTGCGCCCTCCCGCCCGCGGCGCCATTTCCCCTCAGGCGGCCGCGCTGCAGTAGCGAGGCGCGGCCGCGGGGTGGCGCCCGGGAGCCCCGCAGGAGCCCGGCCCGGCCCCCCCCAGTTAATGGGGGCGAGGGCAGCGCCTGGGGGGTGGGAGGCTTGGCGTGCCCTGCGAGGCACATCACAACCTAAAAGCAGCCCCTCCTGCTCGACCCTTCTCCCTGCACCCAGTCCTCGAGCCTTTCCCGAGCTCTGGTTCACAGCGCTTGGGAAGATGCTCCCTCAGGGCAGGGTTACCCACAGAGCTGATAGCCAGCAGCTCCCTCCCTGTCCCGGTGTTCCCGGTGATGGCAGTGCCTGTGCGTTTACAGACTGAAAATTACAGGGTCTCACGTAATAACCAGTCTGCGACGAGCAACGGGTACCAACAGGGTGGGACAAGCGAGAGCTGCCTTCTCGCACCACCCTGTTTCTGAAGAGCGGTAGCATTGCTGCTGCCATTGCCCCCTGCTCACCCACCGGAGCTCTGAAGGAGCCCCACACCGCTGCTGAGCACTCCAACAGCAGGCACCAAGTTCTCAGAGGAGGTCTCCTCAGGACCTCACCTTCACAGCGCCGCGGGTCCCCGTGGGCAGGAACTCGGAGCTCTCGTGCATTGTTTTGCTTTCTGTCGGTAACGAGCCTTAGAGGAAATCTCACTGTGGCCCTGAAAGCTGCCTTTTTTCAGGAACAGGAACGGAACAAGGAAGTTGACAGCCTGCCAAAGTGGATTATTTTTTTGTAAATGAGGCCGAATTTGCCAGCATTTGTGTTTAGGATGTAAATTATTCTTGAGAGCTTTCCAGGTCTCCTGCAGATTTCAGGAAGGGAAAGGATTCCTTTTGATCAACAGATAACCGAGCTGTTGGTCTGGGGAGGCAGCCTAACCTCTGCTAGAAGCGCTGGAGATACAGGAGCACAGATGTGATCGCAAAGGTGCTTTGTGCAGAGGAAGGTGGTAGCAAACCTGAGAATGTTCTTTTGGAGGCAATCACTGAAAGGCTCCTCTTTAGCCTCTGGACCACCTGCTTCGCTGGCCAAACCTACTTCCTTGGCATCTGTGTTCAGAGGGTTCAGGCTGTACCACTGCAAACAGAAAAGTTCATTTAGTATGCCTTGCACACAAGTATCTCTTTGCACCAGTTCTTTGGCTTTCCTTTGTTAAAGGCACAGGAAACTCAAAAGCCCTTCGGGACGAAAGGGAAACTTTCTTTGAGGTGGTCCAAGCCCCCTGTCAAACCATCTGAAGATTTCTAGCAGCTTTGTCTCAGGTTGTTTTTGAGGCAGGAGCCAGCGGCAGCACAAGGTCCCGCTCCATGCTGTGGGAAGGAGCATTATCATGTGCACCACAGCAGATCCTGCCGTACTTGCTGAATCGTAATGTGGCTGCTGGGCACAGTCATTAATCCTTGCCTTTTACACAAGGAACTAAGCAAGCCACAGAGAAGGATGAAACACTTGTGAGGAACTCCTCTGAGCAGGATTTCTCTTTCCTTCGGTCCTGCTTAATTAAGGGTAACCGAGGGTAAATGAACAAAGGGTATTTCATTCGAGCAACTCTTTCTTAAGAAGAAAGAGGAGTAATTGACCCTCAGTTTTCACGTCTCCCCATAGACAAGATGCAGCAGGACAGATTTCCAGACACTAAGATCAATGGGAACCGCGGTGCTTTCTACTTCACCAAATCAGGTCACTGTCTCCCTCATTTCCCAAAGGAAAGAAGGGCCCTGGGGCAAGTGTTAAAACCCACCACTCCCGTAGGGAACATTCATCCTGCATTACTTGTTAAAAACGTAGGGTTCATCTTCAGAATTTATTGCAGGGAACAGGTCTTTATGTTGGACTGAGGGATAAAAAGAAGTGAGAGACATGCCGTGGAGGCCTGTTGGGTCATTTTTGACCCTTTGGCTTCTTCTAGTTACCTGTGGTGCAGTGCCTATCAGGATCCCTTGGTTCAGCCGTGCTATTAGACTCGATTGCAATTTCTGGCTTACAGTTACAGCCTCATTCCCCAGCAAAACAACAGAAGGCTTAGTAGAGAATGTAGCCATGTGCAAGACTCCATTCGAAAAGATGTAGTCAGGAAAGTAGAAACTGAGAAATGAGCTCTGCTTGGTGTGTAAGGATTTAACTGTTCATTTTGCTAGCATTTCCATTTACAGATCACAGAAGGCTCTACAAAAATTGCTAAACAACTTTCCTTCTTCCACAGAGGAAGATACTTCTAGCCATATTTTATAGCTGGGGGAAAGGGAGAGGTTACAGAAGGTGAGAGAACTCTCTGGACTACAAATGTTCAGCATCCATGATGAGGAATTAGGGCAACTATCTCTGGACAGCTGCCTAAGGACAGCTGCAGGATGGCCATGAAAAGATCCTGCTTCCTCTGTGTGTGATCTTGTCTGCCTATTCGGGTCCCTCTCCTCTGATGTTTTTTTTCAGACTGGGCAGAAGTGACTGGAGTACTTCTTATTCTGTTGATGCTGGGCACTGAAGTAGATTTTTTGGTATGATGTAAAGCTGAGAGTGACACAGATAGATCAGGACAGGAGGAGAGATACGTTAGGAATGAACCTGAGAAAAGAGGTGAGGGCTGTATATTACACATACCCTACAGTGAGGTGGAGGGGTCATGGCAGTTTTATGTCTCCATTGGCACACATAAGGATGATGTGGTGAATCCTGAGGGAAAATGGATACCTCCTGTAGGAATACATCAGCTGTTTTTCCTCCAAGAATCTCCCTGGGAAGGACTTCAAAAAATGATTTTGGGTGCAACGACTCCTCCTTGTTGTCAACGGAAGGAAGACACAGATGCTCAATATGAGTGATCAGTGAACCTCAATTTTTTACTCACTTGAACTAATTTAAGTGTTTATAGTATCTTTGACACTATCCCACAAGCTTCTTCAGCTTCAGTTTGAGATGAGACCTGTCGGAACTTTTGTGAGCTGGAGCATTGGCCAGGTGGGTGGACGGGCTAATCCTGAGTGGGACAAAAGCAGTAAGACATAGTGTCATGGGGTTGCTTTGCAAAGCAGGGAAAAGCAAGAAAGTAAAACTTTTATTGGGGGAGTCTTAACATGGACGAGACTTCTGATAGAATCATAACTTTTTACAGCCTCTGTGTGGCCATTCCATTGTTTTCTGTGCTGCCTTGTACGTACCTTCCTAAGCCACACTGTCTTCTCATTCCAGTGTTGTTACTACTTATATTTTCTTCAAATGCATTTTGAAGGTTCCTCAGACAGATTATTTCTTCTTTTGCTCCCCAGGGTGCGGGCAGGTTCTTCGGGCTTCTAGAGGTCAGATTTTGCTGGAGAGTTACCCACTGAATGCGCGATGTGAATGGACTATTCATGTTCAAGCTGGATTTAACATTGAATTAAGGTAGGCTATAATGACTTTCAGCCAGCACTGGTTTCAGGTAGACATCAGGGCACATGAATAACCAAAGAGTTAGCAAGTGTCAGCAGCTGAGAGCTCTGGGACAGTGAAGACACTACTCCCACTTTGCATCTGGCACCTTCAGCTTTCCCCTAGCTTAGCTTGTGATGGGCAGCCACTGCATAAATCACTGATGCTCTGCCTTCAGTTCCCCTTTAGGACAGCTGGATGCTAAGGAGAGTTTCTCAGATATTGGGCACAATGCATCTCTCCAGATCTCTTCAACACCTTGATGCCACAGCACCCAATACTTTCTCAAGCGTGTACCACACTGACCTAAGACATTCTTTGAAGAAAAGCTATGGGAGCATTTTGATATGATGTCTCCTGCCAGGAGAGAGTTACCTTTGGGACATGCTTTGCAGTCAGTCTACATTTTCCCTCTCTTAATTTTCTTTCACTCATTTTACCAGCACAGTCCTCTACCAGCCTCAGTTATTCATCTTACCATTCATATGTCTGGAGATGTGACCGACTCTCCTGAAAGTCATTGCTGCTCTGACCCATGTATTCTTTGCCCTGTTACCCTCCCCTGATGACTGAAACTCACAGTTCTTGATCAGGTGCCTTGCCTAGAGCAGGAGAGCCCCTAGTTGGGGTAATTAATGCTGTTTTTGTATGTGTGTGGCAGGGAACTCACACACACACAGCAGGAAGCTTGGCAGGGGATCGCATTCAAAACCCACGAGCTAATATAATAAAAACAGTAGCTGAAGCCTCCACATCAATATTTCACCAGCTTCTGAGCCCAGGCAAAGGAACTGTGCTAGACACATAGACATATTTCTTCCTATATATTTAACAAGACTTAATATTTAATAAGAGGAACAGAAATGAATTGAATAGAAATGAAGAGTTCATGGCATTCCCACACTAACCCTCCCCCCCTTTTTTTTAGACTTGCAAATGCAAGCCTATTGTGTAGTTATGAGCAGCTGTAATTATTGCCTGGTTAGTGTTGGAGCCTCTTGACTGGAGAATTATGTGGCACATGGGAGACACAGGGAAGCAATGCTGTGAGGAAGAGTTTGGCATTCTTGTGACACAGCTTTGTTTCGGTCTCAGTGGGTATGAGCTGTACCTACCCTGTTTTTAAAAGACATTGTTGGCTAGGTGCATGGTTTGCACAGCACAGGCTCGGAGAGCTGATAATCCAGTATTTTTTACACTTGTGAACAAGACTTTGTCAATTTTAAGGCTAAAAAAGTTCTTCAGCAGCTACAGGTGTCACCCTGTCTTCACTTTTATGGGAATAGCTGTGAGAGGAGAAACAGATCCCATGCATGCACATCGCTAGTGAATGCACCCATCACTAGTGTAAAGAGATGATAGCCAGTGATACGGGGTGCACGGTACTAGAAAGGAAGGAAAGGCTATTTTAACAAAGGACACTTAGTCCTGCAACCCTGCATGGCGTAGGAGGGAACCTTTAGGCCAAGCAGAGCAGAAGGACCTATATCTGCCTCACGTAATGAAGCCCTGGTGTGTATTCTGAACAAGCTGAGGTTTTCAAGGTAGGCTACCTCAGAGTGGCCATTGGGGTACTTCAGCAGATAAGTACTGTGGAAAATTGGTACATTTAGCTAGAAGTTTCTCCTTTAGGCTATACCTGCACAGAAGGGCAGGTACGATCAAGCAGGCCTGCAGAATCTTCCTCCTGGTCTGTCGTCCTGGCTGAACCTTTGCCTTCACTGCATTTCTGTAAAAACACTGATTCCCTCTGAGTGCTAACTCTGCTGAGAGCTGTAGCACACAGCCAGTGTTGTGCTGAATCAGCATCACTGCTAACAAAAGAACGCCTTTCTTCCTTCTCTCTGTGCATTCCCCACAAATTCTGTTTGCTGCCACGCTGATGGCTTGCGAGGGCGAGGGATAGGGACAGTGTGATACAAAGGGGGAACAAAGTGGTTTGTCTCCACTTACACTGGGCAGGAAGAGTGAAACTCTCAGGAGCACCAATAAATCTTCTCTTGCCTCAAGCTGTGCCACACTGTCCTTTGGGGGTTGGCTAAGCAGAGCTGTTTTGATAAATGATGCCCAGATTGCAGTGGTGGTTTGTTTTATCTGCTTTATTTATTTATTTATTTATTTATTTATTTATTTTTTATTCGAGCCTTGTTTTTCCTTGGGTTGTGATGTATAGGCTCCCTCAGCCCGAGCCACGTCAGGGATGTCACACCACAGTAGACGTAGCTCACAGCTTTCAATCATTTTCTTTAATGCCTCAGCAGAGATGTAGTTTTAAATCTTTTCCTTTGGCTGGAAGCTTTCCTCAAAGGGGTTGGTGAATGTATTCCCACCGCAGACAGTAATGAAATCAAGACAGTTCTTTTAATTCCCTTTTGTCTCTGGTGACCAGTAGCATTAAATTTAAATACTTAGTTTCATAATACATAAGAGAATTAGGATATAGTCGCAGTTTCACAGGTGAGGGAAGTGAGGTTAATTACATAGACTGTAACTGATTTAAATATCAATAGATGTTGTGGTCTCTAAATAAGAGTCCTGTCAACTAGGCCATAGCCAAGAGTTTTTGAATGGCAGGTTTTTTGACCTGCTAATTCTGAGTCTTAATCATGGGATCCAATGTCATCAGTACAGTGTGTCTGCTTCTGTGTTAAGTTAAATAAAATGCAAATCAGAACCCCCTATGCCTTTCATATATTCTACTCCATTTTCATCATTTTTAAAGCAGTGAAAACAATTAAAAACAGTGTTTCGCATATGAATCTTGCATTCTGTGCCTTTACTCTGTCTAGTGTCTCCTGATACTCGTTCAGGAATGCATTGCTAGACAGAGTTTGCTTCTGCATCTGTAAATAGTAGTACGCAGAGAGTTAGTGGTATTATCCCAGCTCTTTCCCTCATTACATGGAGGGCATCCCAGAAACATTTCTGGTATTCTTACACACATCCTTAATTTTAGTCAGAAATGTATCAGTTCAGAGAACCAGTAATTATCTTTAGGAGTGAGTCAGGATAAACTGTAGCCAGATAAGTGTGACAAGGATGAATAGATTAATTTGCATGGCTTTATTACTTCCATAAGGGTAGCTCCCTGGTATTTGACCTGCAGGTGAAAGAATATTTTGAAGATGTAGTGTGTAACCTGATGCCTGCGAGGATGTCTTTGGCAAACCTGACAGAATTAGAGTTCAGTCTTCCCAACTCATGTATTTTATGCAAACCTAAGTGGAATTAATCTCTTATGTATATTAAAAGCAGATATCTTTTTTTTTTCTTTTCTCTTTTTCTACATTCTACCGGATAATTTAATAAATGAGGGGCTCTGCTCCATTGCTGTAGCTTCCTAAAACTGCTCATTCATTTCTCTTTATGTAGAGCATTCCTGATGCTCTAAAACCAACCACATGACCTGAACAAAGGTGACTGAGTGAAGAGGCCTCTAAGGTCAGTTCGTGAGTTGGCAATGAAAGGTCATTTCACAGAACACAGGGGCTTCCTTATGGCCTGAGTCCCCAGAAGAGAAGAGCAGGAGATAGACTCCTGTACTCTTTTGCCTCTTCAGACTGTGAGATGTGGCAGCAGATCCAAAATTTGGCTCATCTCCTTGGTGTGAAAATACAGTCTTTCCAAACCACTAGGCCCACACTGGAATAGGCAACGTGGGAGATATAGCCTGATCCTAAGTACACATAATCTACGGAGTTAGGAATTCTCAGGAAGATTGAATGCTTTGGGAGTTTCTTTTATAAAATGTGCAGCTAAATAGTAGCATGGCCTTCTCCCAGCCCAGATCTTCTCGTTCTTATCCGCTGTACCAGGGCTGGGCCGAGCACCCCTAGCCATTGCTTATTCTCCAGAGGCCCTTGGTGTTTCTCACTCTGCTTCTCATTCATAT
The DNA here is from genome assembly GCF_963932015.1 of Anas acuta. Taxonomy (NCBI): domain Eukaryota; kingdom Metazoa; phylum Chordata; class Aves; order Anseriformes; family Anatidae; genus Anas; species Anas acuta. The sequence continues at coordinate 49,264,827 of NC_088983.1, read as the reverse complement.
TCTGGTGGCATGCTTTGGCTCGGTGCCCCTCTGAACTCAAATAGCAGCATATAACATTGCTGTTAATGAACAAGAGCCTTGCGCAGTGGCTGGATCAAAGCTAGGAAAGACAGACATTGTGGGAAAAAGCTTTAAATATTTCCCTTCTGCACTAACTGCTGTCCCTTATTTCTGCCCTTGAAAGAAGGGCAAGTGCCAGACACTGGGGATTTACTACCATTTTGCTTTCTAATGCACAACGTGCTGTACTGTTTCGGATTCCCTTTCTCTGTTTCTCCTTCTGTCACGTCTCTGAGCTTTCATTGTACCCCGAATTGCCGGCTTTTGGACATAACAATGTAAATAGCTTTTGATCCTTGGTCTTTGATACTGTTACTTTCAGTACTTAGGACTTTATTTAGGGCAAACAGAACAATCTTTAGCAAACAGCCATGAAAGAAATATACCCCCTACTGCATCTGACTGGAGATGAAAGCTTTAACATTGTGATGTGGTTAGGGTCCTGATGCAAGTGATCAGACTGTATGACTTCGCTTTTGGCTTCACTGTCGTGCCACTTAATGTTCTCATGGAGCAGCTCTGTAGAGCTGAGCTGGCTTTCAAGGATCACATTGCAAAAACGGAGATGAAGCAAGGGGGTCTTCATGTGATTGGGACTTGTTGATTCATGGAGGAGGGGGCACTAACATAACTAAGCTTCTAAATAAAACAGAATCAGGGTGCACAGGTCAGAGTATGAGGTCTGAATGCGTGTCCTTATTCCCCCAAGGTTTTCCATGCTGAGCCTGGAGTTTGATTACATGTGCCAGTATGATTATGTGGAGGTCCGTGATGGGGACAATTTGGACAGCCGAATAATTAAGAAATTCTGTGGAAATGAGAGGCCTCCTCCCATCCGAAGCACTGGGTCTTCTCTCCATGTCCTTTTCCAGTCTGATGGATCCAAGAACTTTGATGGATTTCATGCTGTCTTTGAAGAAATTACAGGTAAAATAGTCCCAAAAGTGGAACATTCCGCTCATTCTCATTAATTCAATTTCACTAATCTCTCTCCCTGTTTTGCTTCATTAAAAACTTTCATGCTGTGTTGCCAACAGCAACTTAAACAAAGTCAGTGCAGGGAAGGTTCAAAAGCCATCAGATAACATGTGAATGTGAGGTTCTTCTAACAAAGACTAAATTCCCTCTACCTGTGTGAAGAGCAAGCACATCGGCGGGCACAGAAAGGCTGCTGTGTTGTGAGACTTTGCTGTGTGAATATGAGAACCAAGAGCACAGAAGGAAATAGAGGAAGGGGCATGTATATCTTTGCAGTTGTGGAATTGCTCAATGCTGTGTGCAGGAGCAGAGCCACTGACTCCGTTAGCAGAAACCTGATGCAAAGCCTCGTAATTAGCTAAGTGACAATGCCCTGACGTGCCTTTTATTGTCTCATGTATCATACCATTAGAGTTAAAAAAAAAAAAAGTAAAAAAAAAAAAAAAAGTGTGTACAAAGGACAGATTCTTTTCTGAAGAAAAAAATAGGGGCATTTCCCATTCTGTGGTGAACTCAGTGTTATGAATGACAGAAGTAGGGCTCCAGAATTCCAGTGTTTTTGTTCATACTCAGTAACATAGAAAGTGTAGCTGGCTCCTGGTTTTGCAGTATGTATGCTCTTCCTGGACCTTCCTTATTTAGCTACGTAGGGAATTTTGGCCCAGTCTATCTACAGTACTCCTGGCACAGAAGGCTAATCAGAGCATACTGCTTTGCCACAGATAATCCCTGCAGGGTCTATGACTCCGTGTAACTTACCTTCCACATACCCCAATGACCCACATTTCATGAGGTTGTCCGGGGTACATCTCTCTCAGGAAGTTTAGTTGGTTTGTGTAACTCCTATATAAATATACAAACCTCCCGTGGGGCAGCTGTTGCCAATGATCAGGGTTGTGACTAGCAATCTGAGATGTGTGCACTGCTGCATGCGGTGCCTGTGCCATTTCTTAGCCTGCCCTGTTCTTCAGCTGTTACCTTTGGTACCCCTTAGTAACGTAGCGGTAGCAGTTAGCTATTGGTAGCTTGCCTGGGCTTACAGCAGGAGAGGTGATATCGAACAAATGAATGTGGTGTGGGCTATGTTGCATAAGGGCTGCCTACACTCAGGAAACTAACATTTTCCATATGGCGCAAGCTGAATTGATTCTGTTTTCTCTGCCCAGCAGGGAACACTTGGTATTCGAATACTGTTGAGCACTTTATTTCCGCCCCATTTTTAGTGGTAATTATTCTGAGGCTGGGTGGTTGCAAGTGTGGTAATCCACACAGAGCATGTTGCAAAGGGCTTCTTAGAGTTTGTGAGGAGGTCTCATTGTAGGCTTTATTATGAGGCTGTTCTGGCCTAATGTGTAGCTGGAGTGAAAGGCTTTTAAAACACTCCCAGTGCCTCTTTATGTGAAGCATTAACCTGTCCAGCAGGATGGTTTAGGGGAAGAATACGGCGTGCATGGGGCAGTGTAGAATTGAAAGCAAGGGCAGCACAAGATCGAAAGCTCTGGCAACACATTGCAAACTGAAGCATTGCCCCTGAAATTTCCCTCTGTGCACAGCCTTGTGAAAAGCCAAGGTCTCGGGAAAAAGCTGCTCGAGGCTTGCTAGAGCAATTCCCTGTGGCGCAGGTGAGAGCTGCAGCAGCACTTGTGCTTATAGGGTGTGGAGATGATCAGACGTTGCCAGCACTGTAGTGGTGTAATGGGGAGGACTGGAAAAGTGGCTTGTGCCACTCTTTTCCCTTCTGCTGAGCTTTGTGCTGGCTTATCAGTCACAGCCTGCTGAAGCAGTGGCACTGGCTGCACAGAGGTCACTGGTTCGACAGCCAGAAAGATTTTGATTAATATAAAATAAGCTGTGAAGCCTATATTCCCCTTTGGAAAAGTTGCTGCAGGCGTAGTTATTAAAGGGAGAAACCACACAACCTGCTGCTCCGCTGCCTGGTCTGGAAACAGGTGTTAGGTCCCTGAGCTCTGTCACCCATCCCATGCTAAGTGTCAAATGAAAACCAGTAATTGGCATGAGTGATGTGAAGCCACTCAGCAGACTTCAGATGAGAAGGATGGAGGGCCAGATGGGGAGGCATCAGGATCTCCTAGGGATTAGACATATGTTGGATCTGTTTAGATGAAAGCCTGTTGTTGAATTTCAGTACCACTTCACTTTCTGTACCCCCAAGCTAGTGATCTTTGACACGACATAGGGGCTTTAACATTTTGTAGCACTGGCCCATGTTGTTTCACTGAAGCCCGGCAATCAAGACTCCTTTAAAAAGAAAAATATCTAGTGCTCTTGAGAATCAGGCATTTTCCAGGACAGTATCTGGCACTTATCCTCATTTACTTGTTTCTACAGAGTCATGAGACAAAGCTGGGGTGAGGACAAAGCTAAAAGTTCACTGGCTTCAAACCAGTGACTGCAAAATACCGGTCTATACAAGCTCTTCTGCTTCTCTTTCGCTTTCTTGGTGATTCTTTAGGTTAATTGGATACAGTACAATTGCCACATATATATTCCTTTTCAGAAACAAATTATTGTCCTTAGTTCGACCTTAGTCCTCAAAGGGACCTGGGAAATATTCATTGCCTGGCTACATACCAGTTAGTGTTACATCACCACATCAAAACCTCTGGAGAAACCTATATGTGTCGGCTTTATATTTCTTGTCTGGATGTAAGGAATTCCAAGTTCATGCTTCAGGTGAAGTCTTTGCAAGGAAAACTGCTTATTCTGGTATCTGTGATTCTGAACTGCAGAAGGGAGAATGCTTTAAATGTGATAGCGTGGGACCTTCAGGTGTTGGACATACTCAAATCTGAAATGAAATCTAAATCTTGTAATTGGGATCTACCTTCTGTCTGCTGAAACCAGCATTCAGTTTTGAAAATAATCTAGACTGAAACTATGTCTTTGTTTTTCTGAGAGTAAATGAATATTCTATTCCATCGTCTTCCCTTAGAGGCCAAAAAATGTGTATGTGTTATTACACAGTGGAATTTGGTGATATTAAATGGCGCAATTGCACTTTCTCCATTATGCTAATATACACTGTTTGATGTGCATCACTGTTAGATTTGTGATATGCAAGAGCTTCCTCAGCAGGCTCGGGATCATCAAGACCGCTCAGCTTCTTGAACCAAACACCAAATAAATGCTCCTCAGGGGTAAAACAACTTGCAAAGTCTCAAATGACATATGTCCAATACAAAACCAAACCAAAACAAAACTATAGCTCCTGTAACTCATCCTTCAACTCCAAGATGAATGGCAGGAGAAATGTAGCTTGATATTAAACTTCTTTAAGGCTATAAAACACTAAGCCCTAAACACTGTTGGAGCCTGCTGTAAATTATTTTTCTTCCATAAACCTTTCTCACCACTGGGCAGCCGGTAGAGGAAAATGGTAAGAATAAATGATGAATGCTTGGAAAAGAACTTCCCATCCCTAGAAGTATAAAAGAGCAGAAGTGTTAAGCTGTTTACTGTCTTCCCACCTTTTTACCAGAATATATAATTCTGGTAAAAGACGCAACCATCGTGAGGAAAAATATACAAGAACTCTAACCTATCAGAGACCATGAATGTTCTTGTTTCTCTTTGATAGCTTGTTCTTCATCTCCATGTCTTCATGATGGAACTTGCATTCTCGACAAAAGTGGTACCTACAAATGTGCCTGTCTGGCTGGCTATACGGGGAGTCGCTGTGAAAACTGTGAGTACAGGCACTGTGTGTGTGACCAGCCTCCAGGGTTGTTACTGATGCAGGTGCTTGAATGTTAGGAGTGTCACTGGTACGTAGGTTAGGTTAATCAGAGTACCAGAGAACACACCGAACTACTTCTGGCATTTATAGACACATTGCATGCAGTTTATGATTTCCACTGAAAAGCTCTGAATCTTTATATCTGTGTGGAAGAGGGTAAGACAGAATTGGAGCTGAGAAACAGCATACGAGAAATCTTGTAATGGGCTGGCCTTCTCAGGAGAGAGGTATATTTGCTATATCCCACTGTGTGTATAGCTGTTCTCTTCTAACAGTGCATACCTCAGCTGAGCCCTGCATTCGATGCTATAGCCAGAGCCAGTCCTAGGAAGTCTGTCTTCCCTCACAGTGGTCTGAAAGTTAGAGCACTGGCATCATGAATGACAGAGATCCTTGGGGTCAGAATGAACAGAAAATGGCTGATTCTGTCCACATCTGTCTTCGTAGTCCTCCCTGTACATATAGATACACACCTGCTTTTTGCCAAGTGAATTGTAAATTAACTGGATTCAAATCCGATCAAATCCATTGTCTGCTCTAGCAATTTCATGTTTTCCATGCTTGAGCAAATGTCTCTGACAGGGCTTGAAAGAGCAAGAAGGAGTAAAAATTATGCAATATATGCTATGATGAAGGCTATATCATCTCTACTGACTGAAGGAAGCAGTATGCAATATTTAACGTCAAAGAGCTGAAGCTGCAGCTGACCCTGGAGGATTTCAGTGATACTAGTGAAATCCAGAAGGGACTATATTTGGCCCAAGTATGGCTTACTGTGGCATTGCTTTGGCACTGATCTGGCCATAAGGCACACAATGCCTTGCCTGCTTTCAGAGTTTTCAATTCTTTTCAGAATAGCCAGTATACACCAAACCTCTCCACTTCAAAATCTTTTCCCCACTTGTGCCATTCTCAGAAATGGATTTCTGTCCTGGAACTGCTTTTACTTCATCAGGGGAGTTAAATCATAGTGACGTGGTATCTCCTTACATTGTTAAATGGATCATTTTGAGACAAATGACCTTTGGATTTCTATGGATCCAGAACTAGCTCATAAGACTTGACTTTTCCTCCTGGCAGACCAAAGGAGAGGTAGTTTTGCATATTCTATAAACCCCAGAAGTTTTGGTTCAGAAAAGGGTGCCGCATTCTGACAAATTGCACAGATTCCTCATGTTTTTGGTATGGAAAGAGCTGCTGAAAATTGAGGGTTCAGGGCTAACGTGTCTGGCTCTTTTGCTAAAAAACCCTTTTCTGCCAGTAGCAGGTCATTTAGGGACTGCAAACTCGAAGCTCTTCTCAACTGCTCAGTGAGATTATATTGCTGTCTGTAAGAGAGAAATTAAAAAAAAAAAAAAAAAAAAAAAAAAAAAAAAGGTTCCTATCTGGTTCAGAACCAACCTAAATTTCAAATTAATTAAATTTCCAGCAAACCTCAACCCTACTTTTGGCAGGCTTTACAGTACAGTCAAGGGAAGAAATGAAGTTTGAATTCTTGTACTAGTTTTCTTTTGTAATTCCAGTATAGAAACTTCACCCATGCAACACAAGCAGCAAACAACTGAGAAGGTAAAGGATAAACAATAGGATGAGACTTCTATTTTAGTGTAAACAATGAAGGCTGTATATAGTAATAAAGCAAAGGGAAGAGATACTTAAAAATATATACAGTAAGGTCTAACTTGACAGGAATCCTTTTGTTTGATTTGTGAAAGAATGGGGCAGGTGGATAAAATACTGTTACTTTATGATGTTTGTGGTTGTATGCTGACCTTTTGCTTAGGCTAGGAAATATTTCTTTCAACATCTATTTTGCTGTCTTCCGTAACAGGTAAAGGTTGACTTTTTTTCCTTGTATGTGAACAACAAACCTCACAGTATGAGGAAATCATGGCAAATCTCTGTTCTCTCTGGCTTCAAAGAAGTATTTTTAAAGATATTTCCTGCAGTTTTGCCAAAGCATATTCTAAGTATTTTCCAGTGTATAGGGAAAAAAGGGGCAGAAAATAAAAGTTTGGTTTGTTTTCTAAGAGCAAATGGAAGAACTGGAAAAAATATCTGTGGCTATAATTCTTTAAAAATTAGTCATTTAGTTTCCTGAAGAGCATTGCAGTTTAAATATTAAAGGGAGATCACATCATGCTCAGAATCATTCTCTGTGTTAGGTCTTGCAGCAGTAGGGCTGCCTTTCCTGTGACTTGTGAGGTGGAGCCGAGGTTGTAACTTTATTTCCGCAGAAAACGGTCATAAAACAGTCACTGTTGGAATATCGAATATGACTTTGGACACAGTGATCATGATTCTTTCAGTCCGGGTTTCTTGGAGCATGTCAGGTGCAATCCCATTAAAGACAATGGATTTATGTTGATGAAAAATAAGTACAAGAGAGAAGAAAATTAGAGCCCCTTAATGTTAAGTGGATGTAGAAGATTTGAGGTGGTGCAACAGAAGGTATCCAGAGAGATATGAGAGATTTAGTCAGAGAAATCCAAGGGGCTTGCTTTGGAGAAAAGGAGGCTGTGGGATTATCTCACTGAGGAATAAATAAAACAAATTCAGTAATAGACATTCAATGACTTGTATCCCCCTTGATGAGGGAACTTGTAAAAGTCCTTCATCATCCCAACACAGCTATGTCTTTTTGTCTGTTGCCAAGTCTAGTTTTAAAGGTGTGGGATGCACTGTGGAAATTATGGAAATGGCTTTAATGAGATAAAACTCAAGGAACCTATTTTTTCCTCTGTTAAAGTAAATTCTATCTCTTTAACAGGATGATCAACATTGGTCAAGCTACTTTCCTGGGGTAATATCCAGCCCTAATTGCTGTCAGTTGCAATTTGCAATATTAATAAAATGATTAAAGGCACAGATTGCTGATTACTAGTACTCTCTTCTCTCTTCCTCTGTGGCAACCAGGCAATTGCCTTTTTGTTTACAATCTGAGGGGCTAATACAATCATCTAAAGGCATGAAAGTTGAAATGCAGGCTCATTTCTTTCTTACAACTGTTAATATTTCAATCAGCCATACTTACGACTGATTCACTGGTCAAAAAATTCCTAATTTAAATAAGTCTGATTTGACTCTGGAGATCATTTATTTATTTATTTATTTATTTTTCTGTAAGAAATTGTAAAATAGATGCTAACCAGTAGAGTGAGATCTTTACTTCTTTCTTCTCTCCTAAAACACAGTAAAGAAAAGGCCTAACGACCAGCAACAAATACCTTCTTACACATAAGCATGCTTTGTTATGATGATACAGTAAGTAGAGAATCTTAATTCCTATTTTAAATACTTGGACTTCTTCCTGATCTTAAGCTGAATTTGCAGTATACCAGCACACCCCTCCCAGTGACCTCTGAGCCATGCTGATATGATTGAGATCAAACTCAGGTTTTTCTGTATGACCTCTGTCTATTTTAATGCAAATAATCCTGCAATCAGAGGTGTAAGAAATGACAAAAAAAAGGATCATCTTGTTCTCTTAGCCTGAAATATCCTGAAATGGAGCAGCAGCTTCCTCAAAAGATATGTTAGGGAAAAAAAAAAACAGCTGATTAGTGGCCTGATCCTGGAGCTCTACATGCTAAAAAGCATCCACACAAATATCACACTGTCAATGACACTGTACAGTGTGATGCCTGCTTGTTCACCTCAAACTTAGCAAGGTCTTTTCTAAAGTCTCAGTGTTGAGTTTGCCTTCTGAAGATGCAGCTGTAGCAAGATGGTACCCTGGTACCCCATGGCAAATGCTCTCACCCTCTGATTGTTCTCCTCCTAGGACAGGGCGTTCTGACTCAAGAGTCCTCCCAGGGCCTGCTGGCCCCAAAGCAAGAGACCTTGACCTCATCCTGCCCTGAAATTTCCTGTCACCTTTATTTTAAACAAAGCCAGGCAAACTAGAGTTCCTACGCAAATAAGGGATCTCGTGCTGAATGGGGAATTCAGGGCTCAGATCCGATTTCCATTTTCATTCTGTTTCTCGCTCCTTGTTGCCAAGAAGAAAAGCTTTGTTCTGCATCCTAATGAAGGGTCTAATCCAACTGACTAAGCTGTATAAACTAACTCCACGCTGTAGCCTTTGATGTTGCTGGGGCTGGCCTTACCATGTTGCAGTCAGCCTCTGAATATAGCTTTCAGACCCTTCCCCACTGCTGAAATAATCCCCTTCCATCCTTCTCTCCCCCGTGAAACTATGACTTGGGCTGGTTCTTAGGGATGGCCTCACCCTTCACTGATGGACTGATATTTAAAATAGGAAGAAAGCAGTAACACTCCCCCATCCTCTGCCTTCTTCTGCTGTGGGAAAAAAATGAGCCCAGCTGTCAGCGTTTGGCATAGACTAGACAGTTTTAAACTCAGCAGAGTCTAGGATGAGGCACAGGGGAAAGGTTCTGGATGTTAAACCTATTTTTCTCACCTAGCTATGGACATGTAATGTAGAGACTTCTAAGGATATATTTTTTTTTTACTTCTGTCAGAATGATTCTCAATAACAGGTCAAGGAGCACCATAATCACTGGTGTATACTCTGCCGTTTGCAGCCTGCATGTGTTAAGCCACGCATATACTGCATATTTATAGCAGACAACTTCAGGTGTAAGAAAATGCCCCTGAGCCTTTTCTTGCCATTCTGGCCAGTCCTATAATTAGGAGTAAAGGATAGTGGCCTTTTATTCACCATTACTGCACAAGGGCTCAATTACCTTGAGACCCATACACCTGCAAAATCCTTTAACTGGAATGTGGAAATCCTCGGTTTTTGCAGGCCTAGTAGGGGTAACAGGCTAAGGCTTAAACCACCACCACCCTTAAACCCGTCATGGCAAAGCTGTGATGTGAACACAGTCAAGATGCTCCCATAGATAGCTTGTTCTCAGAACCTTCCTGGGACTCCCTCTGAGAGGCAACGTAGCATCACTCCTTGTGCCCTGAGCACTGTCACTCACTGAAACTGCCCTTTGTGGGCAAGACTGTTCAGCAAGGCAGTTTGTTCAGACAGGGTGAGGTACTTCTGCAGAGAAGACATGGCCAGTGCAGTCATACAGGAAGCTTTATTGGCCCACATTTCTCTGCATAGCTGGGTAAGACAACAGTACTGCAGTCCTCGGGTTTTAAAAGTCACCTTCAGAGTTTGGTTCTGGTGGGATTTTGTTATTCTCCTGACCTGGTCAACATATTGTGATACCGGCTAGACAGTTGGTGGGATGTTATCGTTGCTCCCCTGTAATACAGTATGGTGCCACCCAGGAGAATTGTAGAATCACAGAATTTCCCAAGTTGGAAGGGACCCACAAAGATCATCACGTCCAACTCCTGGCTCCACACAAGAACACCCAAAAATCAAACTGTATGTCTGAGAGCATTGTCCAAATGTTTCTTAAACTCCAGCAGGCTTGGTGCTCTTCCAGCTTCCTTGGGGAGCCTGTCCCAGTGCCTGAGCACCCTTTGGGTGCAGACCCTTTCCCTAACCCCCAGCCTGACCCTCCCCTGTCCCAGGTGTTTGGTGATTGCCCAGCTCTCTGATTTCAAGATGTCGCTGCAATCACGTGTTTAAGATGTGTGATCCGCATTGTTCAGTGCCTAGTGCATGTATTCAAAGGGCTTAGCTTGAGATGGAGATGGAGATTTCTGCTCCCACTTTACAGTTCAGTATATTTCCTGGAGGTTTCTCCCTCTGGTAGAAGGATGCCAGAACTGTTCACATAGCAACTGCCAAACCACAAAACATGGCACCCGATGTTTTAAGGCAACCTAACATCAGTTTTGGGTTATCTTAATTCACTGAGCTGTAGACTAAAGGTCTTCATCTTCTGTTACGCAAACAGCCAAGATGCCCCCATAAGGAGAGCAGGAACATCTAATAGGAAATTACTACAAATGTCTGAAGCAATCAACAACTGCTGCTTGTGAATCAGACTGCACAACACTTGTCCTTAACACTGCTCTTTCCTTCAGCTCCGTCAGTACAACTATTGGATTGGGCAAGTCATGGTTTGTGCAAGGAAGTTGCTAATACTGTTTAGCAGTGCTTGGTTTCATAATATTTTTATAGAGTTTTGAAACCCCAGTGAGTAAATGTAGCTGATAACAAGGCTTAAAGAGACAGGATAACTCCTTTAGTGGCAACTTCTCTTGGTCCCTTTATTATTTTCCCAATGTTTATTAAGTAGCCATTTTTTAAAACTTTTCAAAAAACGCAACGTGTCTGGTAAAAAACATTCTGCCCAGAGCATAGCTCCAGGCATGGCTATCATCTAAATCAAAACTTGTTTTCCCTGTGATGAAATCTATACAAGGACAGGCCTGCTGTAGGAATAGAGGTGCATTTTTAAACCACGTTAAATCAATTCGTAGGAAATCACCACTCCCTACACCCTAAAACAATCTTGAGCATTTTCCTCAGTCTGCTAACATGCCTTAGAGTAAAACCATCCAGGGGATTCTCCTTGGTATGACTTGCCATATGGAAAGATGAATCAGTATTACAGGAGGCCAGTTCAGCCCAGTCTATGTTTCAGGTATTCTTGCCATTCTGGACAGCACAAAGTTACTTTTCCCTGTCACTGCATCACTGAATCACTTAGGGACAAAGTCATCCTCTAAGGTCTGCTCCAATCGATGGTGTAAATCAGCTCTTCAGCATGGCAGGCCAAATAAAACTTTGCATCACTGACACACTTTGGGGTCACCCTTTGGGGTCTACCCTTTGCAGAGGTTGCTGACTATGAGTTGCTGGTATACAGCTGTAAGCTGCTGATGGAGATGTTCTCTGCCTCCTAGCTGAGAGGCAGGGGATTATCTTTTGATTTCTTTGGAGTGAGAAGAAATGAGAGAAAGGCCCAGAGCAGTTATAGATTTGGGGTCTCTGCCTCTAACTGCTCCTTGTCCTTTCTGAAGACTACTAATACATAGCTCAAAGCTTTTTGGGTGCAAATGTGTAGCCTGCGCATTCTTTCAGTGCTTCGGGGTAACCTTAAATCTACTTTGAAAGCTTGTTGGAGTAACCAGCATGCTTAAGTGCTGACAGTTTCACTCCCCCCTCCCGTCCCCTTCCCAGTTCATTCAAAGGCTTTGTTCCTCCTTGAGGATTTTACACGCAAACATCTCTGAGGCTAGGTACCTTAGGCACTTCCCTTTGTTGTGCTCTTGGGCTTGATTTCACTGCCTTGCACACTCTTTGCAGCTGATAAAAAATACTACCAAGGCAGGATGGCCCCAGGCGGTAGGCATGATGACACAAATGATCAGGCAGTATCTCACTTGCTCTTTCTTATGGCTCCCATACTCCTCTTTGTATTCTTCAAGAGCTCAGCAACTGCTTTTCACAGCCAACCAAATTGCCCTGCTACTTCCTTAGTACTCTCCTGCTTTTTAATTCCCGTAATTTTCTTTTTCCCTATACCCTCATCTCAACACTTGGTAATTTTGATCTCTTTCTCTTAAACAGGCAATGCCAGATCATCTTTTCTGCCTGAAATCCAGCTTAGATCCCTTCCAAAGACTGAATAAACTATTCTGTCAGCCACACCGGAGTGAATCTATCTCATTAAATGGTGTTTTCCTGTTACTGTTAATGGACATTCACAAACATTGTTTCAAAGCAACTTGCATTTCTTTAGAATGTCTTTCCCATCCGGCATTGCCTGGGCTTGTCCCTGCTCAGCTGGAAGGCTGACATCTCCAAAATGAAACACCTCAAGATGATTTACTCTCTTTTGTCATTTGGTATAATAACGAGCGTATCAGCTTCTCTGTGGCTCTACAATCTTCCCTGTGAGCAGATGGTGCTCTCCTCTGCAGCGTGATATTGTGATGTTTTCCAAGGGACACATTGGGGAACTCACTCTCAATATTAGTTCTTGCTGCTGATAGAGAAAGTGAATATTGAGGATCATTCATTAGGATTTCACTCAGTCCAGTATCCCATGCACAAACAGGTCCAGTTGTGTAATTAAGTAGGCCATCCGAATACCGAATACCGGAAAGGTTGTATCCAGAGACACAGCTTTCTAAGGGCTAGGAACAATGCTGATAAAGATCAAGTGGCTAATTGTAAGCAACAACCTCCAAATTGCCTCCGGATGAATAAATCACAGTGGGTGATCCAAGCATATTTTCACATGGATACTGTCTCATTCACAGAAGCAGGGAGCTGGAAAACATCAGGAGTGAGTTCCAATTGGCTGGAAGGGAATGAAAAGATTTAAATTTCAGTAGGGATTATGTCATAGTTTTGTGTAATTATTCCTAGCTGGTGGAACTGCTGCAAAAGTGAAGAGGCCCAGAAAGTAGGACTGGAAGTCTACAATCTCTAGTACTTGGGGTTGGCTCATGAGCTGCTCTTGTTATGATTTCCTTTGACATTTCCAGGATTAATGTGAGGACTGGTAAAAATCAACAATGAGAGGAGCTTTTGAGCTTCCAGGACTCTTTCAGGGGGCACAAATTAAGATCAGCGGTCTTTGTGGTAAATTTTGCGTCCCAGCATTTCTGTAGGAGATGTGGCTTGAGCTAGTTTCGGAACTGAGAGAATGTGTCACCGCACGAGCCATGACGGAGGGCAGATAGTTTCCTCTTTTTTGAAACACAAGTGAATGCAAAAGTTAATGCAAAATCCTTGCTGGCTAACAAAGTGAATGGAAGCTACTGCAATGAAGGGGGACATTTCTGGGGAAGAATCCTTGTTCCTCTTCTAGCAGTGTCACAGAGAGAAGGGCATTCCCGCCACAGCTAACACAGCTTGCTTTATTAGGTGCTAGACAGAGCAGGTTTCTGATACTTCAGCCACTGGGTGTGAGACCTGCTTGGAGTCATCCGCCAGCAATGGCACCTTTCTGCCCTGGGGCTGTGGCAGCTCTACCCATTCTCCTGCTGCAGGACCTCAGGTATGCAATGTGGCAGTCAGCAGGCTTTGAAGGCCAGACCAGGAAGCTGGGGGTCCTAAAGCATGAGTCTGGAGTCAGGGCTCCTCCCCTGCAGTGTGACTTGAAGCATCAAGGTCTCCTGGGCTCCTGGAGGTGGTACTGCCCTGTTCAGAGGAGATTGCAGAGCCACACTGCCCCAGGACGTGCCTCAGGATGCTGGTGGACAATTTCATCAAACCCACCGCCAGCATCATATACTTGCTTGGAAGTCCTCCTCACTGCTTATGAGAAAAAATTAAAAAACATTCTCCTGAGTACTCTGAGCCACAGCCTCCAGAAATCCCTCACCTCATTCCCTCCTTGAGGACACAGGCATTCCAAAAACATTATGACAGCCAATGCCCTTATGCTTTTGGCTAAAGTTAGTATCTGTGGGCTTATGTGTTAGGCATCCTCGTCTCTGGGCTGCTCTGCCAAGCTGCAGGGGGATGATGTCTGAGGAGAGCCATCTGAGTCCTCCTCCACATCAGCTCTTCTTTGCCAGCAAACCCTGTGAGAACCTGGGGCATCCTCACCTTGTGGGTGCCCGCTGGGGAGGGAAGGGATAGTGTAGGAATAAATAGTGCCAGAGATTTGCATGGACTCACAAAGCTCAAGGGCCAAGAATAGAAAACAAGCTCTGTTATGAGTGAAGATGACAAATTCTGTAAGTCTGAATTCAGAAAAGCTCTTTATTCAAGGGGCTTTGCAAAGGGCGTCCTGCTACCCCACAGAGGTGGCTCCCCCTCAACTCCTGTGCTGTGCCTTCAGGGGCACACAGCTCTCTGCTCCTGTACAGCTCCATCACCTCATCACTGCTGCTGAGAGCAACGCGTTGGATTACACAACAGCACAATATTTTAATGCTGGTTTCTGCACAAAGCTGGGCCAGTTTGCAAGTAAACTTAGTAAGAATATACAGAGATAACAGCTCTTCTCCTAGCTCTGCCACTCACTCACTATTTGCCTTCTGGTAAATCACTTAATATGTCTGTCCTACAGCTTCCCCAGCAGTCACATGCAGACAGGCGCTCATTTTACAAAGACTTTGGAAATACAGATATCATAAATTTTAGGAACCGCTATGTAACGACACTCAGGTAGTCATGTAATCAGACTTGCCCTCATAACAAAAGTTAAACCAAGAAAAAGATTTTGATCAAGTCAGAGATTTACAAGCCAAAAATCAAACCTGATGGGATTTGCCACTATTTACAGAGTTGGCCATAGGCAGCAACTGCAGCTACGGGTGAGCTGCATGAAGTGCACGTGGGTACCACTGGCTGGGAGTCCTCTGTTAGGATGGTTCTGAAGTGGTAAATTCACTTTTCAAAGAAATTTCTATTTTCTGCTGGATTTTTTAAAAATTACTTACTTAAGCAGAGAAAAAATAAATCACTTCCAATCCCACATCCCCTGTGTGTTAGGCTCTTTCCAGCAAGAGCATCTTGGAGCTGTGATTTCCAGGGCTTCCAGGTTCACTGGCTCCAGAGTACCTTGCCAGCCAGGGTGCTGTGGAGCCAGGAATCTGCAGAGCTCAGGGTCCAAAATCTTTCTGCGGAGGGTCCCTGTACAGCTTTTGTCTGGCTCAGGGGCTGCTGTGGCTTTCAGCAAGGGGCTGAGTCACGGTGCCGTTCCCAGGAGAAGAGAATGGCGTTTAGGCTTTCTGCTGACAAAATGCCCAAATTCCATTTGGAGGCTGTTTCGGGATTTTGTTTCTGAGGATAGTCATTTAAATTTCTTCAGCTGAAGCCTCTGTCAGGCTTTCTTTGACAGTCACTAGAGTGGTTTTGGCTATGGTGGTGGCACTGTGGGTCCCAGAGCAGTTCTGTAGCTCTCCTTCACTGCAAAAAACGTACGCTAGGAGCCATACCAGTAGAAGCTGCTCTGCACTCCTGCTCATCATCAAGCGCAGTTTCTGTGGCCATTTTCAGTGTTTGGCCTCCTCTAAGCCTGCCAGCACACCTTATGTGAAAGCAATATTACAAGTGAATAGAAAAATTTTTCCCAAAGCCACTAGATGTCAAAATGTGCTATATACATTAGCATGGGTCAGTCTGAAAGCCAAACTCTGACTTGGGAATATGCAGCAAAATCAATTTCTTTAGCAGTAGCAGCATTAAAACATCCTGTGAGCAAATTAGTACAAAAAAAAAAAATTATTAACTCTTTCGCCCAATATATTGAGGGGAGCAAAAATAGAAATATAATCCTTGAATTTGAAACAGCAATGAGAAACGAGATTTATTTCAGGTAAGCAATATATTATTGAAAAGGATGTGCAGAATTTAGAGATAATGTATGATTTGTGTGAGGGAATATATATTATTTAATGAGGAAGTGGGTGAGAGGAAGGCAGCAGAATAAAACGGTGTTCATTTAATGAAGGGACTCTGGGACAAGAGCAAATGATAATTCCATCAGGCAGGATTTGAAGGACACTGAAAAAGAAAAGTGTAGCCTAAGAGACCATCTAATTTATCTCACTGGTTATAAAATGAACATGAAAACTATTTCTAAATGGCAGATAATTCAGATCTGAGGAACGTCTCCTACTTATAATTGAGAAGAGAGAAGAATTTGCGCTGGTTTTATTAATAATGGAACATTTACTTAAAAATTCAGGAACTTACTGTTCCTCTAGTCTAGTTTTTCTCTGATTGCAGAAAGTTATCTGCAAAAGTGGAACCATTTTTGTGTTTCATATGGGACAGAAATATTTTTGTTTTGTTTTGTTTTCCAAGGCAACAAGTTAAGAGGCAAGAAGGATAATCAATTTTATCGGGATTCTCTGAGTTTGTTATATAGATACTTGAGGCAGTTCTGGTTTTTGTCCTCCCTCTAACAACGGTTGTCACAGTTCAGCATTTCTTATGGAATTGTCTGTAGCCACCTTGTCTTACACCTCTCTTCTTTACTTTCTTGTAAAGTGAGTTCTCTCAGGCCACTAGTTGCTTCACACACTAAAGTGACAAGGATATACCTATATCCTATATACCTATGTAGATTAATTGTGGGACTTCCAAGGAACAACATGGTGAGGCAAAACATGGAAAAATAAAACAAACAAATCTCTTAGGTCATAATGGGCTTGCTAGTGATGGTCAGTTTTCTCCAAAGTCTTCTTTGTTGTTTTGTTTTTATTTTTTTAGGTGGATTTTCAATTTTCAAGCGCTGAGACATACAATTTCAATTTAGATCCTACTATGTCTTTCAAACATTTGTCAAGAAGACTTTTGTAGCATTTTTCTTGAGTAAAAATTCTGTTATTAATTTTATTCTGCCTAAACATACGTCTTTATCTTCCTTTAAACATTTTGCTATATCCTTTCTGGTTTTAGCTTTTACATTATTACAGTTTTTAGTTTTGCGTGACCAGAGCCATCATTCTTAGCTCCTAGTCTTTTCTCAAGATTATTTTTCCCTAATTTTCCCCAAGATTATTTTTCCCTAATTCCCTAGTTTTTCTTTTAGATCCCCAGAGCCTTTATAAGTGTGATGACACCATGGCATGAGAAACGGATAAGGCTCAGACATGGGGTCTCTGGGTTGCTCAGACCTTTTTTTGGCAGATGTTGCATGCAATCTCTTTCATATATGGGTGTCCATTACCATCTTGTAGCATAATTTTTCACTCACCTATCCCATTTTCTGGATTCTCGGTGTCTTTAGTCTTCTGTTTGTGGAAAGAAAGGTGCAGAGACTGAACACTGCAACCTGAAATCCCTGCCAGTCTTAGTTCCATTTCTGCAGGATTGTCTCAAACATTACAGTTTAGGGTGAGCATGACTCACAGTACAGTACATCACAGTACAGTTCATAGATGTTCTTCAGGTAATTCTGTTTGAAGCTCTCTACCTTGCCATTTGCATCTTTGCATTGCAAAGGGCACTGAGAGGAAAGGTAAGGTATTTATCTTTTGAGAAGCTGAGCAGCGGCTGCTGTTCAGAGGACAGAGGCCTTTCAGCTACTGTGTATAACCAGAGGGTAGAGCTAGGTATGAATGACATTTACAAAATGTTCCTTTTTTTCTATCTTTTTGACTTTTGAAAAATGTATTGGAGAGTTGGATATAGTCTTATATCAGGAGAGGATGTAAAGACTTCAGTACAATATCTCAAACAAAGGAGGCTGTCCTAAGATTCAGTGGAATATACTGCACATTCTGAAAGATGTAAGAACCCATCAGATTCATACCCTTGATGGGAAGCCATCTACAAAAAAGAAAGAGTGAATTGTATGAAGCACGAGAGGCTTCATACAATTCTTCACGATAACTGCTCAAAACTTCATTGCCTGAAGTATTCACAAGTAAAAGGACAGGGTGCATGAGAGCTACCTGAGATTTATTAGGTAAAAGGGATAAAAGGCAAGTCAGGCTGTACAGGGAGAAAAGCTACAGAGCTCAAAATCAAAGCAGCAGAGGCAAGTACTAGAGTAACTGTATGTGACTTTCAGGCTAGATAATATAAGCTGAAAACAGAGCTCAGCTGCGGTAGTGAGGTGCAGGGAACATCTCAGGATTCAAAACCATGTTTAATTTGAAGAGAGTAAGAATGAATTTATGAAATGATCCAAAGAAAAGATAAAAGGAATGGCTGTGCCTCCAGTGGCACAGTTAAAGACTAGGACAGACCATGAGGGAGGATGATGAGAACAAGAGAACAGACACCCAGCAGATAGAGGCACGGGCAACAACAGGGACACGCCTGTTAATAATACTTAGCTGTTTTGCAATCAGAGAAATTCCACCATGACTCTGTGACACAAGTGGATATGAGCTAATGCTTATAACATCCCTGTGAGGAACAGGGTGCTTTCGTTTGATTGATACAGCAAATGAAGCAACTTACCCATGGCCACAGTTTCATAGCTATGATTAGATCTCATGACCTTCTGCCTCCATATCCTCTACTCTAGGCCATAGTTTCATTACTAAATCAATCTGTGCACAAAATCCTGAATTTACCTCATAAGCAAAAACAGAGTTGTTCCAGCTGGGTCACACTGGCACAGAGAATCTAAAGAAAGACTGGCAACCAAAGCAAATCGCAAGAGCTAGGAACTGAATATCTTAATCACTCAGGAGACTGAACAAGAACAAACACTCATAGTTTGTGGGTAAAAAGTAAGTTTAGCTTGGATAAGTTTTTTCCAGGAGGGACCTCGAACACAAAAGCACCAAATAATTTTTTCTGTAGAGATGAACTGGACCACAAGAAAACAGAAAACCTGTATTTATGACAAAAAGGAGGACTCTGTGTGGTGTACAGATGGTTCTAACCAACTGTTTTCATTTGACAAGCTGAGTGTGGCTTTACATCAGCAGAGAGAAACACAAATATGATGCAATAAATTGAAATTTAGATATGGAGGGAGTTACTGGGAATACAAAGATCATAACTGGGATGACAAGCATTCACTGAGAAAATCTATGCTTCCATTATTTTCCTTTCATTTCTGCATGTGCTTCTGTATACACATATATACGCGTGGGTATATTTCACATGAAAAACCTCATGGGCAAGGAATGAATTTTGCTGAATTTTCATCATTATTCTTTTGCAAAAGATGACGCTGATGCAGAACGCTTGCAGCCAAGAGGAAATGTTGACCTTCCCTAAGTGGATGTGTTTTGACTTGGAGTAGTGAGTCTGGGCCCGTCTCTAAAGTTGACGTATTAGACAGTTTTTCTTTCCAGGACTTGGGCTTACTAGTGCACAAATGATTCTGCCAAATCATTGTTTGACATTTGTAGTAATCCATAAAATGAGGGGAATTTCTATTGAGCCTTGTTCTTGTGAATGCTACTGCTTTAGGACTGTTACTCACTCAAGAATCTCTTCCTTATGTGAATAATTGGATCGTCCATGCTCCATATAAATAGATGGAGTCATGCGTGTTCTGAGTAAGGATTACAGGCCTGAGGCCTTACAAAGTTTTTTCCTCTGCAAGTGTAAGGATCAAAATTTGGCTGTAAGCAACATTCTTTGTGTGTCCAGATCCAGTAGCTACAAGGCAAAACAGAAAGGGAAGTCAAATTCTAAAAACATAAAGCAAGGGTGATCTCTGTAGCATTCATCTATCTATCTTCAAAGGAGTACTGCAGCTGCTGGGTTGTGCAGACACCAAAATCTGTATTTCCTACATTGTTTTAATTTCTACATTGATACAGAAAATTGCTCTTGAAAAGTGACTTGCAGAAGGTGAATAGGACATGGGCATTCTTTGTCTCTGATAGCGAAGAAAGCATCAAATGAAGTTATCATGTGGCAGGCTAAAATACAAACCTACGAAGGCAGCAGATTTTTGACACAACGCGTACTCTGTAGAACTCATTGCCACAGCATATTGTGGATATAAAGTATGTAGTTGAGTTTAGAAGATACTTAGACAAACTAATATGAAGGAATCCACTAGGGTATGTTTTACCAAAGATACCATCGTAGTTTGGGTAGTTCCTGAGCCTCAGATTGCTGAATGCTGCCAGATTATGCCAGGAAAGCATTCTTTATGTTTTCTCTGTTTTTATCAAATTATTTTTATCAAATCTACCTTTTGCTGTCACTGAAGACAGAATTCTGTGCTGGATGGACCTTCAGTCTGATTTAGTATGGCTGGTTTGATGTTCTCAGAGAAATCTTGCTTAGGATGTTTAATCTAATATTTACTACTTGCAGTAGTTAAATACACCATCGTCTGTCAGTATTTTCCCAATAGAACAAACCCTGTGGAAAGAGTAAATATCACGGTTTGGTAAATATCAAGGTTCCTTTTTAATGTCATTATGATAATGTTTGATCTATACAAATAACAATGCTTTAATATTTCAGTGACGTTATCTGAAAAAGTATATAAATGTTGAAGGAAGAATTTGAAAGAGTTTAAAATTTAAGGCTCTTAAGGATCTAAATTTTCTGTTGACCAAAAATGGTTCAAGACCTGTTTAGGTGGAAGGTGCTTCAAGTACCAGTGTTTTGAGCAGATGAAAATCATAATGGTACAAATACTTATGCATATGATCATTTTGAGTTATCCCATTGAACTGAATGGATCTAGGCATGTTTTGAAAAGTGATGTATATGTAAGTGTGTATAGAAATGAGGTATAAACAACTTTCTAAAATCAGCAGTTGTCTTGCAATTTTGACTTCTGTGCCCATTTTAATTGGTTTTTCAATGTTCTAAATAAAGAATCATCTTAACACAGTCCTGTTTTTGTAATAAAGTGGATTTTTTTGAAATATCTGAACTGTCAGTGGTGATGTGTAGGACTCCAGGTGCTCCCGCTCATGGTATTGTGGAAGGAGATGACTTTAAATACGGGGCCCAGGTTTACTTCAAGTGCAACGCAGGTTACAGCTTAAAAGGCAGCCGTGTTGCCTACTGTCAGCTTGATGGGATTTGGTCAACACATCATCCCGAATGTGGTAAGGTCACTTTAAGTTTTGGTTCTTATCAAGTGTTTCAAACATTGTATTCACATGAAACCAGAATATCCAAATCTCGCTTGAAATTTGGTAGATCCATGGCTTAACATGATGTTCTTATGTCTTCCTGCCTTAAATAGCAGTAGGGATTCTTATTTTATTCTGCTGGAGCCCAAGCCTGCAAGACTTATATAAAGGTCTGACTGAAACATCGAATGACTGAAAAATAATCTCAAAAACTGTAGGCATACATCCTTCTTATATTATAGACTGGCAATTTCTAGGACCAACTCCAAGTGATGGTCTTTGTGCATCAATGGATAGCTACTTCCATTGCTACGTACCTCTGATACTTTCTCTGCAGGAGCTTGGTGCACTCTGTGGAGGTGATTGAGGCTTACCACATGAAGACTAGACTCTTACATCAACAGCATTCCCATCCTAGAGAAAAACTGTTAAAAGAGAAACTTCTATCCATTCTTGCTGTGCAATTTTGCATGCCTATGGTAGATCTACCATTCACTTTGATTCAGCTGTGATATTCCAAGCCCCTTCTTCCCATCCAAAGACTTCTAATTTTTCTTTAGTTGTTCCATATTGCACAATTTTATTTCCATATTCCAGAATAATTTGTATCAATTTGAAAAGTGCTTTCACAACTGTGTTGTGGCAAGCAATGCAAATTTCAGGTGAAGTGTCATGAAACAGCTGTATATAAGTTCATCTGAAAAAGCAAGCAAAGGCATTCTTCTGTCTAGAGAGAACACCTCCCATTGCAATAAATGTGACAATTTCCTGCTGCATGACGTCCCTGGATAAAGATCTGTTGAAACATCTGTCTCTAGACTTGATTGTTACTGTAGTGTCAGTGCTGAAATTTGAGTCTCTCCTTCCCAGATGTTTTCTCTTTGTTTTTAATGTGTCAGAAAAATCATAACCCAGAATTTACAGAAGAAAAGAATTATGATTTGAGTTACTGATAGGCACAGGATGAAATAAGAGAAGGTCTTTGTTGACTTATTTGGTCAAGCTTTGGTACATTTGGAAACAAATGCACTCTGCTCATCAGATGATGCCTCTAGGCTAGATATCAGCACAGAAATCAACTTGCAAATGAAGCATTATACTGTGGGTGATTCCCTGCAGTCTTCAGTTAGTATTAAGTTATAAGTCATCTGTGAGAGAGTGAGACAGTCCCTGAGGTACGGGGCAGAAAGACAGAGCCAAAAGAAAAGGAGACAGGGCTCGGCTTCTCCCTTTCTCCTGGTTGAGAGGAAGTTCAACTCTCATTCTTGTTTATTCAATATGACTCATGTGGAAAAGTACTCAAGTAAACGCAAAACCTTCAGCGTATACAAAAATCCAGTGTCATTAAATAAAGCACTGAAATACACACTACACTTGAATTATATGCTCAGTGTTAAGAGCACATGCCCTTATTGAACCTTGTACCACCATGGTTAGCTATGTGCTTACGTCTTTGTTGGGCTGGGCTCTGTCTGGTGACATGAGGATGTGGGAGCAGGTCAGGCTCATACCTATGCACTTTTACTGTGCTCCTTTCACAGGGATTTTAAGCATTTTGGTCTGTGTTGGTGCTTTTGTGAAGTGAGGCTCAGCAGAGTCTGAAGCAATGCCGTGAAGGGGCCATTTCTGGTCAATCGAAAGACCACAGTCTTCTCAGGATGCTCTGCACAGAGCAGCACCAACACTGTCTAAATGAGACCTTCACTGGATGTCATGTAATGAGACAGAGGAGGAGTTAAATAGAATTGCATATTACCATCAGCCTGACAAGAAAACTGAGATGAAATCCAACAAAACAAAACAAAACAAAACAAAACAAAAAAAAAAGCAACCTTTTGCAGCTGCTAATTATAAAGAGCAGAGGGGTCAAGATTACAGGGAATAGCATTCATTAACATCAGATAGGGAATATTTTCATCTAGATTTAGGCCAAAAATTTAAGCTTATTGAAAGAAAAAAGAACACCAGCAAAAAAAAAGGAGAGGAAAATATTGGGAAGGAGAAAGTAAAAGAGGTTTTATAGGCAGTGTGCTTATGAATTTCCACATTAAACTTTTAGTATCAGTAAATATATTTATATATGTTCTATTTAAATTCCTGTATTTCCCTGGATTATTGAGATCTCTCTGTCAGTGCTAAGAGACCAAACCGCAACCAAACATAAAAGCAAAATTAAGTAGTCTAGTTTATTATTCAAGTCCAGTAAATTATTGGAAGTATATAAAGGGAAAAGGATGCCAAGGGCCTGTTTTCTGCAAATAGTTTAAGTGCATCCTTTTATGCCCCTGAAGTAGCCCCGTTAATGTTAATGGGACATTAACATCATGTGAAGTCAAGGTTCTTTCTCAGGATTGGCAGCCAAGTTTTAAGGACTTTTTAATGATTTGAGAGTTTTACACTTTCAACA
This sequence comes from Anas acuta, assembly GCF_963932015.1. NCBI lineage: Eukaryota > Metazoa > Chordata > Aves > Anseriformes > Anatidae > Anas > Anas acuta. The sequence goes on along the minus strand of NC_088983.1, from coordinate 49,241,260 downwards.
AAGACAAATGTATTATAAATAGACATCTGTATTAACATTTCTTCTTTAATATATGATCTTTTCTAAGACTGGGATCCCAAACGGGTCATGGGGCATCCTTAATGAAGTGCAGAATGCGTTGTAAAATCTGAATGAAATGTCAAGCAGTGTGATGGGTGAAAATAATGCTGTGAACTTGATAAAATGGTTACTATTTTTCCCCCTATCATTAGTTCTAGATGAAAAAAACTGCTCAGATCCTGGTGGCCCACTCAATGGCTACAGAAGAGTAATGGAAGACGCTGAGCTCTTGAATGGACGCTATGCAAAAATTGGCACAGTCATTGCTTTCTTTTGTAACAACTCATATGTTCTTAGTGGGAATGAAAAGAGGACCTGCCAAGACAATGGAGAATGGTCAGGGAAACAGCCAATCTGCATAAAAGGTAGTTTACAAATTTTTTATTTTTATTTTTTTTTACAACAACTCTTACAAGCTGCTATGTTTTTACTGGAGTTTGCTTTTTGTATTTTGCATTGGCCAAAGAATCATTTTTCCTAAGAATAAACTCTGACTGACACCTGATACTGAGATTGGTAGTTTGCCAGCTCTTACTGGCTGCTAAACTCAGCCAGAGAAGCTGCCAGTGATTCCAGCAGATGCTTTCATCTTTAAAGATGGTGAGTAATGCTCCCCATAACCCTTATTACCCTCTTTCTAGGATGAAATCTGTGTAAGGTTAAAAGCAAAGAAGATCAGCAGGGAATTGAAATAGAAGGAAATAACTGTGTCATCAGAGTTGTTGTGACAGGACCCAGCTCTCCTCTCACAATGCTGTTCAGTTGGTGGGACCAGTCCTGAGCATAAAGGTTTATAAGGCCAAGCCTGTAGATTGCAGCCTTGAACATTCGGTTCAGAAAACCACTTGAGGACATGCTTAAGTTATCTGTGTTCACCAAACCATTGAAACACATCTTTAAATACTTTGCTAGAAAGGGACTTATGCTGTTGACCTGGGGCTACTGTAAGCATGAGCCCTGAATGGATGAAGGAATTTGGGCTGGGGAACTGCCAAATTCATTTTCCCAAAGCAATTTTTTGAAATATATTTTAATGGATTTTTTTTTTTGTTAACTGAAGTAATGATAATATAAGGAAATATATCTGTCCCCTGAGGAATTTGCTTTATTCTGTTATTTTAGATGGAAATACTCTCTCCCTGAAGCGTATAATCATCTCCATTTGTGGAAAGCTTCTTTATTGAAGTTAACTTTGACAATGACATAAAGGTTAACATATACAGTAATCACAAAGAGCTAGATATTGTTAAATCCCACTGAACATGAGTGCTCAGGCATACAGATGAAATACATCCTGCAAGATTCCTTTTCTTCCACTGTGCGCAGCAGGAAGGAGATCCTTGCAGAGTTATTTGAAGTGATAAAGCTGAATATTTTATCCTGCTCTTAAAGTAAATAAACAGAACATGCAAAATTAGAAATCCTCAATTGTCCTTCTGCTATTTTGTGCACATTCAGGTAACTCTGTGGTGTTCGTTTCCTTCAGAGCCCCAGGCTCCTCCCAAAGGGTGCCCAAGCAAACAGGCTCTCAGAAGCCTGTAATATCCTGCAGCCTTTCTCAGTGTGCTGACTAACTGGCGTTAGATCTGTGTGGCCACATAGGTGGAAATTAAATGTTTTTTGTATGGTTCTATTATTGCTAAAGTTTGCTCAGATTCATAACTGCCAGCTGTGGTGGTGTAAATCTGACATTCAGGCACTCTAATAGACAAATCTTCAACAGCTGAGAGTGCCCAGTGCAGATGATGCTGAGTTGCTTCCATTGTGGTAAATGGATAGATACGGAGATCTGTGGGGAAGTATTTTCCTAAAGCTTTACCTTTTAGGGCCTACCTTTATTACAATGCACATAATTTACTGCCCCTTTTCTTAATCCAGCCCTCTATTGCTAGTGAGAGGAAAGGGTGGAAATGGGTATGAATCATAACATTTTAGCTGTGAATGTGGAAAAGTACTGTGCAACATTATATTTTTTCTAGCCTGCAGAGAGCCAAAGATCTCTGACCTGGTGAGACAGAAAGTGCTTCCAATGCAGGTTCAGTCAAGGTGAGAATGCAATACCTCAAGTACAGTTTTAAGAAATTGTGATTGCTTTTCCTCTCCTTTCCATCCCATGACCGTGCCCTGACTGAGCAGCCTTTCCTAGGAAATGCTTCATGTGTACTCCACTGATAACCGAGCACTGAGAGCTGCTGGGAGGGGAGGTCTGGTTAAGCACAGGTGTGCAAGTTTCAGGACGTTGCCAGGAAGAAATGCATGGTTAGAGGTGTGCAAACCACTGGACAGTGCCAGAATTAGGCTTGCAAGCTAGTAACAGACTACAAGAACAGTCTGAGGAACAGTTCCCTGGAGCTGGGGATGTATCTTAAAACATGAAAATGTGTTACCTTTGTGAAGAAATGAGTGAGGAGAGCACAAGAAGGGAAAGGGCAATGTAGTCTGCTTCCATTAGGTTTCACTACCCATTAGGTTTCACATTATGGCACAGTTGATATAAAGTTGGGTTTGGGATGGGCACAGGGAAAAGGTGAAGGAGAATAGGAGGGGATGAAGTGAATGAATGATTAGACCTTGTGTGAGCTTTCCCTTTTGCTGATTTCTTGAAATAAACACAATGTGAATCTGGTTATGCTGAAATGTTCAGTTTAATTTCTGTCCAAGTAGTCATTTCTCATTTCAGCGTTTTCTTTCAGTAGAAGATTCATTTATTTTTAGATGCAGCACAAGATCTGTCCTCATCTTTGGTCTTAAAAACAGCCATTTGAGGGCAGAATAAAGGTCCAGCACTAGCCATATCTTGTCTCTGGCAATGGCCAGTAGCAGATGCCTAGAGAAGCCTTTAGGAACAAGGCAACATGTACCCCCCCACTTCTCCCACTCCTCAGCTGTCTGTAGTGTATGAGTGTTGAGGTGGCCCTGAGAAGCCATCAGGAGGCTTTCATAGCCATCAAGATTTATTGCTTCACTTTTGAATGCAAGTCTTTTAATGCTAAATGTTTCAGATATTAACACCAGCTGTATGAGAGGGCATGCATGCCCCCACCTGCATAGCATCATGATGGCATCTCATGTCTGTGCACTGTTTTTGTCCCTTGAAGCATGATCCCATGAAGTAGCACAGATAAATAAAGAGGACAAATGTGGATTTTGTAGCATTGCGTGGTCACACGTGAGTAGGAAATGGGACCCAGGCAGTCTGAGCATGACCAGAGCAATTCTCATCCTTCTTCCAAAACCCAAGAAACTTCCTATTGCTCTTAGTAAGTTTCTTTTCCCTGAGTGGTGTCATGTATCTCCTCACAAATTCTATATGATGAAGGTAGTCTTTGTTTTTCTCTGACTGAAAATGGAATTACTGGAATTACTACGTGAAAAAGCATTCTTATGGCTTTTCTGGATACAGGCAGTTCCAAAAATAGCAAGGGAAATTATTTTCCTGCTGTTTTTTTCAGATGTAAATAGTTTTTTGTTGTTGGTGTTTTGTTTTGTTTTATTTTGTGTAGATATATGCTTTTAACCATTAGAACAAGGAATATATTTTAAGTGATGAAGATTTAAGTATAGCTGTAGTCAAGCTTATGGTCCATATCCAGGATGGTGCATATATTTATTTTTTTTTAATTATGTGCCATGTTTCAGCTAATCAGTACAATTTCCAAATGGAAGCTTAGTGATTATTGCAATTATGAAATCTCTGTGGTGAGGTAATTATCTGTTAATTGCTAAATCAAGCAACTTTATCAACATGATTTAATCTGAATCGATTCCTAATACTGCCTATTAAAACATTCACTAGAGAAAAGAAGTGCCTAACTCCTCTCTAGTGAGAATTAATTATGGCAGCACCAACTTCTAGTGTAATTTCTCTATTTAAAAACACAGTATCTAGGTCCTTTTGTGAATGGTGAAACCTGTTCCACACTCAAAGATAACTAAATATAATCCAGAAACTGTAAAATAAAAATATTTTTTTTAAAAAAGAGATACAAATAGATAATTTAAAAATATGTGAATATATATATACGTATATATATAAATAAAATATCTGGGATGTAAATGGCAATATTGCTAAACTGTGTTAGAAGGATATTTGCCTTCTGTTTTCACAAGCAAACTACCTGCTTATATTTTTAAATGTTACTTAAGACAGCTGGTGATAAAGCTATGGAAATTATCTCTTTTATTGTGTTGTTATCATGACCTTGCATTCTTTGTGCATTGAAACAGGGAAACACCTTTGCATCAGCTTTACTCATCTGCATTCAGCAAGCAAAAGCTTGAAATCTACCCAACCAAGAAGCCAGCGCTGCCATTTGGAGACCTGCCCCCTGGGTACCAGCATCTGCACACTCAGCTTCAGTACGAATGCATTTCTCCTTTCTACCGCCGCCTGGGTAGCAGCAGGAGGACTTGTCTGAAGACAGGAAAATGGAGTGGGAGGGCCCCCATTTGTATTCCAAGTGAGTCTCAGAGGGAAGAAAAGCACATGTCTCTTGGCGGATGGGGGCACAGACTGTGTATTTGTCTTAGATAATTAGGGAGTCCCAGCAGTGTAGGCTGCCTGTGCTTCCAGCTGGGAGATAGGAGCAATAAAGGTTGGAGGATATATGGCTCTTTTTACCATCAGTAGGTGATGTAGGTGATGGTAAAGGGATCAAGCTTTTGGCATGGTAATTTGCCATCAGTTTTTCTACCCTTACATTGAGCAAAGGGAATGAGGTTCTGTCATGATTTGAAAATTTGTTCCTACTATCACCTCATGTTTTCCTGTATTTTTATTGCAAAAATGTATTTTTATTGCAAAAACCATTGTAGTTTGGTTTCTTTGATTGGGAAGAGGTGTCACCTTCTTCTTTGTCCATGTTTCCCCAGTCTGCGGAAAGGCAGAAAACATCACTCTTCAGAAGACAGTGACCTCTACCAGGTGGCCCTGGCAAGCAGCAATCTATCGGACGGCCAATGGGGTGAAGGAGAACAGCCTCCGAAAAGGGTCCTGGATCCTCATCTGCAGCGGGGCCCTGGTGAACGAGCGCACCGTGGTGGTGGCAGCTCACTGCGTCACTGACCTGGGCAAGACCATCGTCCTCAAGTCAGCAGAGCTCAAGGTGGTTCTGGGGAAGTTCTACAGAGACGATGACAGGGATGAAAAGACCATCCAGAACCTACGGGTGAGTAAGTCTGCTGGGAGCTGAAAATGATGAGCACTGACAGATGCTGATCACATCCATCTCGTATGGGGAGAAAAGGATTATCCTTTGGGCAATGTATTGTTTTACACACTATTCCTTGAAATACATCTCTAGAGATTCAACTGACAGAACGATCATGGCATAAGGAGGGCACGTGCTGTAGTGCTTTAATTCTGACACTGTCCAACCAGCGTGTTTCTCCCCTAACACCAATCACTGAGAAAATAGCTCAGGTTCCACGGGCCATGACATCTTGAGTGATATTGCCAGAAAAAAAGAAGAAGAGGTGCCAGCTACTGTCAAAAGCGATTAGCATAATTTATGAAGGAAACACTTGTGCTCTAGATCCTGGTTTGACACCGTGAACGCATTTCACATCTCAGCCCCAAAGCTGTCCAGCTCTAAACTCAAAAGAAGTTTGTATCTGACTCCAGCTCCAAAAACAGCAACTCAGGCTCAGAATAGTTTGTTTTTTCAAGTAAAACCGGGAGCATAGAAATCAAAATGAGGAGAAATACAGTAATTTTGGCTGTGAATTTTTTTCTGAAGTGGGGGGATATGTGAATCAATTAAAGGATTTGATCCAATAGTCAATAATTAGTTTGTTTCCTCTCTCCCCTTTATTTTTGATTTCTTTCTCTAATTCCAGCTTTCTCAGACCTACCTAGATATATTATTTTTTGACAATTTTTTAGCCCCCATGTTATGTTATGTATTGCTAATATTTTTTTTTTTTTGGGGGGGGGGGTAAAATGGTTGAATTTCAATGAGAATATAATATTTAATTTCAAAAGCCCCTCAAATTCAAATTATACAGACTGAAGATGACATCATAGGTGAATTCTTTTCAGTAAACAGTGGAAAAACTTGAACTGCACATTAACTCCCTATTTTTTTGGAAATGTCCTTGACTATATTTCATTAGAAGGAGCTTTGTACAATAAAAACTGTCCTGAAATGACCTCCCCCCCCCCAAAAAAAAAAAAAAGTTCTTAGAAGATGCTTGGTCTCTTTGCTTATTTCTCATTTTCTCATTTTCGTGAGCTCTAAGGTGAAAGAACCCTTTGGGAGCAGAGGTTGAGTTAAGTAATGCTAAATAAACTAAAAAGTACTAGTATGGAAATAGTGCTGCTGATTTTCCATGGCTGTTAACGCTACAATTGTTCTCATTCTGTTTCCTCCCCAGATCTCTGCCATCATAGTGCATCCCAATTATGACCCCATATTACTCGACTCTGACATAGCTATCATAAAACTCTTGGACAAAGCCAGGATCAGCAGTCGCGTTCAACCCATTTGCTTGGCATCTTCTCATGACTTGACTTCACCCACAGAGGATTTAAAAATAATGGTTACTGGCTGGAAGGTGTTGGCTGACATTAAAGATCCCGGATACAAGAACGACACGATCCGCATGGGAGCTGTTCGGATGGTGGACTCACTGTTGTGTGAGCAACAGTATGAGGACAATGGGATACAGGTCAGCATCACTGACAGCATGTTCTGTGCCAAACAGGACCACACGGCCTTTTCGAATATCTGCCCTGCTGAGACTGGTGGGATTGCAGCCATAACTTTACCAGGAAAAGCATCTCCTGAGCTAAGGTGGCACCTGATGGGATTGGTGAGCTGGGGTTATGATAAAACTTGCAGCCTAGAACTCTACAGTGGCTACACCAAAGCTTTTCCCTTTAAAGACTGGATTGAGAAGAACCTGAAATAAAAAGCTGTGTCTGGAAACGGCATTTTATAATTATCATAATATCTGTCACAGTCTCCTCTGCTTTAGGCTTCTCATCCCAATGATGAGCCACGTCTGGGATAAGGTTAAGGCAGACACCCTGGTAATTTGTCCTAGGATCAGATGTTCCATCAGGCTACTCTTAATTCCTGGCAGAGTGTCTTTGTGCATGGGAAGTTTTGCCATATTTCACCTGTCTCCCCTGGTGGGAGGACAATGCCCTGCTCCTGAGTCTGACATACAGAAACGGGACAGCAAATTCTGACTGAAATTAATCTGTAGCATGGAGTCCCTTAGAGAAATCAACGGTGAGCCTCTCCCAAAGGTCAGCGTGACTGACAGGAATAAGAGGCTGGAAAGAGTAGCCTGAATTCATTACGATGGATGAGCTTGTTACGGTATGTGCTGTCTCTATTGCCATAGTACAATGTAATCTTTTTCCCTCCCAAGTACTTTACACATTTAAATAAACCATGGTTTGTTTTTTTAACCTACATACCCATGTCTGACATTATTTAGATTCCTTGTTGCTTTATCTGTGTCACACTCTAGGGACTCCCTGCTGCCCTTGTCTGTTTGCATGTGACTCACTTGGGACTCTGGGACTCTTCAGGCACACCGAAAGGCAAAATTAGCACAAAATTCAACTACTGCATAAATAACAAGAATCCTTTTTTTTTTTTTTTTTTCCTTAATACATCCAGTGATGGTATTGTATATGAGCCAATGCAGTGAAATATACCTGGAGGGTTAACTCCCACCTTGTATTCTGAACAGATGAAAACCCAAAACACACTTTTCAAAGCATTTTTCCTTGTGGATTATTTCAAAGACCTCTGAAAACCCTGGGACAAGTTCTGGTTTCTGTCAGTTCACACACTTTTGTGGCAAAATAACTCCCCTGTAGCCCACCAGGGTAAAGAATAAAGTCCAGCTCTCATGCTTAGTAGAGGCTTTTCTTAACTGGACTTTTTGACATCCGAGTGTACGATTCTCCCATTGGGCATGTTGCCAGTGGAGAGACTTTGGTCTCCTCATGGTCCTTAATTACTGCTCTCTGCCTAAATCATTTTCCTCTATTCAGCTGTGGATGAAGACTGAAGATGATCCCTATAAAAAGTTTGTGAGAGTGGACAGAGGAATGTCTCCTGTCACAGATCTGTCATCTATGACACCCTGGAATTTGCAGGACTTCCAGATTATTACAGAGCCCAAACCAAGTCAGAGCAACAGTTGGATGTGAAGATGTGATGAAAGGATTTGTTACTCTCACCAGGAAGGACTTGCATGTTATAAGCTTGCTGTTATAAGCTATCAAGTCTGTTTTCAACTCTCATTTCTCTGATGCCATGAAATCTCGTTTAGTGTTTCTTAGTGCTCAGAAGTTTTTCCACCTACTTTTGAATCTGAAAATTACTGCTAAAAGGGCAACTTGTATTGGGGACCACTCTGTGTAATTTCTGTTTGCTTTCCTGGTCAAAAGTACTTAACACTTTTGAAATTCTCTTATTTTTACTGGTGATAGGATCAGTTTATTTGTTAATTGAATCAGAAAGTTTAAGGGCTACAACCAAAGTGAATTACTTTTCTTTATGTTGCTTGTCTATCTCCTCCTGCCAGGAGATTATGCTTGGCTGACAAACTGCATGACAACAAAAATTCTGAATTAAATGTGAAAAATGAGATGTGTTCCTCTGCTGGGAGGAACACGTTTCAGTGAATGTATGGTACTTGTCCTCTAAAAGAAATGTTTAGAGGATATTAGGTGGCAGTTTTGGAGGAGAGTAAACTCACAGAAGGCTGACACGTGTTTCTTCCTAACACTATCAACGGTGAATGAAATGAAGGAATGAGAAAGAAATATAATTGTTTATTGGAGCATGGCTTGCCCAGTGTGAGCTTTTCCATGGTTAAGTTAAATGAAAGTCTCACACCCTAACGGTAAGAGAAATTCTCTTCTAAAACAGAAATCATAAAGGGCCGTTAGCTGGTTCTTTTCTCCGCTGTGGCACTGTAGCTGCCCTGCTCTGTATCATGTTGTTCTCCACTGCTGCAACTGAGAAGCTAGGCCACAGGGGTTTTTCCCTGTAGGATTTGTCCAGAGGAGAGCTAGGTGCTCCGCACCGAACTGCAAAGTCTGAGTTAATTCCAGCCTTAGCCCTCACTCCTCTCCTTTTACCGCAGCTCATCCACACTGAGTATTTACTGATCCTCCAGCTCCTCCTCAGTGATGAATCCCATCCCCATGTCATTTCAGTCCCTACAGATCTGGCAACGTAAAGCTGAAATCTGCTGGGCTTGGGCAGCAACAATATAGCTGTTCCCTGGCTGTGGATCACAGAAAAGTGTATTATTGGAGAGAAACTTGAGTTGAAGGAACTGATGGGATGAAAATCACCGGGTGTTAAGGCTCGTCGTGGGAGGAGGGTGCTACAGCTGTGCACGCACCCCAGAATTCAGCCCCCTCCCTTTCACAGGATGGAGATGCTATTTAGGAGGATGCAAGGACACAGTCAGGCTTCGCTGGACACCAGCATCAAGATTTCAGCTCGGTCCTTTATGGAAGGAGGACTCAGCTGCAGCATCGGGGTCTGCTTCTGGGCCGCCACCGGGCTGAATCCTAGATCCAGTTCTGGCTGATCTCCAAACGCAGCCACCGTGCGTTACTCCTGCGTTATGTGACCTATACGTGGCCTTGTACATACACAGATACACGGGCACATGGGGCGGCCGTCACAGCAGGGCACCCAGGCACCTGAGCTGTCCCCGGGGGTTACAAACATGCTCCCGGCTCAGCCTGCCCCCCAGCCCGAGCAGGGCAGGGGTTAACACCTCCCTCCGAGGAGGGAGAACCGGGGGTGCAGGCTGGCAAGACCCAGCCCCCCGGCTGCAATCGCTGCTCCTGGGGAGCTCCGGGACCCGTCTGCGAGCCGCGAAGCGACGCGGAGCATCCCCGTATCCGCCCGGGTGGAGGACCCCGACCTCCCCCCGGGGACGGACGGCACCCGGCAGCCCGGGGGTCCCGGCCTCCCCTCCCCGGGGTCCCTCACCCTCAGGTAGGGCGGGGGGCTGCGGGTCGGGGCCGTGCAGGTGGGGCCGCGCCGCCGCCGCCTTCCCGTCAGGGGGCAGCACCGCGCCGCCGCCGGGACCCGGGGCCGGGAATGGGGCCGGGAATGGGGTCGGGGGGAGTGGGGAGTGGGGCGTGAGGGGCTGGGGGCGGCTCCTTGGTGTCCCCCCCACGGCGGAGGGGAGCGGGGCAGGTAGCGGGCGGCGGCAGCGGGCGGTCCTCCCCCTGCGGGGGGCTCGCCGCCCCCTTCCCCTCGCCTCTCCCTCCCGCTTTAAAGGCGAGCTTGGGGGGGGTGTGGGGGGGGATTTGCGGGAGGCACGGCGGCGGTGATGTCAGCCCGAGCCTAAAATAGAGCGGGATAGGCTGCAAATCCACGGCGCGGGGGCTAAAGCCTTGCAATCCCGCCGCAGCCCGGCACCATGCCGCTGTGAAGTGCCCCCCCCGGCTCTCTCCCACTCGCACCCGCAGCCGGAGGACCCCGCCCGGCCCCCGCCAGGTGCCCGCAGCCCCTCTGCTGGGCGGCCCCCGGGGCACGGAGCCGGGGCGCGGAGCCCCCCCTGGGCGGGCGGCGGCGGCGGCGGCGGCGGGGCGGGGGCTGCCGGTCGCTGGCGGATCCCCGAGGATTACCAGGAGCCGCTCGCCCCGTCCCGGAGGCTGCCGAGGGCCGCCCGCAGGGAGCGCAGCGCCCCGCTGCCCGCAGCCGTCCCGCGGGGCCCCCAGGAGCCGGGGGCTGCCGGCACCATGGCATCGGCGGACGGGTGAGGGGGACCCCGGGGCTGCTCTGGGGGGGAGATGGGGGGCGAGGGGGGTCCCCCCAGCCGTGCCCCGGTGCCGGCTTCGTGCCTCGGCCTGCCCCGCAGAGGGAGATTTGGGGGGGGAAAGGGATGGGTTTGAGCTGTCAGCCGCCGGGAGGGGTTCGGGTTCCCTCCCCGCCGCTTCTTTGTTTAACCCCTGGGGGGCACGGCAGGCTCGGAGCACCTGCCGGGGAGGGCGAGCTGCCTGAATGGGAGAGGGGAGCCGCCTCCTAAAATAATACCAGCAATAGCAATAACCTGTGCTGCTAAAAGAAATGGGGAGCTGGCTTCCCCCCCTCACCCCCCCCGCCTCTGCAAAAGGCAACACGCAAATCCAACTTCTTGAGGAGTTTTGCAATTTTGCAGGTTTGTGCCAAACGCAGCGCTAGCAAGGGAAGTGCCGGGAAGGGCGAAGGGTTACACAAGAGGCTTTGAGGCAAGCCAGCCCCGTCCCAGTCCCACCACGGCCTCGTCCCCCTGTCCCCTGCCCTGTCCCCCTGGCAGAGACCTGTCCCCTGCCCCTCAACATTGAGGCTCAGCTACCATGGGGCTGGGGGCTTGCTGCTCTGCAGACTGGCTGGCAGCGTGCGAGGAAAGAAAAGGTTTCCTTGATCTCTGCTTGCCCTCTTCTAATAGTAGCTGGCATTAGGCTGCGTGTGGTGTGAGCCTCCCCTTTATCCCTGGCTGTTGTCAGGTTGGATCAGCGTGATCTGCTCTGGATGGGACTCTCTGAGGACAGAGTGCAAAAGGAAGCTGTGTTGCTACTGGGGCTGGGAGGCTTGCTGAGCTGCTTTAAATAACCTAGCACATGGCCGGGGGGTGTGCACACAGGTGTCCCATCGCTGGGATGGCAAAAGGAACTTGCTCTCCGCAGAGCGGCCCGAGGACAGTTGGCTTGGGCCGAGGGGAAGGTTAGGAAGAGTTCGCTTTGGTTGCTTTAGGACAGGGACAGTCCCCAGGGCTGACAGAGGGCAGGTCCGCGGGGCTCTTCTACCTCACAGAGTCACTAACTCGCCGTTTGTCTTGCCCTCGCTAGGAATTTCTCCTCCAAATTTGTATGTTCCTCTACTCAATCTGCCCGGTAGCATTCCCATAACAATGCAATCACCCAGCGAGATGCTGTCAGCGAATGCTTGGAGCCACAGGGCAGAGACTTGGAGATGGAGGAAACCACCTGCGGCCGTATGGCTGCAGCTCCGTGTCCTCTGTCCCTTCTGTTTCCTTGGACCACCCTGACTTCTGCTCTTCTCAGAGTGCTCTGCTTGCTTAGAGTCATTAAGGTTGGAAAAGACCTCCAAGATCACCTGGTCCAACCATAAAAAAATAATAATAGAGCATTGCTTAGGCACCGAGGGCTTCCTTTCCTTCCATACGGAGGTGATCCAGGTGCGGAGGGGCTGGATCAGGGACCACAGCAGTTAGCCAGGATGATGTCCATTACTTCCTACCCTAACAGAGCATTTGGCTTTGCACCGTGAGGGTCATAACTCTCAGTTAGTGCTGACTTGAGGCTTCTGCTGCAAGTGTTTAGAAATATTGCTTGCACATAAAGCATTCCCCTGCCCGAACAGGGAGGTGCAGAGGTGCCTGCTTGTTTCAGGCTGCTGGGGCAAGGAGGGATCTGCTGTGCAAGGCTTTAATAGGAAGAAATGTGATGAGAGGTGGCTGCAGCGCAGGGATTTGTCAACTTCAGGGGCTTTAAATGTGTGCAGAAAGAGAGGTGCTTTTCTGAGAAGCTACCTGAGCAGGTGGGCTGAAAAGGATGAATGCCACAAATAGAAGGGCTTCAGTAGAGGTTTGGTTTTGCTTTCTGTATTGGACGGAGCTAAATTGTCAGCATGAGGAAAGAAGCAGAAAGGTTAGGCTTTGTTCTCAAACTTTTTAGGAAACTCACCTAGACAGAGACAAGCCAAAACTGCTTATTCGGTGCGTTTCTGCTGATGCTCAGTGATAGCTGAGGTAGGTGTGGAAAGCAAGCTGAGTGGAAAGCATTTCACTTGCTGGTCCCTTTTTGCCAAAACTGAACTGCCACCTTTCCCTCCCCTCAGGTAAGAAGCTGAGGAGAGAGATCAGCTTTGCACGCTGGCATAAAGGTCAGCAAACTCGAGCCCTGTAAGGATCAGCAGGAAAAACGAATTCAGGACCAGGCAGACCTTGTTCAAGAAAGGCTTTCGTTGGCACCAGCACAGTGGAAGAAAGACAGGTAGCAGAAAGTGCCCATTGCTGCCAGCAGAGCAGTGTCTCAGGGACACGCAGGTACACGGAGAAACACCTGCTGGAGGTGGGGACAGGCTGCCTGCACTCCAGTGTAACGTCTGGTGGCTCTTGCGATGTTCAGATAGACACCTTAGTTGAGGTTTATAGTATACAAAGTCATTATTTTGTCGTGATAGGTGAAAATGATCAACTGTGGTCATTTTCACAGTGTACAATTTCTCCTCTAACAGGGAAGTTTACATAAAAACTCCAAACTGGTGGTGTCAGGAGTATGATAAGGTATTTGGCAAAAAATGAGGCCCCTATGTATACACAGAGGAAGACAAATCTCTATTATGTTGTTAAAAAATAGTCATAGAGCCAGGATTTGCTAGGAAAGCTTCCCTTGTCTGCACCTTTACAGTCTTTTTTTTTTTTTTTCTTTCAATGTTTAAGTGGGGTAAAGTTATCCATGTACGGAAATTTGCTGCCCAAAACTTTCTGTTCCAAGAAAGGAAAATGTAGACAACAGAAAACTTCAATCAGTTTAAAACAAAAAAAGGAAATGTCCCTCGTGCAGCATGGCAGAATCAGACCCAGGTGGCCTCTGTGTCCACCGTGCTACAGTTTCAGCTACTGGGGCTTCCGCAGGCCGAAGAATACTCTGGCTGCTACCTTGACTGTTAAGCCTTCTTTTCACAACATCCCCCGATACCAATCTTATTACCAAGGTGGACTTTTGGTGCTTAGCTGGTGCTGGAAGCTGAAAATAGCGAGTTTGGGGAGGAAGAGCAGGAAGCAGCTCTTGATGTACTGCTCAGGGTTGCTTGTTTTCATGCTCTCCATCTAAACCTCCTCTGCTGGCTGTGACTGCAGAGAGGATGCTCACAGATGTGGCCCTTTGGTCTGTGCCAGGATCACCTTTTGTGAGCCCATAGCATGTTTCAGAGATCCAGCGATGTCAGTTCACGCTCAGCCTGTGGTGTCTGGCATAGCCTCGGTATGCACTAGGTTGAACCTACGGAGAATGACTTTCTGCTTTAGGATGGTAGAGGATTTAAGCCTTTCCTTTGCTTTTACAGGGTCTGAGAGGACCTAAAGGTTAGATGAGATTGCCCCTGACCCAGCTGGTTCCCATGCTTGTCTCCAGACCTCTGAGCAAAGGCCTGAACGCCTTGCCTCACCTGGGTTCCTTGCCGCTCTCCTTGCTCTCTGCAGTGTTACTGTTTCAGAAGGGAAATAAAGCAATGCTTTGCTACGGGTTTTTAAATTACACTTGTGTATCTAGAGAGAGGTTTTAAATCTTAGATCAGCGTGTGACTTTGTAACTGGGATATTAAACCTGGAGCGTTCAAATTACTTTGTTTTTACCTCCTTGAGTGATGCTTTTTTAATGCTCTAAAAACCCAGCGATGCATTTGTATTTTGCGTGCTTTCGGAGCGTGGGAGTTCCAGGTGTGAAGTTTGGGTTTGGATCAGTTCCTTTAAGAATGCAGCCACTAGGAGACACTGTCACTGCGTCTAGAGCAGAAGTTGAGGAGAGGCAGAGCAGGTGTCTGAGCGCTGGAGCTCAGCCCTCTGCGTGCAGGTAGCTCACCCCCAGCTCCCAGCCAGCCTGGGATGGACCCGCCGGGAGGCCTCTGCCACCTTTTGGAGAGGGAAATGACACAGATGTGGGCTCTTCCACTGCCAGTGGTCTCAGTGCCCGGAACAGTCCCGGGGCAGGTTGGCATAGATAGCAGAGATGTTACCTTTATGGGTATGCAGGGCACAGGTACCCAGCAAGTGTGTGTATGCGCCCTGCTAGTAAACAAATTGGGTGAAGTGGAGCGGTACGCTGAAACATTGGGATGTTTGGAAATACAGAAGTCTCTGGGTAATTGCTTAGCGTCGTGGTTTGATTAGTGCGATAGTCGCAAGTGCTTCACAATTGTATGTCCAATTAATACAAGTGGTGTTTATGTTGCATGGGTTGGCGTGGAGGCAGGGCTCCCGCTCTGTCTGGAGGAGCAGAGATGCTGTGTGTCAGCTGCAGAGATCCCTGTCTTGGCTGTTATCGTTACCTCAGTTAACAGGCCAAGCAGCAGCCCAGCTGTGGGCTTTTCTTCCTCTCCCAGCCCGACTACTCCTACATCCTTCTACAGATGCTCTCTCTGCATCCCGGGTTTCACTGCCTCTGAAGTTACGGTTCCGCAGGCAGAAACAGAGTCTGCCTGTGCTACCTGCTCACAGAGCAACACGAATTCGGTCCCGATCAGGGAGGGGCATACGATTTGAGTTCTCTAAAATTAGCCACAGTACATCGCATGGAACTTACAAAGGTTTTTCACTAGCTGTGGAAAGATGATTGTTAGTCAATTCAAGATAAAGCTCACATGGGAGGCATAAATAGTAAGTACCTTACCCAGCATCAAGCCCTGTGGATGCGAGTTAACCTGTCAACAGTTTTTGAACAAATTTGATCCTTAAGAATGAATTTATTATGCTGGATTAGTGTTTTAGTCATGTGGCTGTAGTGGTTTTGGATGTTGGAGTAGAAGCCCTAAAGCCATTTGCTGCATCGTCAAGACAAAGCCCAAAAGGGAGATTGCCAACATATATTATACACCTAGCCTGGGGACAATGAAACACACCTTAGTGAGTCAGAAAAACTAGCTTTGCATTTCATGATAGGGTTCAGGCTCCTACAGAGAGTGGGTTTTCAGGATCTGCCACAATATGTACACAAGCACACCCACAGATTTCTTGTCATCTGAATTTTCACTCTGTAATTTACCCACAAAACTCCTCTAAATGGAAACTTGGTGAAATGCGCTGGCACAAATGTTTAGATACTTCAGAGGACGAAATCCTCCAAGTGCTCTCGCTGTTATTTTTATGCAGATTTTGAACAGTACCAACTCAGGATGGAGACGTTTTACCCTATACTCTCTCAGACATTTTGTGGGACAGATGGAGTGGATGTAGCCTATTAATTAGACATATCAGCTGTGGCTCTGACCTCATTTCACTGTTGCCGATTGCAAATCTCTCATCGATTTCAATGAAAGGGAATGAGGCTCTGCAGAAGATAACACAAGTTCCTTAAAATTAACCTGATGACATGATAGTTCTCATGACCCCAACCTTCAGTTTGGCCTTGAGCTATACTTTCAAAAAGAAGTCATCATCTAGACATTAACTCAGTTTTTGTAGGAACCCAGACACTTATGTAAAGGCGCAAATACTAAAATGCTTCTTAAGAAGCCTATAGTGCTTATTCATTCTAAACTTTTTGAAAAAAAAAAAACAAACAGATTAGGGAATTGGATTAGATATAAAAGGCTGTATAGATAGCAGTTCCTGAAAAAAATGGATAAAGTTTTCAACAGTCTTGGCTTACTGTAGTGTTTCATGAGATGAATAAATACATACACGCCCCCTTCCCGTGAACATATGCTAAAATGTTTGTGTATAACACCCTAAGAATTCACCTGATGAAGCAGTTCTGTATTTCTACACTAACAAGTTACTGCATTTAATTTTCTTTTTGATCTTAGCATTTCCCCTTGATCTACAGTCTGTCCTAACCAAGAATAGTGATAACTAAATCTATGAACGATATTCAGAGGGTCAGATTTTTTCAGCTAAAAGCTACTGTCATGAAACTTCTGCTCTGCTCCACCGGCACAGATATCCATCCGTTCCTTCCAGTAGTGACCCTGACCAGCAGTCACCGAATGCTTAATTTCAGTAGGTAGGGGAAGTTCACCTGGAAAGTCTGATATTTTGTGAAGTGCCATAACTAGAAATAGCCACCTCAGTGTTCCTGACAATCAGAGATTTTAAATCACATTGGAGACCTCAGATTTTTCAGTGCCTGCTTGCCCAATTTGACATTGATAGAGCTAGTTTTGCTCTGTGAATCATCTGCTCCTTGGCTTAAGTTGTGAAATACTCTATTTTATAGCTTATACCTCATGACATAGATAATAAAGGACATTTTTAGAAGACTTAAAATAGCTAGTACTACTTTTGTTTCTTCTTCTGGCATGCACAAGCATTCAAGTTTCAACAACTTCCTTAGGTGTACCGAGCAGGAGGAAGTGAGAATATGAAGCTGATCAGCAAAACGAGTGCTTTTGTAAGAGGTGAGGCATGGACAAAGTGCATAGGCAGTGGGAGCAAATGCTGTTCCCTCAAAAGTGCAAATACTGCTTTTAAACTGCCATGCCCTATGCACTGATAATCTTTCCATGGGGTCTCAAATGAGTTCAGGTGTGAACCTGTCAGGATTTACCACGTTGCTCAGGTCAGGTTACTGCGGTGTGTATGCGTGAGGGCCAAGCCTGTGGGTCTTCAGACAATGGTTGTTTTCAGCTGATGCAACAATCTGGAGAAAGCTCTGGGACTGCCTTTGGGTAGGGTGGCATCACTTAGGGTGCAGCCGGTCAAGTTGTGCAGGAGCCCTTCCCTGTCTGCAGGCTGCGCCCCCTGCCAGAAGGTGGGCAGGAGCCCCGGGCTGTCAGTCGAGGGCATATTGTGAAGAGCACCCACTCTCTGTGCAAGCCCCTAGCGCTTTGTGGAGGGCACAGGTCCATGCCCATGGGGCACGTGCTGGGTCCTTCCTGGCACACGCGGTGGTGCGAACGCTGAGGCTCTGTACAGGAGGAGCGCAGAGAGAAGGCGCAGCACTAGCAAGTGCGCCTTCATCTTTGGTGCCTTCTCATTTAATGCCTTCTCATTTTCCGTGAGATTTAATTCTCTCCCCCAGCCCGATGTGTTGCAATACCTGCTATTTAGAACAATTAAGAATATGAGTTCTTGAAAACACTGGATGGGTCTGTCAAATCCATCATCTTTGCTATTGTCCATCTGCTAATGAAAACTCTGCTTATGCCAAGTCAGTACAATATCTGACACTTTTAGCCTCCAGCCCTTTAAGTTAAAATGCTGTTTCCACAGGCATGAGAGCAATAAAAATGAGTGTGCTTTTATATATTTAATCCTACTTCTATATTAATTTCAAAGCCTCTCAGTGTACTTAAAACTTTAAGACAATTAGCTGCAGTGTATGTCTCAGTGCTTGGGAAAGATAACAGACTAGGTTCAAAGATCGTATTTTATAATTTTTATATAGAACATATTTGATCTTGTATTAAGCAATTCCAAGTTGGGGACCCTTAAAAGGAAGGTCAAAAAAAGAACCAAAGCATAAAAGCATTAAGAAACACTCCTGCTAATTACAGGCTAATTACAGGCGTCCTTAGGAGAACAGCGTGAAATTCACTAAAATGCAGTAGTTCAGGTTCACTGAAATACCCGAGAAATCAAATTCATTGTAGTGTTTTACAGAAAAGAAGGTGGAGAGGGAATTTAAAAATTAAAAGTGTTTAATTTTTACTTTTCAAATATAAATGCTCAGTTTCAGCTTTTGAAATGTTTGAGCTTTCAAAATTTCTACTTCACACCTATTTTTCAATTGGAAAAAAATGGAATAAAAAAAAAAAGACTAAAATGAAATGACGTGAGACTCCAGTACAAAGGAATACACACCACTGTGTATTAAGGAAGCATTTTGGGTTGACCAAAACAGCATTTGTCCTTTTTTTTTTTTTTTTTTTTTAACTTTCACTGGCAAACTCAAAATATATGCTGTTAAGTGCGACTGCAACTGATATTTTCCGTGATATATATGTTTTTAAAATATAACCACCAAGTCAAAAATCAATGATTTCTCCAGGCTGCTTTCTGCTCTGTACCCTTTCTTACTATTTTTTCAACACACGAGTAACATAGCGGTTTATTACTTTAGGCATTTAAATTTATATATGTATAGAGTTGTGAGTTTATTTTATGCTTCATCACTCCATTTCAGATATTGTCTCCTTTCTGCAACATTTTTATTTAACAGACTTTGCTGCTGTTTCTGTCATATTGATGTGCTTTGATTCCACCTCTTGCATACATTTCGACTTTCTCTTTTACCTTTAGAATTTGGACCAATTCCTATACTTTCAACCATTTCTGTTGTCATTCTTTTATTTCTAGTCCTTCATGGCTTCTGTTTTGTCTTTTTAATAGTACTTCTCTGTGCTGGTCAGTAGCCACTGAAGGTTCACTTAAGTTCTCTGTGAAGACAGCCAGTTGAGGAGAAGTTTTGCCAGGTCTCAGTGCTTCAACACTATTCTGTTTAGTTTGGAGTGAAAGGTTTCTTTTTCTCTGGAAGCATACAAAGGCATATCTGATTCTGGCTTCAGCTGGTTCACTTGTTTTTCTTCCAAAATTGCCAGGGTGTTTTGAACCTTTAACGTGTCAATCGTAGAAACTGTTCGTGTACTTTGCGGTGCTGATTTTCACAGCTGCGGGTTTGTGGTGTTGGTTGTTGATGCTGGTAGCCATAATGCAGGTAACCAGCACAGGAGCTACCTGCTCTGACTTGCTTGTCTCTGCTGGGTGGGCAGGATGCAGCTTTCGTTACCGAAGTCAGGGTCCTGGAGCTTCATCTAGGAATCGATCTTTTTCTTCTTACATCTGCACATCTACTTGTACAACTACCATAGGGAAGACCAGTAAGCAGGTCTAAGGGGAGTGATACCTGCTAGTTCACATTTCTGTGTGAATCAGGTTAGTCTCTTTTAGCTCTGCTAACAAAGCTGTGCTTCAAACCTGCGAGTGACTGCATCTCTGATTTACCTGTGGCCTCCTCAAGATGTACCATGTGGCTTCCAGGCCCATTGACTTTGTCTCCCCTGAGGCAGGAACTCCTGGTGTTTGCCTTTCCAACCACTCATTGCACGTTTCTCCTGTAATTCTCTTGGATCTTGGAGATTTGCTCTCTCACGGGGACTGCAACAGAGATCACAGGTAAACAAGTCACGCGCATGGCTTAGCTTCTGACGCACTACCCACTGTTGGCAGGGGGTGTCTGGCACAGGCTGCACGTGAACTTGTTTATTCCTGCTCCTATGGGAGGGTCTTTGGGCAAGTGGGTCTCATGCAGCACCCTCCTAGAGACTCCTAGGCTGTTGCCTCAGGTACATCTTTCCAACCTGGAGGAGCAACACTAGCAGGGAACGGTTTTGAAACTGAAGGTGGTGTAACTGCTTTAGCCCAGTACTGTACCCAGGCTAATGACAGCCTCTTAGCTAATTAGCTTGAGTGCAGCAGAGAGTTAGTATGGATGTCCTGGGCTAGCATGAAGGAAGACATGGTTACCTTTCATGCCCCAGGTCAGGTCCACACAGCCTGAAAGCCTGTTTCTCAACAGGCTTCTTAGTCCGAGGAAAAAAGGTCGACATTCTGTCTTCAAGAGTATGAAAATTATGGCCAGCTCTTGTGATTATTCACTACCAGCCATCTAGGACTGTGGCTTCCTTAATCTATAAAAATGCCAACACATATGTAACACTTATCTGGGAATATGGGAATGTATTGGAGGGTCTCCAGAGCTCCTTTCCAACCATAGTTATTCTGCATTTCTGTATACTGCAAATAAACAGCATACAGCTGTTTATGGTTCTAGAACCATAGAATAGAATCACTGAATAATTACGGTTGGAAAAGATCTTCAGGATCATCTTGTCCAACCATCGCCCTACTACCAACCTTGCCCACTAAACCACGTCCCTAAGCACCAGGTCCAACCTTTCCTTGAAAACCCCCAGGGATGGTGACTCCACCACTTCCCTGGGCAACCTGCTCCAACGCCTGACTGCTCTTTCTGAGAAGAAATGTCTCCTAATTTCCAACCTGAACTTCCCCTGGCTCTACTTGAGGCCATTTCGTCTTGTCCTATCGCTAGTTATCTGCTAGAAGAGGCTTGACCCCCAGCTCCCCACCTCTTCCTTTCAGGTGGTTGTAGAGAGCAATGAGGTCTCCCCTGAGCCTCCTCTTCTCCAGACTAAACACCCCCAGTTCCCTCAGCCGCTCCTCACAGGACTTGTCCTCCAGGCTTTGTGGCCCTTCTCTGGGCATGCTCCATGGTCTTGGTGTCCTTGTACTGCGAGGCCAACGTGCGTGCAGGCAGCGCTGCCACTGCCGTGGCCATGACCCCGAGCCACTGCTGTGGCCCGTGGAGATGCTGGGGTACGCGAGCCGCCCCCGAGCAGCACGTGGAGCACAGGCTGGGGCGGGCATGGCCCATGGCCTGTCACAGAGGTGGTGTCCTCTGCCAGGTCATGGCAAGAGTGCTGAGGGCTCCGGGTTCCTTCCAGTGGCAGAAGCACAGCCTTCTGAGTTTACTACGGTCGTAGTACGCTTCCCTTGAGGCAGAAAGCAGTCTTTTAATGAAGCATCTGGCCCCTTGGCCGTGTAAGAACTGCTCTTCCTATAGCAGCTGAGAAAAGGTTTGCCTCTACGAGTGCACGTGGATAAAACACATGGCACTCGCACCCAGGCGTGCATATGGGAACTAATTAACACCTGGCTGCTATTTATAGCACAGCAATCTAGGACAGGGAGCGAGAAACCAGTCCCAGTCCCTCGCCCGCCATTTTAGGGGCTGTGAGGCGGGCGGCTGGCACTGCCCCGCGCCCGGAGGCATTCCCCCTGCGGGCTCCTGACCGACACCAGGGCGCCTCTGCCGCCGCCCTCCCGTGCAGCAGGGCTCGCCGCGGCCCCCGGGGGCTGAGCTTGGACCCCGGGGTTGAGCTTGGACCCCGGGGGCTGAGCTTGGAGCCCGGGGGCTGAGGGGCCGTCCCCGCTCCCCCGCGGCCGGGCCGGGTGTCCGGGAGCCCGACAGGGGGCGGCCGAGGGCAGCGCTGGCGGCCGGCGGGGAGCGCCGTGCTCCCGGCCCGGTGCTGGAGCTCCCCGGGGACCTGCCTCTGATTTTTAACCACGTTTAACCAGTTAACCACGCTTTGACCTCTCTGTGAGAGTAGGAGTACGGTGGAGCCTGAAACCAGCTCGGTTTGTAGGTGTTAGCCTACTCACCAGCCTACAGAGAAACGCTTCTAATCAGAACAGCAGTGGGGCTAGTGAATCTGGACGTGCTGTCTAAATCAGGAGAAAAGAATGCGTTTTCCTGTCATAAGGGAATGGTTAGGATGTAGTCATAGAAAGGCTTGAATGCCAAGATCTTTATTCCTATGCATTTTTGAGCTTCAGGCTGCCCCCAAAACGTCTTGTGGAGCCAGCATATGTAGCCCATAACAATAAAAACATGAAGAACAATAATATTACATCAGTGAGATTTTCCCCTGCGTCTGGAGCACTTGATCCAGATTTCATATGCTTTGATCTGTATGACTGATTTTCTAAAGCACACAGCTCTATAGCATGCTATTCAGCCTGTGCACGAAACCCGTTCATTCACAGACTCCTAGACAAATTGGTGTAATGACAGTATGTGACCGAACATAGAAAGTCCTCGTTTGAAAGCTGGTCAGGAGCCGATGACAGGGACCAGTGAGAATGGGACGTGAATTGGACAGGCACAGCAAACGGGAGTTACAGGAGCAACAAAGTCAGGAGGTCAGACTCAGCCCCGAGGCTGAGAACCGAAAAGGAGGGGGACAAATTAATTCCCGTCTTGTACCTGCGTGTTCATGCCTTGCAATTACCCTGGGGTCAGCAGCGACAATGTATCATCCTCCAAGTGAAGTATTTCCATAATTTTAGACACCATAAGGAAATCACGGTAGCTGTCATATACTGTTTCTTCATTATTTTGAAGGGGCAGAGAAAAGAAAGGGAAGGAGGATTTTAACTTCCACCCAGTTTCCCTGCTATTTGTACTCAAGAAAAATGATAGTTTTGGCAACTGCTCTTCGCACCCGTGGCATATCGAGAGTGGCCACAAGGAGGTGTTGTTTTTCCAAGCCGTGTATTAGTAATCCTGTGATACCAGAATGCCTAAGAGGCGCCTTTTGGGGCTAAAATATGTACTGAAAGATAAATGTCTCCTTATTTATCTTCTTGTCTAAACAGAGGAATCAGAGACAGCTTGGAAGTAATGTGTTCTCATCTTTAGAGATGGAGAACCAAGGTGTAAGGTATGCTCGCTGTTACACAGGATCTGTGACTGTGGACAGAAGTGAGTTAAATTGTCCTGTCTCAGTAGCCAGTCAGGTAACACAAAACTCTCTGTTTTCCACGCTTGTCATCCCAGGTGATGTTGGTTGTCCCTTTGCTGCCTGACCAGAGCAGAGGGAGGCCAGGTGAGGGTTTGAATTTACTTTGTGTGGACCTGCAGTAGCTTCCTTGTTCTTGCAAAAAGAAAATATCAGGATGTTTTCAGATTTATTGAATCACTTGAGAAAGCTTAGGGTTCCACTTTTGCTTTCTCTCATTTTTTTTTTTTTTTTTTTTCCATGAAGCTTAAAATATCTGAAAACCTGACAACAACTTATTTATTTTTAGAGTCAGACCACGTTTCTCAGAACTTCTGTTTCTGGCACTGTTGTGGAACTGATGCATTTATTAACGGTGGCTGATTTGTAAAATTAGGCTTTTAGGCACCAGAAAATGCATACCTGAAGGACAGATAGGACATTGCCCAGTGATGGGAAATAGACTAGTGCCAGCTGTGCACCGAAGGCCGGAATGGAAAGATCCTTCTTGGCAGATGACCAGCATATCACCATTCACAAACCTGCCACTCACTGTTTGTTTTATGGACTACTACAAAAGAATACTCAGGAAATGGAAAGTCACAACCTGTCTGAAGCCTGTGGTTTCTTTAACACTTTTTGGTGTAATGTGTCATGTTTCTCATGGTTCTTTCTCGTTCATTTTCTCTCTTGACATAACTTCAGATTCTGCCTAGCAAGACAGAATAGCAGGAGACAGAAAAAAAAATTAGCCTATCGGTTGAATAAGCAATTAGGTAAGCAAGATAACATCCCAGTAATCCATTTTTTTCAAGACAAAACACAAAAGAAGACTGGAATAGTTCATTTTCTTGACATCATTCATAAACAATTGTTGAATTGAGGGTGTTTCTTGTTTAAAGAATATGTTCACACATCTGATGAGCCAGGGAAGACATTTTTACTTATGGACACATACTGTAAGAAATACATGCTAACATGCAGTCACTCGTCTGGCCAAGTGGTCAAGTTGAAATCTGTCTCTAGGACATAACTGACAAACGTGGCATAATTTTAAATTGCTCCGTTTGATTTACAGGAAAAAAAAAAAAAAAGCAGAGATGGCACAGCTATCATTTGGTTAGTCTGTGGATAGTTAGAGAAATTACTGTAAATGCCCACTATAAAAGCAATTATGGTAGATTAACTTGGCTGTTTTGTTGGATAATACTAATTCTGATTTCACATAAAAAATCCACATCAAAAAAATAAACTCACAGCTCAGCAGAGGACCATGACCAATGACTTCCCCAGCAGGGAGAGAGTCCCCATGGTCACATTGTTCCACACTGGTCACAGCAGTTACTGCTTTGCATTTCTACCTAGATTTCATATCAGTGACACCACCGAAATATGTTCCAATGGCTTTCAGATCAATGCACGAGTCTATGTGCTATATGAAGATCATAGAACAACATGTAAGTTTTCTTTAAAATGCATCCTTCCAGGTCAATGGAATCATACATTAGGTGTTTTCATGTGGGACAATGAAAAATTAGAAGTTAACATTTCATGGTCTACTTAGTATTTTCCCCTAGTGACATCCACCTAAGTAACACTTCTGTTATGTTAAGTGCTTTCTTTCTTGCTTTTTTTTTTTTTTTTTTTTTCCCTTTTATTTATTTTTTTTAATCACTGATCCACATCCCAAATGGGAATTTTCTCCGCCTTCTTCAGTGACAGTATGGATGAAGCTCATGCTGGAGACCCTGTATGCCCTGCTCTGTGACAGTCCCCCCCAGCAGGCTCAAGAAGCAGTCTCTCTTGTGAGCATGCATCTTCTCAGCATCTGTGAGTGCAGAGAGCCACATTCTTGTGGATGTCAGTGTTCATGTGCAGCGTCCCACAGGTTTGTCCGTACAGACATCTCACATGCATTCTAGTGTACCTTAAACCTGACAATTTTTCACTCTTAGTTTTTTGAACAGACCAAAGGAGGATTTAATGATTCTGCCTACCCACTCTATTCTGTTTGGACTATAAACCTCTGTTGATAAACAGTAGAAATAATCTCAGATTTTCTCACCACATTTTTTCTTCAGTCCAGTGGCAATGGTTAGTCAGGTGAACAAGAATCAGACGTGAGAGCTGTTGGAACTCATTCATGATCCAATTTTTTGTTGTAAAGCAAGCGGGGGAAAGCTGGGCATTGTAGGATTTTCACAGTGCTGTACAAATACTTGTTTTAATAGGTGAAAGGTAGATATTTTGCCCAATTGACACTTTTTTGATGCTTACTCATTGCAAGAATGAATACAAGTTAATTACAAAAGAATGTGAGGAAGGTGGTACAGCTTTAATTGTAGCTTTCCTGGCCAACTATGCATAGCTTGTTTGGGTTTGTCAGTACAGACTGTCCTGTCTATTTGCCCATATTCTGACAATTGTTTCTCCTCGGTTAAAATAAAGGAAATTTTAATTTCAGGCTTAGTCTTTTTTCAGTGCGATTGTTACCTCTGTGGCTGGCGGTATTGTCAGTGGAGTGTTCTGGACTTTGCCTGAGTGCGGACTTCCATAGGATACGTGCTATGCCGCATGCATTCATTCTGGTGCTTTGCTGGATTTTCTGTTGATCTGGAAGTCTTTCTTTGGGAGTCCTTTGCAGCAACTCACAAACATGCTCACACTTGGTCTGGAAATGTATGGGCCTGCCTTCTGTGAAGCAAGCTATCTGGCTAATTGGCAGCGTGCTAGCTACTCTGCTCGTTCCTCCTGCAGGTAGGCTTGCCCCAAAGCAAACGTGGGGTACCTGCCTCTGCCTTGAAAGCGTAGAGTAGGCAGCATGGAGTATACTCGTACCTTTGCCTGCACCACAGTAGGTTCCAGAGTTGGAAAGGTTTTGCTGTCCTAAAAATCACATCTTCTTTCCATCCACCTCATGTTTTGTGAGCTTTCTTTTCTGTGGCCACACTGTGAGCCCGACTGCCCGGCCGAGCCAGGAGATGGGGTTGAAGAATTGACTTCGACTCTGCTCCTTTCTGACTACCAGTCGGTAGCACACCAGGCACTCTGCAAGTTTGAGCCTGGCAGCTAATAAAACCGCTGGATTTTATGCACAAAACAAATTTGACTCATGGTTACTTATCTTAGAAATGTAATTCAGCTGTGTCAGAACAACAGGCCTTTGCTTGTTGCAGGCTTTGCCTTGTTCCCTCTGTGGTGTAACCTCACGCTGTGGGTGTGAGCAGAGCAGGATGGGGGCCTGGAGCAGCTCCCCCCCAGTCGTGGGACACTCGTGGACACAAGTGGCGTGCGATGACATGGACACCATAGCAGGCAGAGCTCACAAACACTGGTGCGAAGGGCAGACAAATTCCTGGTTCTCCCAGCACCAGGCCTTTTGTTGGCAGCGAGTGCTGCCACCCCATAATAAGTCACTGCAAGGACGCAACAGGGCTGCATGGGAGGGTGTAATTAGCACTAAATAAAGATGGCTTGGGAAAACCTAAGCAAGCCAAGTAGACACTTCCCTAATGAGGCTGTCAGGGAAGTGCTCACAGATGGTAAGTTTTATGAAATGCCATAAATAGGCTAATGAAACTGTTTAAGAATACACTGACAATGCCATTTGCAAGCAGCAGTCGTGGAGTCGCATTTTTTCCTGCCATAGAAGAATACAAATCTGGAATTCAATTCTGCCAGCGGATGGACAGCAAAGACGTGCTGTGTTAAAAAAGCAGAATTCACAACACTCAGATCTGCTTCGTAATATGCATCATGACATACTTTTAACATTACGGCTGTGATTTTCTTCTGGGGCTCCCCAAAGCGGAAGAGAAAAGGGAGTGGTGATTTATATCATCAAACCCAGCTAATAACATTTTTTAAAGTAGAAAAAGATCCATCTCTGCTCCTCCCTGAGCATTTGCTTAATGCTGCTGTAGCTGGCTTTGGAGTAATGTACTGGAAAAACTCAAATGGGGGACATGCAGGTGGATGCTTGAGCTACAGAAGGAGCTGGGCTTGGTTGGAAATGGATTTAGGAGAATTGTAATGTTGTTACTGCCTTTTCATATAGCTTGGCTCAAGATGCAGATGTTGCTGGCGTGCTCTGGGCTGGAGGGATGTGAGGCAGCTCTGGTCGAGGGGAGCTGTGTGCCTGCGGTAGCAGTGAGCTAGCGCACCTTGTCTGTTGGCTGTGTTTGGGATCGTGCTAACCCTGCCTCTCAGCCCGAACAGAGGGAGTTTGTTTCTGCATGCCGTGTACCATTTGGGCATGGGAATTCAGTGCCATGGTGCGTCAGTCAGGCTGCAGGCCTGTGACCCCAAAGTCACTTACCCTGGTTAAGCAGGAAGAGCACAGTTGTAGGGCTGGGATCTGAGCTCCTCCAGGTCTCCAGGCAAGGACCTGAATTGAACGACCAGCCCTCCCACAGCACCCTTTCTCTAGGGAAATAAAACCCTTTGTAGAGAATTAGGTACGGTTCTTAAAGCCATTCTTACAGTGCTGTTAA
The DNA here is from genome assembly GCF_963932015.1 of Anas acuta. Taxonomy (NCBI): domain Eukaryota; kingdom Metazoa; phylum Chordata; class Aves; order Anseriformes; family Anatidae; genus Anas; species Anas acuta. The sequence goes on along the minus strand of NC_088983.1, from coordinate 49,213,689 downwards.
TGTGGACACTCCTATTCCAGCACAACGTAAAAGAATAGAATGAACTTTGTCACCTGCTAGCCTCCTCTCACTGCCACCTTACAGCTCATCCGAAATACGTGCATACCGAGCATCTCTTTCCCTCTTTGTTTGCCTTTCAGAGCTTAGTCATAGGCAGTTTCTCTGAAATTATTTTTCCTTTCCTTTGTTTTTAATCTGAACCGTAATTATGTGATGGTTTCACTTCACATTAGCATGCTCTTTGCCTACTGTAGGTCAGAGTGAACTCCGTGCTGATGAGGGGAGCTGAACGAGCAGCCCAGGACAGATTTCAGTCGTTTTTTGTCCATGGGTAGGAAGGCCTCAGCGCTGCCTCAGTACGGCCTTGCGGAGGCCTCCCAACACTCACCGCACATCTGTGTGTGTCTGAAAAATCTCATCCCGTCTCTTGCAGGGAGCGAATCCAGTCCCAGCAGGCAATTTATCCTCTGGCTTCTCCCCGCTGAGTCTACCACAAGTAATGTGTTCGTGGTTTGTGGGCCTGCTCCCTAGGAACCGAAATCACTTGCCCCACATCCATCACAGGGCTGCCGTTAGCGGTTGCGCCTCTGGTCACAGCCAAGCCGGGCTGGCCGGGGTCCAGAGGTGAGCCCAGCTCCCCTCCCCTGGGCACCCTGCAACACCAACACCCTCCGCTACGTAAAACTCGCTCTGCCTCTCCCAAAATAAAACTCCTTGCGGTATTACACAGTGCTGTTGCTACATCCATCATGCAGGAGTGGCCCTGCTAGGCAAGCAAGGCTGCATACATGTGTGCAGCTCACGCAGTGGTGAATTATGTGTTGCTAATAATAATCACGGCTTCATGCTGGTGAAAAACAGCCCAAGCTCCAAGACCCTCCTTCTGAAGTCATGGGCAGCAGCACGAAACAACCCGTGTATCTGACACCGCTCCTCCAGGCTTACTTGGAGCTGAAAATGCGGATTTTCATGGCCAGAGGGCACAGACCGGGGCCGATGCAATGCTGTGGAGGGCTGCTGTGTGTGTGCATGGGCACACACGACTGGTGTGTTGTGTCTGTTAGGGCAAATTGATCCCGTTATAGTGTGGCCAACTACTCCCCAGTGCAGCGAGAAAGAAAATGGAAATGAAGAATATTGATTGTGACTTCCCCTCAGCCAGGAGACCTTGCAGACAGTGAGCTATATTTTCTGCTCGTGCTCGCTGGTCATCACTCTGCTGGCTTCAGTGCGGGTCTGTCAATTTGCATCAGCAGAGGTTTGACCTTCCACTTGCCTGAAATTTATAGGGACAATACATCGTTCAGTCAGTCACAGACTGCGTGTTTTATGGGGCAGCCATCACCTTTCATGTAGACACATCTACCCTTTGTCAAGACACGCACCGTTCGTGTTCAAAGAAGCCCAAGTATGTTTTTATGAATAGAGATCTTAGGCATTGCTATGGCAACCTAATGCTGTCATTCAGGAGTAAATTATTAATGCTTTTCAGCAGCAGAAAATTGAAAATCCAATTCCTTATGGCTGTGCACCGTGGTATCGTGTTTTATTATGAAAATACTGCAGGACTTGTGTAGCTCTGGGAGTTCACAGTGCAATATGTAAGCCAGAAGATTTTTTTTCCTTTTCTTTATATATTTTTCCTGGAGCTTTGTCATCTACTCTCAATCTTTAAGCAGCTCTAGCAGTTCATTTAACCATTACCTGACAGGCAGAATAGGTTGTGTTTAAAGGGGAATCTTTTCCTCTGAGCTTCAAAATTGGAACCCCAAACTCACTTGTTATAAATTTTATACAGAAAATGCCTCCTGACATTTAATATATTACTATTTTAAATTAGAATCTGGGTGGTAGCTATAAAAATCAAAACTGAGGAAAAAAATGTGTACATTGCTTGCTATTTTTTTTGTACAGCTTTTTTATACAGAAATAGCATGGTTGTAAAAATATTGCAGAAGATTTTAAGTTTTTTTATAATTCAGTAATCAACAAACTTTTTTTTTTTTTTTCCCCAACTAATGCACACTTAAGCAAAGCGTGGAGTGTTTAATTTTCTAAGAAAATGATAGCTAAATTGCTGAGCTGTGAAGTTCTGGTTCTGCTCTTTTGAATAAGAATTTTAGTAAAGGATTTCCTTGCTCAGATCCTCCCCCAAAACATATTTCAAACATTTTCTTTTGCAAAATTTCCTGGAAGTTCTTCCTAGGGTGTAGTATGAAAAATGTCATGAGGATAAGAAAGCAGATCGCATGGAAATGAAACACGCTGGTGGTATGACTCGAGGGCAGACCCTTGCCCAACATTAATATCACGAGCAATGTGTGCTTCTGTGTGTTAATATTGCCGAAGGTGGCAGCTGTTCTGGTAAGGGTCAGACAACTCCTTCAAGCTTACAAAACCGGATAACTGGTTGTTTACTTCTTGAAAGGGCTCTGAGTAACTGCTCTTGTAGGGTCTTACATTACTGCTTTAAAACTATTTAAAATATGATCCTCCTTATCACATTTCTCATGAATGTACAATTGGTTTTCTTAACAAATACGCTACAGAGGAAATCTGGTAGACATCGTTATTCTCAAAAAATACTGGAGAAATGTGATCCTACACTCATTTGCTGAAACAACTAGATAACTGAGTGACTGCCAGTCACGTCATAAATTCTCCCACCTCGAGGTAATGTGTCTCCCAGCTGGGCTGTCCCAGCTAGGCGAGTGTCGGTGTTAGCTCTGGAAAGGGAAGTGTGTGAGTCTTTCACTGGGCTGCTGTTTCTGGCTGGAGGCAGTCTTTTCTTTCAAAAATTGGTAACTGGAGTATGGTGCCATGTGTAGCTCCACCTTCGTTCATTGGGAATAGGGACTTGTGACCCTGGGATGAATTTGGAGCTTGCTGTGGTGCAGTCAGTGGGGGTTTCCTCCTTCCAAGCCCAGCTCTCCCTGCTGGGATGGCTGGTATATCAAGGTGTTACTGCATGCTGATAATTGTAGTTATCTTTATTAACGCTGATTTTTCCACTGCTCTTCTCCTCCTCTCTTCACGCTCCAGCTAGACTTTGATATGCAGGATTGAGGCCAAAGGCAGGTTTTGTGTGCAGGGTTTGAAATACAAAGCTGATGGTCTAGGGCAGATACTATAACCTCATTAGCCACGCAGACACGAGCTGCATCTGCCTGGCTGTCCATCACAGGCCCTTAATGAGTCCTTGGGAAAAAAGATAAAACCAGGAAATCAGAGCTGTAAGATGCCCTGCTTTGCTGAGACACCTGGCAGGTGCCTTGATCGTTTCTGGGAAAAAGCAATAAAATGAAGAGTAGGCAGCTTTTTATTTATTTATTTTTTATTTTATTTTATTTTATTTTTTTTTTTTACTGGCTGTTCCAGCTCAGATCACACTTCAGTGCAGCTTTGTAGAAGCAAATGTGTGATCCCATTTCAGAGGAGATGGTGGACTTCAATCAGTCAGAGAAGCTGGGAGCAGGTCGGGCCAAACAACTGACCTCAGATGAGCAGCAGCACAGCAGGCTTCTCGGGGAAACTTGAAGTTCAAAGCACAGATTCTTGCTTTTTGTCAGGTTTTTGTTAGAAGAAAGTTTTCTGTACTAGGCTACTGTAATCAGACAGAAAAGCAGGGCCAGCCTTTACTTTTATTGCCATGGGAAGGAGAAGCAGTGGTTTTGGGTGAAATTGTTAGGAAGTTGCATGTGTTTGTGTAAGGACATTCTTCTGCTGGGCACTGCTGCTGGTTGAGTTAACTGTTGGCATCATAAAGAAAAGAAGGAAATTAATTTGCTTGGTCCTCGTGAGATATAATTAGGAATATTTGGATGAAAATAAACAGGGGAAAAATGATCTTGAATTTACTGAAAAAAAAATGATCCAAATGTATGCGTGTATTTATGCATTAATGGCAAGATTCATTAGACTACTGCATAGATTCTCAGGGGAAGTCATGGAAGATAAATTCCTTAAAACTTTAATGAGCAGACTGGACAAATCACCCCAGTTTATCACCAGGTACACAGCCTGCTTTATCCGGGGAGTGTCCAGATGACCTACTAGATACCTGGTTTAGAGCTTTCTTGGAGAGGAGAGAGGTCCAAAGAAATAAAAAACACCCAGTCGTCTACAGGGGGATCCTATTATGCTCTGGTTTTGAGAGCTTCCACCAGGTTCTTTCTGGATGTGTTTGTCTCCCATCTTCTTCACCGTGTGATCTGCACCACATCCCAAAAGCCGCCTTTTAGCAGGAAAGGAAATATCCCTTCCCTGTGCAGAGTGCAGTCAGTGGTCGGGAATGGTCTGTGTACTACAGCCAAGGAGTGATCCTGAAATGGAATCCACTGAAAACATCCAGACAGCAGGGATGAAGAGGCTGGGCCTGTGGGGAGCGTGCGGGGCTGTAATGTTAGCAGGGGGATTGTGCTTGGCAGATATTTTAGCTATTCAGTAAGCCTGGGGAGAATCATGAATCAGGAGTACTCAAGGCAACTCCCTCTTCCTTGTGACTGAAAAACGGAAGCATTACAAATCAGATGGGATCAAAAAAAAAAAAAAAAAAAAGGAAAAATAAAAAATGAAAAGCAGTAAACCTTCAGGAAAATCCTCATGGCTTGGGAATAATACGTATTTTTTTGCTTGCTCTGTTGATTACCATTCATCCCCCAAGCGTGGGATGTAATAGACCTCCTGGAGGCTGGCTAATGCAACTGTGTGCTGTTGAATGGGAAAGGCCCAGGTCTCTGATGTGCTCAGTGTACTGATTTGGACACAGTCATCGCTTCTTGACTGAGATAAAAATAGAGAATTACTGCAAACCCCAGGAGTTCTGATTGTAGCAGAAGCAACGCTGCTTTTTGCTATTTTCCACCCTTGCCTGACATCTGCATCTTTTCCTCTGTCCTGCAGGCAGCCTGGCCATCTCTGCGGTCAGCGGTGCTGGGCCCTGCCCCTCTCGGCTGATTTCTCCTGCAGAGGTCTCGGGGCTGTTGGCCAGGGGATATAAGGTCTCAGATTCATGCCCGAAAAAGGGCAAAATGTTACAGCTGGAGCCTCATTTATAAGATTTATTTGAATACTTCCAGAGACATTTGCTTGCATTTACAAGGCATTCCACTGCCCAGGAATTCAATAAACATCTCAAATGAATAGTACATCTAGGTGTCATTTCACCAAAAAACGGGTTTCTTGTGGTTTCTTGTGCTTGTACGCCTTCCTTCCCTCCCCAAAATGGAACGGAAAGGAGCATTATCAAAGCTAGGGGCAGAAGAGTTCAAGGCTGATGTTGCAATGCCTGCTCATAAGCAGTCCCTGCAAGGTTACTTGGAAGAATAAGGGTTGTGTTTGTACTGTCTGCAGAGCAGAGCACATCAGGGAGCCAAAGCCAAGATTTTCTTTCTTGCTGAAGAAAATCAGACTGCGGTCTGGGCCTAAGACTTGGTGACGTCGGGAGGTGCCTGTCGGAGCTCCCACATTTTCCAGGTGTCCATTGCTCCAGTGCAGATTAGGAAAATTTTTGCTGCTCTACCTCTACCTAGCTGCGGGTCATCCAATGTCTAGGCTGGCACTTTAGCATGCAGGGAGTCTGCTTTTTGTCCTCACAACTCTTCTGAGTGTGAAATGGCTTTCCCCATAGCCATACAGCTGCTGTGGTGGTGTTTGGAGGAGGGATTTCGGCCTTTGGGACCTGCCTGACACTGGATAAATCCCATCGACTCATTGTATGATGGCCAGGAGGCCCTTACCTTTATGCCAGATCCTTCACAGCACCTGCAATAACCATATTACCACATACAAGGGGTGGGACACTCAGTTTTGGGAGCTTGGAGGCCAAAGAGGCCTCTAAAATTGCACCATTCCACAAACTGACATATATTTCTCCCTCAGTGCTGTTTTTTTTTTTTTGTTTTTTTTTTTTTCTTCCCCAACAGCCTAGTTGGAGAGAAAGAGATAAAACTAAGAAAACCTGAGTAAGCAAACGTGATGTATGTTTTTCCTGTCGCTGAGATGCAGTGAGTAATTGCAGGCAGAGCAGATAAATCCACGTGTTGCAGAGCTGCTAAAAATATTGTGGGAAGAAACAGGGGACAACTAAATGCTTGTGGCTCCCCCCAGTTTTCCAGGCTGCACTAAAGTCCTGGGGAAGCACTGCATACTGTCTGGCTTTTTATGTGCCTCCCTTACCCTCTCTTAAGGTAGGATGGAAAAGAGGATTAATTGAAAACGCAGTCGGTGTCTTCTTGCAGCTCACCGCCAATCTAAGCTAAGATTTATCAAGAGATCAGCCTAGTCCATGGTGCAGCAAAGGTTAGTCAGGCTTTAAAATAAAACTCTTTGGAAAAAAAGTTCACTAAAAATAAACCGCCGTGCTTTTATCCGTGAATAGGTACAGGGACTACAAATAGACACCAGGGCTTAAGACAACATGGAGTCATGGTGCGAGAAAGCATAAACACCAGCCCTGTTCTGGGATGTGTAAAATACGAATTTCTATACCTCTGTCCTAAATGGGGTGTGATGGTGCCTGGGGTTGCTGCAGGAAACAGGAATTCTAGGTTATTTTTAATGATTAAAGAGCATCATGTTATTAATCAAATGTACACTTAGACATGTCAGTGGGAACCTTCCCACTAATGAACACCACTGACATCAAAATTCCTTGATATTTGGAAAGTGACAGGGAGCTTTACATCCCAGTCAGCCCTGACATCACTGCTGGAGATGTAGCTTGTCAGACGTGGTTCAAGGAGAGCAGCGTGACGCCCCAGCCCCGCACAAACTGTAAAGCACATGCACTGTCTGCGGCAGGCTGATAATTAGGAAGAGATTAAAGGCAATCAAACAGCCAAAGCTCTTTGCTGTTTGTTTGTGTTAATGCTCATTTCATGTTAGTGAACACCACAGCACAGATGTAAGGCAGCCATTGGGAGTCTCAAAGGAAGTCACGCTGCGAGGGGCCTGGGAGGTTTTCCATCCTTCATCTGAGATGGGTCAGTGGCTCGGGTCTCACCTCCCACAGGTCTTTGGTTAAATAGGCTCAGTGAAGGGCATCCCCTGGCCTCTGCTTCTTGCTCGAGTGTCACTGTCTGCATCATTAGAAAAGTTTTTTTTAACACCTAGCCTTAGCCTCTTTGCTAAACCTTAACATTTTTGCCTTCTATCCATTGCAGCCACAGATAAAAAAAAAAAAACAGTTCCTGTCTTATAGAGCAGTCTATTTCATAAGGGAAGACCTTTCTAATTGACACTTGTTCTTAAATCTTAATTTAAACAGCTAACGTTTTATGAGAAGAATTGCATTTAGTATATTAAAGCTTACAGCAGATCCAGTCCTGTGCCCAGTTCCCACTGTGCAACCACAGAATAAAGTTCTTCTTTTGTTCTGGCCAAAATAAAGCTATCAGCCACATGCTTTTATAATGTGGTATTTTAATGAGGGTTTGTTGTATTCAGCAAAACCTGTTTTCATTTTGTGAGCAGGGAAGATTTGGTACATCTCTTACACATATACGTTGCAAAAACCCCTTGTTTTGTGAAAACTCTACCTTTTTAGACCTGTTCAGAGAGCCTACTTTAACTCCCAGATCATAAAATGGATTTTATTTTTTTCTTTTCTGAAAAATATCAGGAAGACATCTTTGGGGACTAGCCTCATTTTGCTGTACTGTGGCGTTTATGTGTCCGGCACATGGGGCCAAACGTGGTGGTTGTCTGTCCTCAGCATACGCTCTCAGAATGGCAGATCGGGCTTTCCCTTCGGATGTAGAACAAGGAAAAGGGAAGAACTTTGCAAGGCAGAAGCAATCACAGTGGTTGGTGGGTCACAAAATGTTCTGCATGCACACATGAGGGACTGGTATCACTAGGCCAGTGATGTCTATCTTATTTTTCAGTATTTGTTTCCTTTCTAGAAAACTGTGTTTTATTTACTTTTCCACATATAATACTGGGTGCATTTTGGAAAGAGTCTTGAAGAGAAACCTGGTGGTCCTCATTGTGAATAGGAGTGACAGTGTGTAGTTTGCTACAAGCTTGTTGCAAATTTAGGTGACATTTTTAATAATATGTTTTTCTAGTATTGTGTTTCTTTTTCATTATTCTGCTTAGCCACAAGTGGGATTTAACTTACAAGTAGGATTTAACTACAAGGCTACCTTAGTTTCTTCTTTGTTTTCTCTTTGTAAAGGCACCATTTGAGAAGTGTAATTATAAGAAAATAGGAGTTTAGTTCATTGGATTAATGCACCCTGCTTTTTGATGAAATTTGTCCAAGAACCTGACAATAAAAACACCATCATTTATTAAGTCAGGGGTAAAGTGTGAGAGAAAAATGTTTAGAAGATTTTCCACCGGCAGCTAAGTCAACTAATTGAGCAGAGAGCAAAACGCTGCATTGTTAATCAGTTTAGTTTTATGCTGTTTTAGCTCTCTTAATCTGAGTGGTATACCAAAATATAAATCCAGGAATGGTGTGGTGACTTGTGATGACTCTGGCCTGAGTGCTCTGGGACTTTGCCTTGATTTTCATTTGAGATACCTTGCTACAATACCCAGAACAAGTCCAATAAACTGATGGTCTGTGTCCTCACTGCAGTTCTTGTTGACCCCATAAAGAATGGCACAATGTCAGCTTAAGAATCAGATGCAGCAAGGTCAGACTTCTCTAAGACTAGTGTGGTAAACCTGAGGGTCAGGTCATACTTTTTATAAGGACTATGTTTTAAAATGTCAGTGTATAGGTGATGTTTAGTTGCCTGTTCTATGGAAAACGCCTTTGTGTTATCAGTGTAACAGTTCCTATGTTTTCTGGTTTTATTGTGGTAACAACAGTTCCTATGCTTTCTGGGTTTTATTGTGGTAACTGGAACCTAGCATCTTGAGACAGCAAATGCAGGATGGCTCATTACTAAGTGCGGGTAAGAAGAAATACATTAAGGTTTGCACTAGCTTCTCTTTATTACGTTTAAGACTTTGCTTTGGGAGAATGCACCTAGGGTAAGTTATGTGTACAAAGGCAGCTCTGCGAAGTAATGGCACCTGCACACGCACACAGTAGTTTACCCAGCTGACCTTCCCATGGTGATGATCTTTAGGATAAGCAACAAATGCGAGTCCTAGTGTTTACTTTGTAAAATAAATGCTACGTAGAAGCCAAATCTGGGGGCGTAGGTTGAGGCAGAAGAAAGCCATAAGACAGGGAAAAAATGTCCTTATGAAACATCAGAAATTCTCAGCAGTATGTAACAATGCTGTAGTATTTTCAATACAAGTCTTTACAGTCTGTTCTCCCTCTCAAGGCAAAAAGTGGAGGGCATAAAAGGATTTAGATTTAGTTTGCCGAGACCACATCTGTACTTGAAATGATGCACTACAGACTGATTTGCTCCATAGGAGCTGGGAGGTAGGGGAGCTTGAAAAAACATGCTTGGGTTTATTATACAGCTAGAATCATGAAGGGTTGCTCTGCTATGACCTCAAATATGGCAGAGGACAGTGTTTGCTTTCACTGGTAAACAGTGCAGGTAGCTCTGGTCTGTGTGAGGGCTACCGAAACAGGTACCTGGTCTACTGCCACCAGCCCAAACTCATGAGTAGGCCGCTGAGCCCTGAGGCTTTCTTCTAGGCTTCTGTTCCTAAGCAGCTGTGTGTGATTTCCAGGCTCAGGAGCCTGTCTGTGGGTACAAAGCGACAGAAACCTTCAGGCTTAGCCATGAGTTTGTTTGGGTGCTGGATAGGCCCGATGGATTTACTGCGTGTCGGGGCCTCCCTTGCTCTCCCCAGAGCACACTTTGCCCGTCTCCTCTCCTCGTTTCCCCAGTGCCCTTCAGGTGAGCAAGCTTCATCAAAGCTGTAGTAAAACGGCAATAAAAACTCCTTGTTTCTATAGTGGCCTGCAAACACGCATCTGCACCCTAACAGCACAGCTGTGGGTGGCGTTACATTTGCTTTACTGGAGGGTAAGCTGAGGTGCAGGGAGGTCCAGCAGGTCACCAACGTAACGGTGAAACAACAACAGAGCCAAGGACAAGCATAAAGGAGCTATAACTCTGATCATGCAGTGGGCTAATTCATCATTAACTAGCTTATCTCCGCTTCAGTCGATAAAACGGAGGTGGCTTATTTCACAGTAAATGTTCCCTTAGAAGTGCCGAGCTGTCCTAATAATTGGTATTCTAATTCATATCCTGATTCGAATTTGCAGCAGAAGAAAAACAGATTGAAAAAAGAACTGGAGTGTATATCTTTGTCTTTCAGCAGCTGTCTTGTGTCCTATGGATTCCTGCTATAAATTGCCCTCAGTTAGGTCTTTGGAAGGGTTGCCAAACTGTGATGAAGTTCCCACACATGTTTCTTGGTCTGACTACCAAGTTTGCCACACAGCTTCTTTCTCCTTGGTGACACTTTTTCATCTGCTGTTGTGTTTTTTTTTTTTTTTTTCTTGGCTAAATTAAAAAAAGGAAGGTCTATAGGCAAAACTTCCAATAACCTTAAAGGAAAAAGGATCTGATCATGAATGCAATTGATCTGTGTTTTCCAATAACAAGTTTAGTTCTGTCTTTAATATATGTCGGTGTAGGACAAAAAACATAGCTTTTTCTTGAACTGATTATTTTTATGTCTCTTTCCAACTGACAAGTATATATGTTTTCAATAACATGATTTTTCAGATTCACATTAACTTTTTTTTTTTTTTTTTTTTTTTTAAAAAAGAAATAAACAAATGCAGAGATCATTTTTTATTTGTCAAACTTAGATTGGGAAATCTAGACAGAAAGAACATATGAGCAAAAAGCTGTGATGAAAAACATTTCCAAAGGCAAATGTTGACCAACTATTTTGAATGTTGGTTGCTGCACACTGCCTGTGTGGATCCAAGATCCTTTCAGTGTGTGCAGCCTGGCAGGGAGTCATGTGGGCACCTCCTCTTGTTCCATTTGTGAGAGTGTTCCCTGAAACAAGAGGACTGATTGTCCTTCTGGGTTTACTTCAGTGCACACCAATATTGTGTGCTTTAAAAATAAGTCTGCTCTTTCATTTGGAGCTAAGTGATACGCTCCCAAAAAGTCAGAGAGTGTTTTGCTTAAAGAAGTAATTAGATATTTGTTTGACAGTATTGTAAGGAGCCTTTTTTTTTTTTCTTTTTTTTTCTTTTTTTTTTCCCCAAGATATTGCACGTCTATGCTCAGTATCCCCAAAAGGCACTTTTGTAGCCAATTATTTCCATGCTCCAGTAACACAAGTTTGGAGAAGGGAGTGCTCTTTGATGGCACTGTAGACTGTAATTGCAGAAGAAAAGGTTTGAAGCTCCAGTGTGCAGTATATCAATACAGAATGATTTATTTAATTACTTGAAAGTTTCATAACTGAGTTAGAGAAAACCGAACTAGGGGGTATAGTGGGACTCTTTGGAGGAGGTGTCACACGGAGGGAAGGAATGGATTAGCAGCAGCTGCCTGAGGTTGTGGGGAATGGCTTCGTACTAGGCAAAAACATAATGAAACCCATAACATGCGGAGGAGATGAAGAATTTTGATTTTTTTCCACTTATTCTTGGTTGTGTGTAACGGAGCGCTAAGGCACGGATGTGCTTTGACTGCAATGGTTGCACAGTGTTTGAGATGAGTCTGAGAAACAATGTGGAGGATTCTCTACTCTGTGCCCTCAGCTTCATGTTTTTCACTGCATATGCCAGGATACAATTGCCTTCCTCTGCATCTTACTGGGAGAGGATTGAACTGCTGAGTGTGACAAACGAGTGTGACAACACAAGATGTTTTGTGGGGCACTGCCAAGCCTCTGAGCAGTTTTGCCACCATCTCTGTCATACTTTTATGTCCAGAGGGAGGGCGCATGCACTCCAGATGTGCTTGCACGTTATTTTTTCCCAGCAATATATAAAATGAAATCTATTGCCAGCTGCTTTGTTCTGCTTGAACAACTGAGGAGAGATTGTGCATAAAACCAGCAAGGCGTGAATGAGATTTATATCTACAGAGTCAGGAATGGGAGTGCTATTTCTTCCTGCTCAGGTAAATCCCTTTCCTGGCAGGCAGCTCAAGATTTCACAGAGCAAGGAGTCCACATCTTCCTATCAGGTGGCTCTGAGGTTTGAGGACTTCCTCTGAAAATCACTATAAGAAATAGGAATCCTCCATTAACTTTGGCATGGTTTAGCTCAAGTTCAAAAGCAGAGTCTTGGAAGAAGAGAGGAGATCAGGGCTCTGTCTCGGCTTGTTTTACCTTCAGCAAATCACTCCTGCTGCAGCCCTGCGGCTCTAGGTGGTTGTGCTGCTCTGGTGAGCTGTGCTGGGGAGGGCATGGTGCTGCTTTGCTCACACACGTGTAGGGTGCACGGTGTGCTCCCTCCTGTACCTCGTCACCTCTGATAGTTGGCATGGAATAATAGCGGCCTTTGTTCAAATCCCTTCCTGCTTCCTCTGGAAAGGCTACTAGTTGCGAGGAACTCACCCCGTGTGACTAGAATTTTATTTTGTTTTTTAAAATATAATGTCATATAACATAATTATTATGCATCTGACTCAGAAGATGAACCAACCACTGACTGGGTCATGCAGCAGCATGATGTGCCTTAGACAGCAGGACCATAATACTAGCCCAGGATGGCATAACTTGAATCTGTTGTAGTAGTATTTTAAATGATACCAACTGGGTCAGGCTGAGTAACCAGACAAGCTCTTTCTCTAAAGCCTTTAGCATTATCATCTCAGACAAGCACCTGAGATCATGACCCCAGCTCTTGCGTACTTGACCTTGCACTAAGAAGCTGCACGTATCACATGGCCCAAACGCTTCAGCCCTCGAGCCTCCCACTGCTGAGCTCCATCTGTGATGGTTCGGTGTAAGAAAGGTCCCCCAAGGTGGTGCCTTGCTCCTTTGATACCTGAGCTGAAACTGCGTTATGAGCATGGGCAGGAGTATATAAAAGCAGATCAGGGAGCAAAAGCATCCCGGTACAAACTGTTCACCTCGTCCTCACTTCATCTTCTGAAGAAGCCCATGGAAGACTGCAGTATGACAATCTTAGAGCTCACCAGGTCTGGATTAGGGCAGACCCAGACTTGCAATAGTTTGCATCAACTCAGAGGTTTCACAGACCCTAGCAAATTATTTGGACACAGCAGTTGATTTTTCCCCGTGTTTGTTTTTCCCTTTGCTTGTTTTGAAGTGTGAATCAAGGCTGTGCTTATTTCTCCATCGGTAACCAATCAAAAGGGAAGTCTGCAAAAAACAGAGCAACAAAGCAGAGGGAATGACCACAGTGAGGGCATGTTGTTTGCTGTCTGCCAGCCCTTATCCTGAGTGCCCGTCACAGACACACCTCCCGAGACTGTATTAGAACATGATCTAAACCAAAGCCATTCAATCATAAATGACATTTTGTTCACTCCAGCTCTTCTAATTGCACAATAGCTCAAGCTTTGTGCCCCTCAGCGACCTGAAGTTTGAATGTTCCTGTGGTTAAGTTTACTCTGTGGGAGTTTATTTCCTTGTAAAATAATGTCAAGTAGGAGAATGTGTCCTTCTTCAGGAGGTCCAGACCTTTAAAAGTTAATAGATTGCATTAACATTTCAATCTTTCTGTTTTCCTTGTGTACTCCATTTACATCAGAATATTATGTTGTGAAACTGGAGTTAGGATTTCACGTTCATGTGCATTTAAAAGAGAACAAAGGTGGCATTCATTCATGCTGTTCATGCTATTTGCTTTCTTACTGCTTTAGTAAACTTTCATTTTGAGTCTTTATCCCCCATTTCATACTACTGTCTGGTTGCAGGTTTCTTGGCATATATACGGCAAGTGCAGCTGTTCAAAAAACCGAATTCCCTTCCCCCCATTTTTATGAGTGGTTGCAGTAGGATAAAATGGTTCATTCAGGCTGTAGGGAGATTAAGGCTGAAAATCACCATCAGGAAGCAGGAAGAATGAAATACATGTGTGTGCACAGCGAGACTCACTGGACAGCCCTTCTTTTAATGGTTCTTCCTTCAGACCTGTATGAATGCTGCAGCCCTTGCTAGATGGACACACCACTTTTCCTGCTTTAAATACCACTCCGTACACTGAAAGTACTAACGTGAGTAGTCTGACTGGGTGTCAGTCATGGTTTCAGAATCAAGCCCTAGTAAGAATGTTAATTTTAAAAGCCCCATTATGCCTGCTCCTAAGTGAATGAAAACACGAGAGGAAAACAGGTTTTGCACCTCTCTAGTGTAATGCAGGTGCAGTTCTTCTGAAAGGCCTTTCTCACCACTGCAGTGCCCTGAACATCTCTTCTTTTTGATATAACAGGATGTCACCATAAATTCTTTTCTAGCAAAGGGTCTTAGGAGTAAGCTGCCCTGCCCCACCTTGTGCAGGGGCATCACAGTGATGTGAAAAGGTTGCTTATTCATTAGGTGAAATGGCAGCAGGCAAGAAATATCAGGTTATTAATTCTCTTCCCTTGGCATATCCGTAAGACTCTTTATCTCACCGAGCTGGAGTCATTGTATGACTGTGCAACATGTGCTACTGCCCCAGGCAATGGACAAGTGAGAGACGCAGGGGCAGATGATGTTCTGGCCAAATTCCCCTTTCAGCTCTGTGCTATGATCTGTTTTCACAAAACTATTCATACTACATAGAGAAAAAAACTTTGAAATGTGAGTGTTTTTATTGTAAAGGCTCCTCTTTGGAATTTTTTCCCTCTTGTACATTAAAGGGATACAAGAGAAGCATTTCATATTAAAAAAGAAAAAGAAAAAGGCCCAACAAACCCACATCCTGTGGGTTGGGCTGCTGGATGGGAGGAGAGAGACAAATCAAACAGTGAATAGAACGATTGATCTCTGTTTTCTACTTAGTCTAATTGTTTACATTATTTTTAATTGCTTATTGATTTCACTTTTGAGGCAAAAGGCTTTCCTAGATTTCATTTTCCATCATATCTATATATTTTAGTAAGAATGTGCAAAATCAATAGCTGCAAGTTCTTTTTTTTTTTTTTTTTTCTTTTTTTTTTTTTTCTTTCTTTCTTTCTTTCTGCAATAGGAAGATCCACATTTTGACCTTCATCATAATTCACATGACCCCTAGTCAGGAATCCCAAGAGTAGAAATTATAAATCTACTGCTAATTAAACTTCTCACTGAGGCTATCTGCTGAGGAGCAGTGTTACGGAGGAGACGAGCATGCCTCTTGGCAAGTTGTGATAACATGTTTGTTTTGTGTTTGCATTTGGTAGATTTCCTGGGATTTTTCTTGCTTACATATTGTATGCAGAGAACACATGAAAGGCACGTGTATATTGCTCTATTTGTGTTGGACAACTGGTGTGGTTACAATTCAAAAAGAAAAGCATAACATTGCATCAGTAATGTTGTAAGTCACAACTACGTTAAAACATAGGTTTTCCAGAATTCTAGGATTAAATCATATTTTCACAGAGATATGGCCCAGGGATGAAGAATGTTTCAGAAAAGGGGGGTAATTTTGTGAATCTGGTTTTATAGCAGATGTTTGAACTGCCTGGAAAGTTTGTGTGAGAAAGGAATTTGCAGACAGAGATCTTGAGGCGTGCTTTCTTTTCCTCCTATGGAAATCGAATCACTGCAGAGTAACCTCAGATCAGAACTACCCTGGCTGAACTATCAAACTGTCACAATGTGGAATGCTGTTGTCTTGCCACAGGAGTTGTAATGTGGGTACCCAGATGGTTTCCCCTTCTACTTAACAGGCTGGGCTAAAGGTCAGATTATGTCTCGTGATAGGAAGAGTGAATCATGTTAATGTCCCTTACCCAGATAAAAATATATGGACCTGAGGTAGCTAGAGACCTTCATTTCAGCATATCTAAACTGGAATACTTTGTCTGGGGATTTGTTCTGAACTTTCTTTTCCTGGATTCTTCTCAAATCTTGAATTTTGACTAAGCCCTTAATCAGAAATACATAGGAGTAAATAGGCAAATTGGGAGATGCACTCAAGTCCCATGTAATAAACTCTTTTTCCCTCTGGGAAAGAGATTATTGCTAAGCTTTATACACTCTTAATTTTGGTCAGTCATAGAGCCAGGTCTTACCTTCCCATACATATCTATGCAATTAACAGTAAGAAATAATCTCTTCTGCTACAAAAGTGACAGCAAGGAGAAAAAAAAATCAAGGTGATTCCACAGGGGACCAAAGCCTTAAGAATTCATATAAACTGTGTGCCTCTGTCAGTGTGTGAGAGGTGGTGGCTCAGAAAAGAAACAAAACCTAAGGAGATTAAAGGGGCAGGCAAGTGAGAGACAAAAAGGAGATGTACTGACCTTGTTTAACTCAGGAAAGCTAATTAATAAAGAGGAAAAGCATTGGGATTCAGCCTGAATGTGAGCTTTCTTTTAGGTGATGATCATTAACAACCTGGGAGATTACTAGATGAAATATTAGTCTGAAGAGTTATTATTTCTACTAGAAGTAAGTGGGTCTAGACTGTCAGTCCAGTGACTTTGTAGAAAGCCTCTGAGTAAATGTGTTCTTAGCTTCTTTTCTAAGCAAGAAACGTGCTGACAGGTGAGTGTGGAGGATCAACCTTTTATATTCCAAAGGGAGTTGAAATGTGATCTTTGACACACACACGAATGAGGTAAGGGAATTCCCCTATTAATTCAACAGTGTCCACCTCACATGGTTGTAATGACAATAGCTCTCCGTTCTGTTCAATATGCAACTGCAAACAAGGAGAGAGAAAATGACAGCAGATGTTATAAGGGATATTGTAAAAGGCTGTAGAGACAGTGAGGTTGTGCACAAGGCAGTCATTGTGATCACTTTGCTGTTGTAATTTTCCATCTTCAGGGCAGTCATCCAAATATAGTACCAGCAGAGAGGGCTAACAGAAAGATAGTCAATATGTAGAAGAATGGATGACAATGGCCTAATTTCTATGGGTGATATATGTTCTAAAGAATAGGCTTTTAGTCTAAAAGGTACTTGAAGCGCTGTGTTTAGCGTGATCTGCAGTGGCTCTTTGGTTACCTTGTGCTTAGATAAAGAACTTTGGTTTCCAATGCCTTTCCTCATCAAAGGATGTACACACAAGTGAAAACAGATTGTAACAAGACTTGCTGCTTGTCTCTGGAAACTACCTAGAGAACATGCTCAATCTGCAGGGCACATAGGTGTGGAAAACATTGAAATGTGTCGGGTTACTGTTGAAGGCAAGTGTGTGCTGGACTTAAAATTTTCCTATGCAAACATCAGCTTCTTCTATCTCACAGTTGGTTTTTCTCATTTGTACTGTTGATAAGCTCAGTTTACTGGTACAGTTCCTCACAATATGTGTGCTGTGGCCAATAGTGCATTAACCAAAAGGGTCTCTAGGGTCTCTTTGTAGTCAGATTTCTTTTTTTTTTTTTTTTTCCCCAGCTAGGATGGATGTTTCCTATTGCATATGAAATCCTCCATCTTTATTACCATTTAAGAATCTTTTGGGTTTTCAATGAGGAGCGTTCTGGCTTTCTGGCTCATTACAAGATTACATGTAGCCATATCACCCATAACAGGAAGGAAAGAAAAGATGTAGGAAGTGACCAAAGACAGTCTCAGCGGTGCTTAATACTAAGGAGATACTATGAGGCTGAAGTATTTAAAATTGCATTCAGAGCACAGTCTGATCCCACAAAATACTGGAATTTGGCTAAACTCTTTTGGTTTGTAATGGACCCTGTATTGCATAAATGCACATCTGGGAACAAGTCCAGGTAGTCTTCAGGATGTAAATTCTTTGTGGTCTGTCCAAGCCCACTTTGCTCAGAACAACAGCACCCAATTGAAGCAGACCAGGTCTTGCTGATTGCAGTGTCTGTTGGCAAAGGCATACAGTACTGAAATCTGGACTCCTGTATCATAACAAAAGTGATCTAGGACAGGGAAAGAGAGAGAGAAAGAGAGGCAGCATTGGAAAATTCTGTTTGTCGGGAAGGTAGGAGGTATCAGACCTCAACAGTCAAGTGTAAGAATTACTGTTAAAACTTTTACACTTTGATAAGGTCTTTCTATAATAATGTTCTGGTTCTTCTGGCATTTAGCAGGTCTTGATACAGCAGGTATCAGATGCAGATTCTGGATTCTACTTCTTGCCCAAACTTTTGCAAAGATTTTAATGTAAAAACAAACTAAACAAAATAAAACAAAACAAAAAATGACTTCCACCATAAACCAGAAAAAAAGACACCTGCATGGCATACAAACTTTCCCATCCCTCTGTCCAACAATCCCAAGCCTTTTCATGAAAAAGAATACATGAGAACAATGAAACTCTGTATAATCTTGTATCTTGTTTTGGAGACGTGTATTCAAAAGTCTTTGGGGAATGCACCACGTTTGCCTGTCTGTGCATGTGCTTTCTTGGGCCACGAGGAGTTGTGATGTGGACAGATAGAGATGGTACTGAGAGCTGTGACCTGCCTGTCCGTGGCTTTGCTTATCATTCCTCCTCAAGGCAGAACGTGTTGGCATCAAGGATAACTGCTGACTGCTGCAGAGGAGTGTTTGTAGGCCTTAGGTAGCACTCTAATGCATCTGATCTAGTGTGATGGGATGTTCTTAGAGTACACAGGGGCTGCTTGACATACTCAGGGAATGCACGGTGGAAACAAAGTGGTGTCATTAGGGTACAGTTGTAGAGAACTGTCAACCCAGGAAAGGTTTGCACCCTCCTCACTCTAATATAAATGGCAACATAAATTGGCAAGGTTATGAATGATTCTACTGTGTCTGTCATGATTTATGTCCAGAACATTGGTGGCTTATACGTGTATATGGGGGACACTAGGATACAGCAAAATCTTGCCTGTATGTATCATGTGCTAAATTAGGTGTGTTTTCACTTTTACTCCATCCTCTGATGAAAGTAGAGAGAAAGTGGCACTATACTTGTATGCATGCGCATCCTGCTCTGAAGTTCCTTAAACTGCTTAAGTGCTTTTGTTGTGTGAGAGCCAGAACTGCCAACAGGATCTGAGAGCAGAGAGGAGGGCAGGGGCAAAGAAGTCATAGAAAGATTATTTCCTGCAAGGCCTGAGAAAATCCCATGTAGGCCTCAGCTGTGCTCATAGAGAAGAAGCCTGAGCATGGCTTCATGCAGACTTCAGTAGTTCTGGAATAGTGAATGGTAAAATATTCCTTTTGCTCCTAGTTCTGAGAAAAGAGTTGAAGGAAAATTTTGTAGCCTACAACCCCTCTAATTTTAGGAAGCCTATTTTTTTGCTGTACCTGCATAAATCCCTGTTGGATGTCAGCCCACAGAAAGAGTGGTTCTGGGAAAGGTAAGAGACCCTCTGTGGGGTGGTTTTGGAGTCCTCTAAGAAAATTGTTCCTTCCTTACTTGTGGTGCAGAGTAATTGGTCTCTGTCTTTAAGATGGAGGCTTGTCCTTTATCAGTTTGTATCCCGTCAGGAATAACCAGAGGGAAGGATGTAGTTTCCACTAATATAATGCGATATAATGCGTGGTTTCCAGTAATGATGGCACAGCGTTAGCTAGCAGAAGATGGGCTGAGCAGACTGTATCCACTTTGGGAACAATTTTAGCAACAGGCAAGTCAGATACAGGTGTCTCAGCAGCCCTAAGGGCTTTTTCAACCTATAAGGTCTTTGAAATATTTCACATGTGCCTAGTGGATATCAAGTGATGGATATCAGAAGTGTCGTTTCACCCTTTAAAACTGTGGTAACATTCTGCTGAATTCTCCCAACCTTCCCCTTCTTCTAGGCCAGATGCAGATAAACCCTGACTGAATGTAAAAACAAGCCTGGGCTTAGCATGTATCTGCACTAGAAAAATACTGTGTTAACAAAGCAGACCAACTTCCCTTTTAATGAGTTTAAAAGTAGATTGGCTGCTAGTGCAGGTGTGCATTTCATCATCCCAGACAATCTGTACCACACTTCCTGCAAGTGCGGTAACAAGCCAGATTGTTTTCAACCCAAGTGATGTGTAAGAGGAGGAAGAGCAGTTAGAATGATGTTTTTTCTTCTTTGTATAGACAATACAGGAAACCATGTAACAGGCTCTGGCATGAGCCGTTAGAGTTATTATCTTATGCAGGGACTTGCAGGAGGTGATGTAACTCAGGCTCCAAGTTCTGCTTGGTACAGATAAGGCCAAAATCAGCAAAGGCAGAAAAATTCCTACCTGCATTCTGCGTGGCTTCGGGATACACGAGCTAACAGGGGATGCAGGAGCTCAGATTGTTCTGGGGTTTAGGTAGAAGGAAACCGGGGGATGTTTGCTGAACCTGCCTAGTCCAAAGCAGCTCCCTCAAGGATTGCCAAGAGATTCCCGTTGCTATCAAGGCTATCTTCTGGAACCTGGAAATGAGAAAAGTACTCAAATGCAAAGAATGACCTAGTGGGAAGGTGCTTCTTGGAGCAGGGCTAGAGCTTTGTTTTTCCAGAGAAGTTCAAGACCAGGTTTGGGCTGCGCAGTGTTGTGGTGTCTCACTGAATTATGAGCCAGTGAGTCCAAATTTATTCACTAGTGAACTTCTGGTACAACATGGTGGAGAGCAAAATGCAAGTGTTTGCTTACAGAGATAGAGAGGTTAGTCATGGAGACTAATTCAGAAATATTTTTTATACTTCTCTGAGTAGATTTTGGTGTAGAACTTATTCACAAGTGGTTACATGTATCTGAATATGTGTAACGTGGCCAGACCAAAAAAAGGAGACCACGTCACCTTAGGGAAACCTCCAAGCAGTCTCCTGACAGAACAGAACTTGGTCTGTCCTCATCTTGCACAGGGCTTACATGGGCCCCAATATATCACTTCACACCCTGGAGACACCCAAGTGGCCCTCAGTCTGCACCCAGGGGGAGATGTGGGAGAGCCTGGAGAAGTGCTGGGGCTATGTCAGTGGTGAGGGGGAGGCCGAGGTATGGCAGTGATCATGGTTAATGGGGTGGGTCATTGGCAGCCATCCTATGGCCTCTGACTTTTCTATCCTTAGTGCTGTGGTATTCTTGTACAGCAGATAGTCATGCTGAGTGCTTCTAGAGAGGAACATCTAAAAGAAGGAGCAGCTGAGAAACACTTTATTAGACAAAACTATATATTTAAAATACAAGGGCTCTATATTGCCATTGAAAGGTGGTGTTTCATACACAAATGTAAGGACCTGTTTTGTAACTTCACTCTATGGCCATATATTTTCCCACTTGCTTTGCCTAACATATGTGTGTTCACCCTTACTGTTCACATTTTCTGTTTATTTTTAAGCATGAGTGAAGAGCGATTGTATTTCCTTGTCTAACACCTATGCTTCCTGTTATAAATAATCACCTGCAAAGCACCTGTGAGTCATTATTTGTGCTACTAATAAATTTGCAAACAAGGCAGTATTGAAACACATGGAAAATGTTAAGATGGATAAAAATCTATTGTATTAGTCTTTGCCATAAAAGTGGTCAAATTACTAAAACCAACAGCCAGGGGCAAAAACGCAGAGGCCATTATTTTCGTCTTCCCTAGCTGCAATCCTCCTGCACCACCTGGTTTGAGAAAGGCCAGGCCTGGTAGGCAGCTTGTGCTCGAATGACACCAGCAAGCACGCGGTGCTCTGCAGGTCTGGGTCAGTACATACACCAAAAGGCAGCAAAAGGCAGCAAAAGGGGATGTTGAGGAGGTTGCAAGAGGCATACCTTCACAAGAAGCCATGTTTCCTACTTCTAGAAGTGGACACATCACTGACCATTTGGGATCAGCCTTCTTCCCTCTGAAACACAACCTTTGTGCTGTTCAGTTTACGAGCAAGAGTCGTTTCCTCCTGCTCAGCTGAAAATACCTTTTTTCTTTAGATATTCTGATTTCCAGTTGCTGGAGAGTTTCAAGCAGAAGAAGGAGGCAGAATTGGAATAAATCCAAGCTTGAAATAAAGGGAATTGTGTTGTAAAATGATTTAATTATCACCTGAGAATTAAAGGCCAGAACTCAAAAAAATAGAGGAAGTTCTGAGAATTCCCAAATTTATGCTTGTCTGATTCAAAACTCAAGCTCCCTGCCAGGAACCTAATTTCAGTTTAGCCCAGATTTATTTCTGGCATAATATACTAGTGTGTAAAATACTCACTTTAGAAGAAACGCATAATTTTTTACCAAAGATATGGCCATTCATCTCCCACAGATTTCTACTGTGTAGAAAGAGGCAGAAGAGATTTTTCTCCTTGTAGATGATGCCATGATTACCAGGCAAAACCTTGCTGAAGCATGTCAGAAATAACACTTCATCCCATGCCAGGAGACCAGAAGACAGTGTGACCATTTGTAGCTTTATTCTTACTGCAGCTGACAAAGAGAGCTCAGGGCAATCAATTTGAATGAACTGTACTTTTGCCCCTTAAAAGGTCAAGTGAACCTGTCAGGAAATATGATAAATGCAATAATTGCTGTAAGAGGATTGACGCATTGATTCTGGCATGAATTTTCCCACTTGTCGGTCTCATGCACTCCTAGAAAGTGACTTTCACCTAAGAGCTGGGAAAGCACCCTGTGTGTACATGGTGGCGTGGCAGAGCTGTGCTGCTGGCAGCACAGGAGTGGGGAGAGGACTGGAGACAGAAGAGTGGGACGAGAGGGAGAGAAATTGGTCAGAGGAAATGCATGCTGAGGGTGTTTTTGGTAATTCTTCTGAGGCAAACTGTGATTTTGACGAAGCTGCTGCTTTCCGCCAGCTGAAGGAGCTTGCTCATCATGCTTGGTGTTGGCCAGAGAGCTCTTGTAAATGTCCTCAGGGACACTCGTGTATTTTGAAACACACCGTGACCGGTGTCATATGCACAGTACAATGACTGAAAGGCATGTGACCGCAGGAGACAATTGCTTGGGTAATGACCTTCTGTCCTCTGGCAGGGAGATGCGGTTACATTTAGAGTGTGCTGACAGCATAAGGGAGCATTAAGCGCAGAAGGACCCGAGTTCAGTATTTTAAGAATGACAGCACCAGAAAAGATTGACTCGTTGGACTGTGTTATGATAAATACTGCAATGAAAAGCTATAATTTAATCAGAAAGCAGCAGGGTTAGCGTGTGAAATGAGCTAGGCAGGAAGAGTGGGAAGCAGTGAGCAAAATACATGGTAAGTTCAGGTCAGGGACTTCGTGATGCCTGAGGAAAGACGCACAAATGCATAAGCACATTTTTTTCATTCCTATTGCTTTTAAAGAATTTCACTGGTACAGACATTTGCTCTTTGATTGGTGTCACCTATTAATTAATCAGACGGAAAAGTACCAGAGATTAAACTGACTCATTGGCACTGCAGGATACATGGGAAGGGCAGGAGAGGTTTAAGGAGCATTTGACGAGAATGATTCCTCAGTTAGTTTTGTTAAGCGTCATATTCCCCACTTCAGTCTGTACACTAAATGCTTAGCTGATGATAAGCAATTAAACTAGCACATGCTGTGCTGTTTATGGTGACACTGAGCTAAGTTATGTGCTATATGGATTTTTAATACAGATTTCTTCATTTCTTTGATTTCTTTGAAGTGCTGTGGGGTGCTATAAAACTCAGCATGATAACTGCAATGTATGAAGTCATTGATCTGAAGCTATTTACAAACTCAGCCTACCCTGAGCATTATCTTGCTCTAGAATTGGGCACAACCACAGAATTACCTAGTCCATTGTATTTTCTATGTGTCCACCATGGCTATTTCCCTACTTCGTAGCTTTTGACTGAATAATCTTTGCTGATGGGGAATAAGCTGTAAATGTAAATGATGTAAGTGTCTGCTGGCTGCCACTGAGGACACCTGTGCTGTGCTGTCCTGGCAGCCTGAGCTCGGGTCAGAGTGCCCAGGCTCAGAAGCTGTGTGCCAAGCTGGGGCTCCACAAACGGCACTGCTGTAGCAATGAATTATTGGCTGAAGTGCTGTGGAAATGTTCAAGAAATAAAATGAAAATGCAATAAATAAAAGCAATGTAAGATAAAGCCTATGTAGTCGTAAAAGTCAGAACTATCTAGGTGGTCTGCATATAATGGAAAAAATCATTAGGGTCTTTTAAAGTACTATTGAATTCAAAGTCCCTAAGTATCTAGAAGCCTAATATTTAGTCATTAAAAAAAAAAAAAAAGAAAAAAAAAAGAAAAAAAGATAGCATGAGTACAGTAAAAAACCCTTGTTTCCCACAATCATAAATTAGACAGTAGTTACTTTCAGTTTGCAATTCTGTTGTAAACCTTTTGTCAGAAAAAATAGCCTAGTAAATTCTAGGGTTATATTTTCCTGTGGTTCACTGGTTAGGGCCCAGTTCAGTCTCCCAGATAAACATATACTTCACTTTGAGAACTTGTGTAAGAGCTGCTGAGTTAACACATAGTTGTGTCCCAGGAGATCACTATTCGTTACAGCAAAAGTCCAGAAAATTGTGGTTGGCTGTGGCATGTGCTGTGAGTGAGCCTCCAGTGCTATGCAATTCCTCTGACATTGGCCCAGGAACAGGCCCATCATTACACCGAGGGATTTAATGCTTCACATGGTTTTACTAGCCCTTTTCAAACCCGCTTAAGGACATCCATTGTTTTGATGGTTAGCGGTGTGGGCAGTTTTTATTTCTTGGCAATAATTTCCTCTAAAAGTGAATGATTTTCCACAGCTCCAACTTTAGGTAAATGTTTAAGTGGCTTTAGTAGAAACCTCAGTAAAACTGGATAAAAGGTTTAGGCTTTAGCTTTGGCTTTTTATTCCTTGGACTGCAGCACTCTGCAATACGTCACCATTTCATTGGAGATGATGTTTACATAATATGCGTTGGAATTTGCTATGGAAAACATATAGCCGTAGTAAATGTGGTGGGGGTTAAGATCATTCTGTAATTTATGATTTGAGGCGTAGCTGAGCATAATTCAAGCTAAAACTCTGTTCAAGCTTTCCACGTGTATAGCATGTTCTGCAGAGGTTCCCAATCCCATCTCAGGCTTGGTCTCTTAAGCAATCTGGTTTACAAGTCTCACAAGAAAGGGGAAAAATGCTCATGGTGTGTGCTTGGACTTTCCTTTTCTAACTTTGGACTGAAGGAGTCTTAAAGCTTACGTGGAGACAACACTAGAAATCCACATCCACACACTGATGAATACCAGAACAATACTTTGGAAATGCTATGCTGCACTCGTCTTGCTTTCACATCCTGGGTACACAGAGCTCATCACTGTCAGGGATCTGAAACTCTAGGCCCTCTAATTTGACCTGCTTCAGCCTTCGTATTAGAAGCCACTATGGTGAGGACTACAGAATAATTGGTAATTTAACCCTTCTAGATCTCTCCTAAGAACTTTGAAAAAAATTCAAGTTTTGGTCATGTAAGCCAGCCAAGGTCAGGAAATCCATCCTAGTTTTCACAGAGGCTATTCTGTCCCCATGCAGTGACAGCAGCTGCATCCTGCAGAAAGCCGCCTGCTGCAGCTCAGAGTAATGTACTGAGGGGTTGAGCCTCAGAACTTTTATACACGAAGATTTGCCCTCAGCATACCTGTAAGTGGCTGTGCTGCTCCGTCCCAAAGAGGGGCATCTCCCTAGGAAGGCGCTGCCAGGCTCAGCTGAAGTTCAGCCGAGGCTACCCACAGTGCTATACCACAGTCCAGCAGACAATAGCAAATAAACAGCAAAAATAAAATGCTCCAGAAAATGTCTTGTTAGGGTAGAGACTTAGGGAATGCCAAGAATAATCCTATTCTTGCCAGCCCTGAAATTCTGTCAACTCTTTTGCATCTGTAAAATGAGTGTACTCAGACCCCGGGGAGACGGAGGCAGTCCAATCTTGCATATGGCCCCTGAACTGGATCCTTTGGCAGAGAGCCACATGCCTTGAGGGCGTCACATGTATAATATATAAGAGAACACAGCCCAGTGATCCATGTTCAGGTCCATAATCCTAAATACACACTTCTTTGTGAAAGCTATTTTGTATTCATGAGCTCCCATCTTAAATACAGTTGTTTTTCTGGGTGCAACCTGCAGTTTCCTGGCAGACGTGCTGATGAGGAGGGAACAATATAATCAGATCACCTGAACAACCAGTTCAGCTGTCCATTCCATTTCATGCAGCTTCTTCAATGTGAATAGGAAACATTCATCGCCTTTCCCCAACCTGTACTTGCAGTGTGTTTGCTGCTGTTTTCATTAGTTTCACAGGTATAGGATGAGAAGAAGGCTCCAAAGCCTAATTTAATTATGAAGGCACATGAGACAACAAATAAGATGCTTTACACTGGGTGAAATTTGCTGCATTTCAGGATTTATTCAGTAGAAAGCCTTCTTGGTTCCAGCAGATGGCATGCACTCATCAAAGCTTGCTGTGTGTGATCATAAATACTGCTCCAAGCAACAGCTGTCAAAAAGGATAAAACAGCTCACGCTGAGCTTCAGGAGCTAAAATAATTTGTCACGAGAGATTCTATTATGCTACACTTTATTTCTATAATCTCTTTAACATACTGCAGGAAGTTACTGTGTCTTCAAAATGAAGTTTCTTTACTTTTTCGGGGCTCAGCCCAACTAATTTTTGTTCAGATCGTTCTCAGTAAAGAACATGAGCAGATTTTGGCCAAAGTAATTTTGCCAGAGCAATAGCTATGATTAAAGCAATCTGAATATCTGGCTATAATAAAAATGTATTGGCATTAAAGAAAAGCAGGGACTCTGGAAAAATAATTACAAAATGAGTAACAGAAAAGAATGATGAGAAGTTTCTTGAGCAGGATGCGTTTTAAGCTAGAATATGCCATATGGAGAGGGAAAAAGCTTAAAGAGTCTTTTTTTTTTTTTTTTTTTTTTTTTTTTTTTTTTTTTTTTTTTTTTTTTTTTTTTTTTCTGCTCGTGAAATAAACAAATACGTTGTACTGGTGAACAAATATAATCCTATTCTAACAGAACTCCATACTTGAATAGAGGTTTCTGGAACTCAGAGATTGCAGTAGCAAATTAGTTTATAGTTGTTTAAAATATCCTTTAAGAGAGATTTTGGAAAGAGCAGAGAACCACCATTATTTACAGTCAAAGCAGCATTAACATCTGTTAGGGTACGTAGGAGCAAACGGGGACTCTGAATTTCCGTACACTAATCCAAGCTCTGACATTTTCTGCATAGACATTCGACTGTTTTCGTGTAGTCTTCTTAGTAGTTGTTCTTTGTGCAAACAGTTTCTGACTCTCTCCACAATGCTTTCTGGAAGAGAGATTTCCCACACAGGAAGCACTGAGAAATGTTTTAGAACAGAATTAGTGCTGGACTCGATGTTATGTGCTGGCTCATTGACAAAAATCCCATGGAAGAGAATGCGTTTTTTAGTGAATTGGCTTCTTTTTATTAAGTTTATCTGAAGTCTAGTCAAACTTGAACCTATTTGTGTCCTTTGCAGGGTTTAGAGGAAAATGCTGAAAATGTGAAAGGTCAGCTATCTCAGACTTTAGCCACTGGAAGTCAGAAAGGAGCTTTTATTTATTTATTTAGTTTCGCAACTTCATTTTTCTACTTAAATGTGTGTAGTGAACCTAGCACTTTTAACTTCTTATAATTTCTTTTACAAAACAAAAGGGTTTTTGTTTGTTTGTTTGTTTTGATATTGAGAAGCAAGTGGTTGGTTGGTTGTGTGCCTCCTACAGTATATGGAAGAGAAAGATGAAGCTTTAGGATGAGGGGGAATTTCTGTTTGAAAGTTAAAGCAACAGAGCAATAATAAGACTTCTAATGTATATGATCAGTACTTGCTTGATGCTGTCAAAGCTATAGGGAGTTTTGAAAGTAGATACCAAGAGCAATAGTCATTCCTGGAGGGGTGTGGAGAGTTTTCCTTATTTTTTGTACTTTTTCTGCTCATTGACACATATCACACTTTTGTTACTAAATGGGTAAGATAGAGATTTGATGAGGAAAGAAATAAGCAAAAAAAAAAAAAAAAAAAAAAGATTAGATATGTATATCCCTAGCAGTGTCTAAATGAATACTAAATAATTGATTTCAGATTTAGTCAAAATTTAACGGTAGAGCTTTGATGCTCCAATTCAGCCATCGGGGTTTACATGCCCACTAGAAACTTGTTCTGTGCCAGTGATGTGGTTCAAAATCACTGGCGCAGTTGCTTTTACTGACAAACCTCTGAGACCTTACCACAGGAGAAAGTCTTTCAAGAGCCATCACTTGAGAAATAAATTCTTAGGAGAACTTAGAGCTTGCATTTGTTTCCTCTTGTCATGACAAAAATAATTATTACTATTTCGGAGTTCAGTCTGCTTTTCGGTGAACTACTCTGAATTATATAATATATATATATATAAAAAACCCACTTTTACTCATTTTTGACCCTAGCCAGTGTGCTAGTAGCACATTTCGGATCTTTGCCTAATCTAACTGGTTTGATAATCTTTGCTCAGTGCCCTTGAGAGCTTTGTTAATCCCCAGTCATTTCATAGCCTTTTTCTTTGTGCTACCTGGCACACCCCAGGTAGAAGCAAATGGAAGATCATGATTTTACTTGTCTCCGAGTTTCTGAGCATGTAAGTAGATAATTTTTGCACAAAGCACATCATTATTATATCCTTTGCCATAGTAATAATATGATTCATCTTTAATTCTATTACTCTCTGTCTCAGCCTCAGTACATAATTCTGGGGTAATGAAGCATACAAGGCAGTGTTCCCAGGTTGTTACACCACTGTAAAGCCCTATCAGAAATTGGCAGTTGAAAAGATATTCCACATGTGCATCATTACATAAATAAATGATCATATTTATAGCAGTTATTATACTGTGTGTTTTAAAATACACTTTTTGTTTTATATTCTGGATGATGGATAGACTATGATTGCTGTAGATGGAAGTGCACCTCTTTTGTTTCATACATGAAACAAACCAGCAGCCACTCTTCCAGAAAGAATTGATATTCCTTTTAAGGTTCTATCACAGAAACTTAAAGTACATTTGAATCTTTACTGTGTCATAGTAGGATTTGCTTTTTTAGGTTGGTTAGGCCTGCGATTCAGAACTAGGAGAGCAGAGAGAGTAAGTGGATAGAGTTGAAGTTTCACTAAAATAAATATGTCAGCGCCAAATTTAAAGACTTGTTAAAAAAAAGAGTTTGTAGCCAGATTTTCAGTGGATGTGATCAGAAGACCTGGCAAATAGGAAGAATTATGGAGGCTTTTTTTTTTTTTGTCTGCTAAAATATGAATTATATTGCAAATTCTCTCTTCCTAAAACCAACTGCTAGTCTTGCAAGGAGAAGTCTTTGCTCACTCACTCCTGTCCGTAGACTGGTCAATGTGTACAGACACAATAAACCCGTTTGGGCCTTTCAGGTAGTTCTGCAATGAGGGCATCTCCCAGCAGTAAAGTTTTGCCCTGTTCAAGTGCTGGGGATCTTCCTTGCCCCAGGTCATAGAAGCTGTCGGGATGGCTTTCTCTGTGAGGTCTGGATAGCTGCCTTCCCTAGCTCTTGGGAACCAGAAATTAATCTCCTTCTGTCAGGCTCTGTCATGCCGCTCTATTAAAAAATTAGTTAACTTTCTGTTGTGCATGCACACAGACACTCTCTGTGAGGTGTTAAAGTCAGTTCCTCATGTCACGGGGTATGAGGTGCCTGAAGAAGGCACAGCTGCCTGCAGTCCCACCTGCCAAGCATCCTGTGGCTTCCCATTGTGGCAGCCACCAGGCACAGGGCTCAGTGCTGCACATCCCTCTCCTTCCTGCAATCGCCAGCAGAAACTTCTGTCTCTCTTCTTGTAAAACACCAAGGTGTTATCCTGGTTCCTTTCCTCCCGAGCTACGTGACACTACCAAAGGTAACGCAAAAGTCAGGCTTTCGCTTGCCTTTGCATTTCTAGGTCTGCAGTTACATAACCACTGGTGTGAAACACAATTACCTTTCTAAGAAAAACCAGCATGATTCAATGTGATCTCTTGGTCTCATGGTTTATGGTACAGGGTTCCAACAGAAGTGAACTTTAGGTCACAACTTCTCCACAGGGACTAATTTTGTATTCTGTATAACATGCCATAAAGCACTATATAAAATCTAAGTTGTGAGTTAATGGTAAAAATATTGCACAGGAGGAGGCTTCATCCATGCACTGCAGTCTGTCTAAAGTGGTTATTCAGAGTCATGCAAGCAGGCGTGCACAGAGCATGAGACTGTGTTTGTGAGTAGAAATCAATTCCTGCCCACCTGGCAGAGCCAGGACCTTTACTTCTTGTTATTCAAAGGTGTTGCTGCAACCCAATTAATACGTAAGTTAATATATATTTGTCAATCAGGCATTTAAAAAAAAAAAAAAAGGAAAACAATCTCAGCTCCTCAGCGTACAAAAGCTGGAGAAAATGTTAAAGGCAAAATTTAGTCATCAGAAACCTCATGCCAGCTCTATTAGAGTTTTAAAAATGCAAACAAATTGAGCCAAAGTTTGAAGTTTGGAAACTCAGGTAGATTGTGAAGAGTTGTTTTCCTAAATGTCCTAAAAGAACAATATTTTTAAAAAGTCAGAAGAAAGTGATGCATGTAACTGCTAACGAATTTGGAGAGGAGTGGGTTTGCTCAGGCCACTTTTCCCTGCAGGTTCAGTGAGGATGCTGCTGGTCAGATATTTAAATATGATTGTGTTAAACTTGCAGAATGTATATGAAATGCTAACCTGGAGAAAACAACATGGTTGTAAAATGATCCAGGGAGAAAAGTTCTCCCACTGTGAAAAGCAAGTCATGTTGCAGGGTGTTGCTCGTAACACCATTCTGTAGGCCAAGTCAGGATCCATGGTCAATGACTAGATCTTCACTTAGAATTCATTACTGTCCTACAAATAACAACGAAAAACCTACATAATGCAGTTAAAATTGAATATAGGGGCTTAGTGACAGCAAGAGGCTTAAAATAAGCCCTTCATTAATGCGGACTAAAGCTTATGTTGCTTCTGTTTGTAGCAGTTGTGTGTTTGTTTTTGCATTTCTTTTGCATTTGTGAAGAGGCTGAGAGCTGACCAGAGTATTGTATTGATGTTAAAAATTCCATTTAGCAACTGGCTGTCACACAGCAGGAATGATGCCAAAGCTAATGTATACTTTGCACGATAAAAATATTGTAGGTCTTTCACCTGCATGACCTGTGCAGCCTCATATTGTGGCTCTACATGGTAAGCTTTTCCAGCTCCAGTGTGGTTTGAAAAATGTATCTAATCTAAAAATATAAAACCTCACACTGCAGCAGTGGAACAAGAAATACTCCCAGACTCACTCCCAAAAGAAATGCAACAGTTCTTGTCTTGATACAAGAAATTTAAGCAGCAGATAACTCTACTTCAACTCACACTGGGAGTTTCTTGGTAAGCTGGTGCTTGAGCCTCGTTTCACAAGAGTTGTGGCAGATGATCCAGACTCCTGACATTCAGGTAATGAAATTGCTCTTGCCTTGGTGATGTTATCCATCAGTTTCCCTAGTCACTCATCTTTCATCTAGCAACCACAGTAGACCCTTTCCTACAGTCAGCTGCCTGGGTGAGGCGGAGTGGATCGATGCTGTTACAGACACAGCATGTGGCCCTGAGTCACTTGAATGGCACCATCTCTCCCATGCTCCATGGTCAGGGGGAGATACAACCCTGATCCAAGCATTGCTGCTAACAAACGTCCTTCAGGGCAGATTAAACTCTCATTTACTCCCATGCAATTCCACTGACTGCCAGAATAAGCTCAGCGAGTGAGGACTCACCAATATTACTATATACCAAACTTCGTGATATCATTTTTGCCATGGGTTTTCAGTGACCGTATTAGATAGTAGTACTTGGTATTTTGAGGTCAAGAAAACATTTTTTTCCCCATCTTAAAAAGGCCAGTCCTACCGGGAACAAGTGCTGACATTTATACCTGTTGCTTACTCATCGCTCCAGAATAGAGCTGTGCTTGGTTTGACAGCAAACATCTAGCTCAAGAGCTGTTTTCAGAACCTGAGCTGAAACTTAGCCATTCTGTCCAAAATAAGTTTTTTTTTGAAGAATAGCTCCAGCTGCCCAGATTGAAGTAATTACTACAAAAGATAAACTAGTGTTTTATTCATGGCATTCCAGGAAGAGAGTGCTATTTCCCCTAAATGCTTATTGAAGATTTTACAGAAACCCCAAGTGACTCTAGTAAATAACCCTTAATATACCTCCAAGAGCTATTCGGCTAGGTCCTAAATATATGAATGCCCTCATTCTGTTGTCCTGCTCTAAAAGAGATATTTGTTATGCTAACGAGAGCCTCTTCTCTCAAGAGCTCACCATCCAATCCTAACCAAAAGCCAAATAACCAAATTAGCCAAAGCAGTATTTTATACTGAGTAATCCAGCTTGGTTCATTGACACAGCTAAAATACCTTATACAGATTAAACACGGTCACTGGTAATTTACCCTGTCCTCAGCATCTGTTCTCACTAGCCTCATTATGATCTTTGCCTACATTTTTCATTGAGATCACGGATTATTCTTTCCCTCCAGTGTCTGCTCTAGGTTGATGCCAAGCTAAGTGTTCTGTGATAGGGAGCTCTTTCCCCATGACTGACTGGAAATAAAAGGATATTGTCACTCAAGTGCTATGTGAATTGTTAACCCTTAACTTTTGTGAGAAAATGAGTTATATTTTGTAACCAAGGAAAAAAGCAAACAAATTTTTCCACTCCCTTATGTCTAGAGTATTCAATGGGAATATGAGAAAGAAAAAGGAGTGGAAATGAAATATAACAGCAGACTTTCCCAGAGGGAGGGAAAATAAAACCTAAGAAAAATGTTTGGAGGAAACAGGACTGAAAACCCCAGGGGCCCTTGTGTTTTAATAAATAGTTTTCCTACATTTTTACACCATTATGTATAATAACCAGAAAGAGAAACAAACTACAGTTTAAAAACTACAGATAATTTATACAGCCCTGTATATCTAACAGGCAAAAGTAACTCTAAACATTTAGGTAATCTAAAATCAAACACTTTTGGACAGATTTTCTTCTTGTACCTTGGGCATACTGTGGGGATGCGGGATACTGGAATGAGTAAGTGGCTAATCTCCTGGTTATTTGGGCTAGAGGTGGATTCCTTGCTTAAAAGGCAGGAAAATTGAATTTTGTTACTTGTTTCTATTAATGCACACATATACTGCCTTGGCAGGGTAGAGGGTATTTGGAGTAGATGAAAAAACAGATTGTATTCACTTTGGAGATGCTTATGTACAGGGTAAGCACTGCCTCAAAAGGGAGAAGAGTTTGTGGACTAGGCTAGGCATTTGATCATATTTGTCATTCAAAAGCCACTATATGCATCTAGCTCTTGGTATGTACTGTTTCACGTGGCTACGCATTTTCCAGTATCCAGTTTATTTTTTTTTGCAAGTCTTGTCAATGTTTTCAAGTGCCAGGAGTCAGCAGAAAGCATTCTCTTTTATTCGGAGGTCTCAGTCCTTACAGTTCTCTGTGGGCCTATTCCAGAGCTTAGCTGTTTGGCTGCTTGTCACTATGACACATGAAAATAATGAGCAGAGTTAATTTATATTATAGTGTTCTGGCTTCAGTGAAATTAGGCTGAAAGAGGTTTTGGTCTGATGGGTTTCAGACGAGCTTTCAGAATGCTCTGCTGGTTTGAATAACCATGGAAGCTCAGCGCAGTGGAACAACAATTTATTTAACCAAGGTAATCATTTGCATGTTTGAGATATCACAGCTGCTGAAATGCATCCAGTGCTGTTTTATGACACCTACCTACAGAGGTACCATTGACATAAAGATTATATTAGCAGAGTCCAGTGACACAGAAGGGGCTGACATTGTTGGTACCTTCCTGGCTTTGTGCTGGGGCCCCAGGAATGCCCACGAGCTGGGGTGCCTTGAAGCTCTGCTCTGGCATGCATTGATTTGTTCCTTGGGCAGGAAAATCTGAAGCACGAGGATGCTTAATACATGTTTAAGCCCCTGCCCTGCATGCTTTTGCACAGCACTGTGGCCTGCATGGTATGGAGAAAGCGGAGCATGTGAGCATGCACTGATGTATTGGAAAGATAGCAGAGGATTAGACCAGATCCAGGGGGGTTGCTGGAGTAACATATTCGCTGAATTTACAGTAATCTGCAGCACAAGTTTTCTCTTGTTTGTTTGTTGTGTAAAGGACGTGCTCCTCACCAAGCACGTGTTGGTGAGAAAACTTCAGTTTGATGCTGCTGCCACCTCAGAGGTCAGGGAATAAGAGTTTCTGCCTGGACATGCGAGAAGGCGACTGTGTGGTGTGAAGGAGGAAAGTAGTGTCCAAAAGTAACGTGAGAGAAACAGACAGATCTGTGTAGGGTGCGTAGGGCACTTGCAGGCAGAACTGCTGCATGGCTGAGACCATTCGCAGCAATGTCAGTGTGCCTTCGGGAAAATGGGAGTTCCTCTGCTGGTGGGACTTTCTGTGCCACTGGGCCTGCCCTGGGCACTGAGAGCAGGGCTGAACGGGGCAGGAGTCCCAGCGACAGAGAGGTGTTAGGAAGGAGAGGGCGATGCTGCTTCTGTGTTCTGGGGTGCAGCTGCTCTGATGCTGGAGCATCGTGAGATCAGACCACAGTAGTTCAGGCCATTCACAGTCTTCCACTCCTCTCCTCAGGGTGGGGAAAACAAAACAACCACTCAGTGCTTTCTGTAGCTAACATTGCCTTCTGATAGGCAGTGGAGGGTATTTGGCTGCTCTTGCTTGGAGGGAACTGTATCTTTCTGTTTAAGTAACCCACTGAAACCAACCTCAGGCTGGCAGATGGGGCCCATGAAGGCCCAGATTCTGCCCTAACTTAGATCTGCACATCTTTCATTGACTTCTCTAGGAACGTCTCGCAGTTATGTCATTACGTGATAGCTGACTTTAGATGCTAAAAGTTCTGCATCCTTTTGGAGGTAAATAGCATTTGCAAGGTGCAAACAGAGGCGCTCTGTACTCTGCAACATCCTCAAAAGTCTGGAAGATACCTTGTCTCTGGTCTAGTGATAAAAATCTTGTTGCTAAGAGCAGTGCTAACAGTGCAGATGCTTAGATAATTATCCTTTGTGGTCCCGTTTTGTACGTGATTATGTTCATCTGTCAACACTTTTTGTAACAGATCCATACAGTTGACACATTTTAGTATTAGATCTTTTTCTTTAAAAACAAAACAAAAATACAAAAACAACATACCAGTCACAATTTCAGTCCATGCTGGAGGTTTGCTTACAATCTTGAAGAGCTGGTGAGTGCAAAACACATTTTTCACACTTTAGAGAGAAACACAATGTGGTATTAAGTTCCTGGAAATTTAGAAATGTCCTTAAAGAGCTTTGTGTCCTCATTTCCTTCTCTTCTCAGTGGGCATTTGGATATATGAGTTTTTTTGTTATATAAAAGCTCTGTGTTGTCTGAGAACCTCAAGCAGAGCTGGGTTCAGTCCACTTCGGGGGATGATGCTGAAGTGGTCACTGTGGCTGTGGGAGGAGGTCCAACCCCCTTCACTTCATGAACCTGTGCTTTTTGGTTGCTGACCAGAGTGCAAGGAGGATCTAGCCAGCAAAGACCAAGATGTCACTTAGACATGAGTGGGAATAGAAATAAGGCTTGAATAAAAGAGCATGATCAGAGGCCTGCTTCTTCATGGAAGGACTTATTTGAGCAATGGTTGCAGGGGAATGATATGCTTCTGTCTGTGAGTCTGGGAAAAGGCATTTAGAATAGCCCACAGCTGAGGAAGAAGGTGGTGAGGTGGCTTTTCTTTGGACACTGTGAAGCTATGGGCATGGGGTTGGGTAGGAAAGGTACAGCATCCATTCAGGGAAACCAGACAACCTAGCTCAAAGCAAAATCCTGCAGAGATATATAACATCATCAGGTGTGTCTGCCTACTGACAAATTCTAGTTCCGCCTAGTTGTCTCTAACATTTTATTTTGAACTACTTTCAACTGCCCATATTTCAGTTTCAGATGAATATGTATGATCAACCTGTGGTGAATATAAGTCTAATCAAGTGACACGCTTACATTCAGCATACAAGTGAGACTAGATGTGGTACCCAGTTGCAAAGTTTAGATTCCACATTCCTTGATTTTGTGGCATGTTTCAGCTTGTGATTTCATGGCTTTGTTACCCATGTGTCTGAATGCTGCAGACACTATCTAATTTCTCTTACAGCACCTCAACTAACTGCTATGAACATTTATCCCATGGATAATTCTTGTTTACCTCTGATATTAGCATTCATAACTATTCGAGATGTAGGCATGCTTCTCATTTAATCTGCAAGAATATGCACTGGTATTCTAGTTTGTTATTCCACAGTCAGAAGTACATTCTACCACTGTAAAATATTTTAAAAGGTACAAAATCAAAATTGCAACACCTAGAAATCCCCCCCCACCTTAAATAATAATAATAAAAAAGTATCTCCTAACCTAATATATTTTCTGCTGGTGCTGCATTTAACAACCAGGTGTATTGGGAAAAAATGCCATTTCACTTTGAGTGGCAACATCATGGAGCTGTTTGTGTCAAAATCACAGAATTCTTACAGGTCTAATTGTAACTCTCTGTTGAGAAACTTTATGAAGAAAATGAACTGGTACTATATGTAATACAGAAATGTTTTGCTTCCCTGGAGATGTTTTATCTTGTTTTCTTTTGTGGCAGTTACACTGGTATGCTCCAGACAGACTCACAGTGGGACAATATCTTAATAACATCTTAAAAAGTGCTAGAGCATCATAATTTTGTCTGTCTTTTCAGGCCTATTTTAGGCCTGTAAACCTCAATTTACTACTGTAAAGACAGATTTGGTTTCCTTTTTCTGAAATGTTCTAATCTGGTGCAAGACCAGATCTCAATCTTTTTTTTTTTTTTTTTTTCTTTCTTATTTTTCTTCATGATAAAAATGCTAAAAGTGTTCTTCACTCATTTCTCCCATTTAAGTAGACAGACCAAAATTTTGAAGAAACTCTGTTTTATTTATGGTAGTATTTTTAGTGTATTTTTTCCAAGTATATTTAAAGATTTTGTATATAAAAAGAGAGTCTGTTACTAATGATTTCTTGGGCATTGAAAAGTTAAAGTTAGTTGTATGGCTTTCAAACTCCTGCATTCATGTGTGTATCACTTACTCAAATATAAAACAATTGGTAAAAACAATAACAACAACAACAACATCTTTTCCTCTAAACACTGCCAATTCAATGAAACCAAAGTTTTTCACAGAGAATGTGTAGTTTTCAGATGATGTTTCAGTGGCAGTTGATCAAATCTCATTAGAACCAGGTTGAAAAAGATTCTTTTGACCTCAACATTCCGATTATATTACATTAAATGTTAAATGTTGAAGCGAAACATTTTGGAAAGATTAAGCAAAGTAGTCTGGAATGGGATATTTTGTAAATAAATCATTGTTTTTAAACTCCTGGAATGGAATGGAATTGAAATCTGCATTTTCTTGTTAATAGAAACTTTGGTCTTCAGACATCTCTCTGATTTCAGTAGACAGCCATGATCTTTGGGGAAACCAGATTGTCCAGATCAAGACAAATATTTTATTTCATGAAACAGTTGGCATGATGTGTCCTGTGAATTCATTCTGGTTATATCTCCATTGTTTAAGAGAGAACCACAAAAAAAATACCCTGATGGCTAAACCTTTAGAAGGACCATTTCAGACATTAGCATTTCAGAGGCCTCTCCTTAGAGCAGTGAAGATAAAGTGTTTATGAAATGTGGGAAGCAATGGAATATGCATCAGATTCATATGCATCAGTTATATATGATGGAAGTAATCCAGACTTTCCTCTCACTTTTGGCATCTTGTGTTATAACTTTACTTGATTTTCATGTTTTATTCTAGTGCCAACAATATGCCTAAGCAAGTAGAAGTGCGGATGCATGAAAGTCATTTGAGTCCAGTGGAGCACAGATCCAGGAACATATGTGTGCAGCTTTGCCAGTCGCTCCGCAGGAATCTACTCCTGACTCTTACTGTATTCGGTAAGCTACAGCTGCTTCTCTGGATGCTCGGTGTATCTGTACTTGTTCCTGGAGGACCACAGCCCCTTTCCGCACTCCTCAGCTGTTCTAGCTGAAGTAGGATGCCTTCAGGCACTGTCACTCTAGTTCAGGTGTGCAGAGTGTTATTAACACAGCATGGAACAAGTCCACCCCACTGAGCTACACACCATCTCCTTTTTTAATGGAATGCAACCTAAATCCCAAGGTGAGCCAGATCAGTGTAATTCAGTACAACTAATAGCACTGCACTTTTTTTTCCCTCTCAGTCACTTGAAAAGAAAAAGACAAAAACTTTTCAGAATTTCTTTCTCCTCATCTTTTTATCTCTCAATTCTTGCTCTGCTGCTTTTAAGGTTTGTCCCCCTCTCTGTAGCTGTAAGCCAGCACTCAGTGATCTCATGCTGCATATTGCCCCTGGCTTCAGCAACTCCCAAATATGGAGCAGTTTGACATTTTATTGTGGTTCACTGGCTCCTTGCCTGGCTCATTTTCACTGAAAGCCTAACAGCCTAACGCAGCAAATTCGTAGACATGCTCTATTTTGTTACTGTTTGAAAGCCCAACTGCAGCTGGTCCTGAGCCTCAAATTTCACATCCATAGTTTTAATCCTTCAAAACCTGTACTGCTGAAGTGTTTATACAGGGTATTTGCTTTGAATCATCTCTAGAAGGTTCCTGATGCAATTCCACAAAAAGTTTTAAATATATGTATATTTTCCTTTGTATCAAACCGAGACTTCAAAGAGTCATAGTTGCTGCAAATCACAATTTGGGCTTTTCTGTCAAGTTTTATTACACTTGAGACTTTTTAATGGGCTTGGGATCAAGAAGACAAAGCATCCTGAATATAAACATAAAATATGCATTCACAAAGACTGTATTATGGAAGTAAATGTGGCCTTTTTTCATATAGACAGTGCTTTAGCAGCCTCAGTCCATAGAGAGAGAGGTTTAGGTGTTATCACACTATACTTCTACACGTGATGAAGGGATTGTTTGTGGTAATGACTATTTGAGAGCATTAGTACAATTAGAACAGAAGAATGCAGTCCATCAAAGAGAGGGAGCAGTAAATTGGTACCAAGAATCAGGTTTTTCTTCAATCAAGTTTTCTTCATGCGCTATATTTCAGGTCAGGCACTTAAAAGGATGAAAAACAGCTCTGTGGGAGTTTCAGGTTTGAGTAGAAAAGTGGTGTCTGGTTGCTTGAAAGGATCCATCAGAGCTTGGGGTGAAAAGGGAGCTGGAATCTGCTAGGTCTTTTTTTTTTTTTTTTTTTTTTTCTCGCTTAATTTCCTATTTTGCTTAATAGTATGCTGATAGTGATAAAACCAGATAACAAGATGACCATGTTGCTAACAAATGACTGGCCAAGCTTGAATCTATTTTCCATGCAAAACTATTCTATATTTCCTGTAGGGTTTTTCTTAGTCTGTAAAATAGCTACTTATGCTGTCCTTGTTTTCAAGCAGTACCATTCCGATGTTGAGAGATAGATGTCATACTCAGAAAATCTGGACTCTAACCCTAGCTCTTCTACCAAGCCTGAATGACCTTGTATAATTCACTTCACCTCTTGGTGTCTCAAGTCTGACTATCCCTCAGCATATTACAAGGCCTACTCAGAATTAGTAAACCTCAATAATGTTGTTGGGAAAACATGATGCAGAAGCAAAATAACATAGGAGGCGTAAGCTCAGGACTATTTCTCTTTAATCGTGAGATACATGGCAAGCATGTTACAGCCAGTATTAATTAGAAGGCTAAGCCTTCCAAAATCTGTCTCTGTACCAAAAATCAGATGCCTTCTTTAAATGTTTTTCTTCTTGGCTTTTCTGCTGGGTAATGAATGCACATTCAGGTATATTTTTCTTGTCTACTTGCTGTCTTTAATTCTGCTTCCAGGTGTCATCCTGGGTGCACTATGTGGGGGTCTTCTTCGTCTAGCAACACCAATTGACCCTGACATCATCATGTTAATAGCCTTCCCAGGAGATATACTTATGAGGATGCTAAAAATGTTGATCCTCCCTTTAATTATCTCCAGTTTAATCACAGGTAAGATCTAATACTTTAAGATGCTTGCTACAGAAATCACCTGGTTTGCTTTTTGTGATGTAAGAAGAGTAATAGTGTGATCCTGGGACTTTGTAGTTACAACATGTATTTTGGAGTTAATTTCTGATTAACTTTATTGGCTTTAATAGGTAGATGCTCTGGTGAATTTATTTTCAAACACATCCACACATACTCCCTTCTTGAACATGAGAATTTTCTTAATATCTAATCCCTGGATTGGACCTTGTAAATAATATGGTAGGATAGTCAAATGCCTAGCACTCTTAAAGCTGTGCTGTCAGCCAGAACATGACCAGTTTGCAGCTATGAAGGGCAAAAGATGGTATCATATCTTCTATATTTTTCAATGTCTCCTGTGCAGTCAGTTGAAATCTCAAATGCTTCTCTTCAAAGCAGTAACAGCAGACATTGCTCACATAAGATTTGGAGGGAGAACCTTCAGTAGTCTATGTAGTGGTGAGAATTTTGCACAGACAAGAAATAGGCAGACATTAAACTATGTAAATTAGACAGTATTTTCTGTGATGATTATTGAAGTGGGTATTGAAACTCTATTTCTTTGTTTGTTTCTTAAAAATAAAACACCTGCAGGACTGTCTGGTTTAGATGCTAAAGCAAGTGGCCGATTGGGAACAAGAGCCATGGTCTACTACATGTCCACCACTATTATCGCTGCCGTGCTGGGTGTGATTCTGGTTTTAGCTATCCATCCAGGGAATCCAAAACTCAGGAAACAGCTAGGTCAAGGGAAAAAGAATGATGAAGTATCTAGTCTGGATGCCTTCTTGGATCTGATACGAAACCTGTTCCCTGAAAATCTAGTCCAAGCATGTTTTCAGCAGGTAAATCCTTCTACTCCTTGGCAATATATTTTTTTTAAACATCTTTTATTTACCATGGTTGTCTGTAGAGTTAATGTCACTAGTTGAATGACATAAATAATGATGCTAAGAAAAATACAGGTCTTAGGTCTTGTGCAGGTAAATGAATGAATATTATTTGTTGCTGCTTTGTTTTATGTCGTAGTTATTTTGTTTCATAGATATTTTTTTTTAGAAGAAATATTTTTAGTTTGTTATTAGGTAATCTTAAAAACTTTTCCTTACTTTGTATACAGTATATAAGGTCATGAATGCTAGGTTGTGGCTGAATGGATGATGACTTAAAGGATCATTCACCTTGGCTGAATTTGGTTTTGGTCTTACAAAGCTGATGGTTTTATAATGGCCTGTGTATAATGTATAGGTGATCTTCATTCAGGTTGGCTGCCAGTGGAAATGTAGTGTGAAACCCAATCTCTCATAACTTCTATTGCTGTACTACAACCCAGATTATATGGGGATAATACACTCAAGTGGCTGACCCACCTACAGGTGGCTCCATGAGGCCAGGTTTGAAGGATGCTGGGAAAGATGCATGTTAGACCATGTGTTGCGTGCTGTGTAGGTAAATAATTTTGTCTGAAAGCTTTCTGCTAATGCTTTATCAAAATGGCTTCACTTTGAGGGGAAAAAGAAATGAAGATTGTATGCTTGCTGATCTTCTGCTTAAACAAAATTCTTCTATGTGAGCTACTTTTTCCTACAACCAAACTGTTTGGCAGTAATGAGGATTTTTTTTTTTT
Organism: Anas acuta; assembly: GCF_963932015.1. Lineage (NCBI taxonomy): Eukaryota > Metazoa > Chordata > Aves > Anseriformes > Anatidae > Anas > Anas acuta. Next base: position 49,171,956 of record NC_088983.1, on the reverse strand, counting down.
TGGATGAAACAGGGTTCATTGCCAAACCTGTTCTTAAATGTTCCTAAGTGAAATGGCATGACAGCTGGAGCTGTGGTTATGGCTGAAGAGTGAAGAGAAAAGGGGGAAGGGAGAAGAGGCCATGGGGGTGGAAGAACAGAGGGCAACCTAAGATGCCAAAAGGATTTGGATTGCTTCACTTCTTTCACAGACTTCCACATAAAAACACATAGTCCTCTGGGGTTTAATGAGAGAACATTCTCAATATTTCCAAATCATCATGGGAATGTCAGTTGTGGTCAAACTGTGGTTGGCCAAACACCACATGTAATATGAAATGTGTTTTGCAAAATTGAGTGAGGGGAGAACAGGGTGCTTATGATTTTTTTTTCTTTTCTTTTTTCTTTTTTTTTCTTTTTTTTTTTTTTCTCTTTTTACCTTCCTTTCCCCAGTTTAAACCATGAAAGAGAGAATTAAATTTCTGGTCAGTTGAAAGTTGCTGAATATCTAGACAATGGGACAAAATTCAGGAGAAAAAATAAAGCTACGCATTTCAACTATTTTTTCTTGGAAAGTTAATACTGCTTTTTCAGTGTGTGTAATATCAATCTTCAGTTCAATTCCATTGTTATGGATTACCAATTCCGTTGATTGTTTTTTAAACTTGCCTATGCAGACCTATTTCAAAGCTCGTAAAAGTCAGTGGACACAGTCCTGGTAATTTAGGTGGCACCTGAAGGATAGTCCCTTACTGAGCTTTTTGGTTTTCCTAAGTTTCATCTTATGAGATTCCAAATTAATTGCCATTGAATGCCTCTGCACAGAACCACCTTTCATTTACAAAATCAGTCATGCTCCTTTCCAAATGGAACTTGTGCCTTCTATTAGCTCTTAACTGCTCAGTAAGGGAGTTACGTTTTACTTATTCCCCTCTTTGTTTAGTAGGAAAATTAGCTTGTAATGGTGTCAACATAAATTTTCTCTTCCTACTTTTATTCAGACTCTCTCCATGAGCATTCAAAGTCTCCAGGTTCTCTTAGGAGGAAGCAATTTTTGCAGAGTTCCTGCAGAGTGATTTTGAAGCATGCGCAACAGTGGTGCTATGCAGCAGTGACCTATGTGGGAGTTCTACAAATAATGAAGGGATTAAATAACAATTTTGATATAGCTCATTTGGAAACTGAACTCTGAGCCATCATGGGATTTCAGTACCTGTTGAATATTTCCACGGTCTACAACAAATTCTTAATTTATAATAGAAACTGCTATTCCAGCAGAGACTTAAGTTCTTGTGTGCCATGAAGAGAAATGGACTCCTATGTTTAAATACGACTGTAACGCTCAAATGATTTTCAGGCCTCAGGCAATTGTAATCTAAACTTAATGTCAGGCTCAGCATTTTTAGTGCTATGACCTTATGCGATGAAAAGCTGAAGACTTAAGTGACAGCTGCGGAATTTGTGAGTGCTTTAATGTTTTAAGGTTAATTTCTGTGACTCTGCTCTTATATTCTGGCTACCTTACATAAAAAGTGAAGTTGTCTCAGATAAAATTCAAATCTGGAAATAAATGAAAACATGCAGGCATGTTGGATGGTTTCAGGACAACTGAAGAGTTTCTCTTACAGTAGCTGTGTAGGCTTTCTGTCTACAACCCCCTCTGTAGGTGCAGACAGCAGGTTTTGAAAGGAGATATGTAAGGTATGTTACAACGTTATGTGGATCAAATCTGGATCATCATCTATAGTACTACAGTTTGTCATCACAACAAGAAGGAGGTGCAAATGCTCTTTGAAAGGCTAACACACTGGATCTGATGCCTTGCTTAAACTTCATTTCTAGGAAACAAGGAAAGTAGGGAGCAGATGGGAAACAGTGGCAAAACAGTTGTAGCTTCTCAAGCATTCTGCCTGCCTCAGAGCCATGAAAAGGCAGGAAAGGCTTAGGGTGGGAAGTGGGAAAGAAACACAGTCCCTTCTAACAGAACAAATCATAGATCTCCCTCTTTATATTCATTCTTCCTGCCCTCCTGCCCCCAGCCATAACTCAAGCCTGTTTCTCCCTTTACCATTCCTTCCTATCTTTCCGTTAACCCTGCCTTTCATATGCCAGGAGAGGTCCAGAGCCATTCAGATTTTGTTGTCTTCTTTTTTAAGGTGGTCAGATTTAGTAGGTGTCTGGCAGCTTAGATCCTCTGTTATCTGTCACTCAAAATGTTTTAATTGGAAAGCTCTGGGATTCCATGTGTTTCATTTTGAGCTCACGGTCACTGAGCAAAGTGTTGGAACTGTCGTGAGTTTTTGATTCAAGTCAACCATCAAACTATGATAACTTGAGCTGGACAGCCCATCCTGAATAACAAGCCTTATTATAGAGTTGCTGCTGTGACTGATCTTAGAGGTGCCTGCCTTTTGGTGCTAAATAAATTATATCTATGTGTAACATGCAATCTGTGAAGCACCATTTGTGAACCATCTGGACAAAGGAGCAGTAGCAATATGGATCAAGTATTTAACATAGTTTTCACACCAGAGTTGTGCTGAAGACTCCCAGGACTTTGTGACACTTGGAACTATTGAAAAACAAACTTATTTTTGGAAGAAGGGGTAAGAGGTTGTGGAATGCATGTCTAATCCTTTAAAAATATAGTTTCCTGGAATTTCAAGATAAATTTTTTTAATTACTTCCTGATCTCCCATTTTACATTTGGTCTGTTTCCATTCTTATCCTTCCTTTTTATTGCTTTCAGATCCAAACTGTTACCAAGAAAGTGTTGGTGCCACCACCCATTGAAGAACCACCAAATGTTACTGATGCTGCCTTTGCTATCATGAATGAGACAGTGCGCGAAGCACCAGAAGCCCAGCTGGTCATTAAGAAGGGACTGGAATTTAAGGATGGCATGAATGTCCTGGGTAGGGAACCTTTTTGCCTGTCAAATATGTACATCATATGCATGACACAGTTTTTGGCTGTGACTGGGTAGTCGGTGTTGTCTGATCTGCTTCTCAGTGCAAGTTTAGTCTCCACAAATAATCATCATAAAATGTTATCACCTACCGGCTGCCCTTTGGTCTGTGAGATGAAAATCAAATGGTCTTAGTAGAACTATGGCTATATCATAGAAACAACCAAGAGAATTATTCTGAATTGGCAGCTTTACAGGTATTGTTTGGAGCACTGTGGGGAAGCATGTAGGAGGTACGCAAAATATCCTTTCATCCTACAAATAGCCTACCTAGACTAATACTAATGCATATTGGCAAAACAGTATGGGGGAGAGCTTCAAGAGCCTATGCTCTACCCACCCCCTGATGCATTTGAGCTCAGTTGTTTCCAGTAGGTTTCTTGGGCAAGTTGAACTAGATTTTGGCTTGAGGCACAGCCTGAAGTGAGAGGTGGGGTGTGCACCACACCACCCAAGAAAAATCCCAGAGAGGCTTGACACATCTCTGAGTCACAACTCCCTCTCTCTTTCATCTTGGCTGCTGACCTTTACCAGCTGCACATTATGAACAACTGCCATTGTGCCATCTTGTCTGTACAAGCCGGCATGTGGGGGTGGTATGAAGGTTTTGCCTATCTCCTACTCCTTCCTGAAGCACCTGTTCAAACTGGGGCGGGGGTGTGGGGGAATGAAGAGTTGCCACACAGCTCCTATTTTCTCCTCTGTGCCTAGACTCAGTTTTATCAGCTCGGAAAGGAGTGCACCACCTTCACCTTCTTTGTGGATGTGGGTGAAGATGGTCACAAATTAGCCCTCAATTTGTACCACTCATCAGCACGCCTACATTTGGAGATTCATGTGCTCTGGGGCAGCGTGTTCACAGGGCTGAGGCCCACACCCGTGTTTACAGGCACTCTCCTCAGAGTGGGACAGTACGTGGCAGTACCTATTCCACTGCTTTATCTCAATGCTAGGCCATCACTTTTTAGTGGCAAATGGCCCTTTACAGACCCCTTAAAGCTGATGAGCTGTTCCTGCTGAGACAGTGGCTGCTGTGCCTGCAGATCTGCTCCAGGTGTTGGTGAGCACGTTGGTAGTGGCTGCTTCGCTCAGACACAGGCGAGATAGCATCAGTAAGCTTATCTGAGATGATTGGTTTCTCTGGGAAGCAGCTTGCTCTGCAAGAGCCAGAGCTACTGCGTTGTGCCTGCCTCAAAGACGCCTCGTTTCACTCTGCCTCTGTGGGCAGAGGTGCTGCTTTAAGGTGCTGATCGATGTTCTGCACCCTGTGTGAGGCAACAGCTCAGTGTTCATGCTGTTACCATCACCTGCTTTTTTTTTTTTTTTTTTTTCCTTAGAACTCTTTATTTTGTGCTAAAATGAAGCAGTATTTCTGATGTGAGAGATGTATTACATTTAGTGTGGGATTTGAGTTGTGCTGGTCCCATCATGGATAAAAAAAAGAGCTAGAAAGCTGAATAAAACTCCTACAGGAAGGAAACGCACAGCATTAAAACTATAGTTTAGGTGGGATATATGCTGCAGTGTTTTGACTAAAGACTCAAATGTTGCAGAGTTTGCTTGCTTTTTTTTTTTTTTTTTCTCGCCCCCCCTTTTTTTCCCCTCTTTTTAATGAAGAAATGAAAATGTTGGGGAAATGCCATCCAGCTTGCATAAACTGTGCAAACCGTGCAGACTCCTGCAAGTATGAGCCAACTTGACTTTTCTGACTAATGTAGCAACTGGTTTGGAAGTAACAGAACAAAAACACCTACAAACATTTTCTGATGCACAGTCTGAATTCCAGGAAGTTACTTGGTCTTTGACTAAAAAGCTTTTCATCGTTTCTCCATGCTCTGCAGCACACACACATACATTTCACTTCCCTCTTTAAGGACTCAAAAGAAATATCTTGGTGCTAGAGAATGACCTTATATTCAGTGGAATGGATATTTAAAATAATAAAAAAAAGATGTTAAACCCAATGTGAAGATATGGGACAGGCTGTCTTTTCCCAGAATACCGGTAGCTAAAATTCCCTTCTTTAGAATGCTTTTGTATCCTGATGGGTTTTTCCTCAGGAATTTCCCAGATGGGTTCACACATTTGATAATACTGTACTCATACTGTGTTTGAAAGTTTACCCTCAAAGCCAACAATTCCTTTCTGGACACTGAAAATTGCTGGAAGTTAAAGGTTAGCTTTGGAAACACAGCTCAAAAGGAATACATGACAGGCACACTGAAAGTCTAACAGTCTGACATATTATCATAACTTAGTCATTTAAATGTTGGGGTCCAATCCTACTCATACTGAATCTATTATTAGATATCCACTGATGCTGGTTTCAGTGAGGGCAATCTGTTTAATATGAATTCTGTGTGGTTTAGTTTAAAGTGCAGTACCCACCTTCTCCTCCCACCCCTACCTTCTTCATTTAAGGTGGGTACCCCTGGCCTGTGAAAAGTGTGTTCTGGGACTTCAAATTACAAAACTGACTAGTCTGTAGGTTGACTCTGCCATTTTTATTTTTATTTTTTAAGCTTGCCAAAAATGCTTTTGGTCTCTAGTGACTGTTTTAGCAACAAAGAACAGTCGTGGTGTGGTGCTGTGTTGACTCTCCCATTTGCCAGGGGCTATGAGGTTTCTAGCAATTGCATGGCACTGAAAAGATTAGGGTATAGGTATTTTTTTACTGATCAGATCAACTCAGAAAAAAAAAGAAAAAAACATAGTTCCAATTTCAATTGGAATGTAGTAAAATATTAGAGTAAAGGATGTTCTTCTGAATATGATCATGAAAGTTGAGGGTGAGATCATGTTAAAAAGACCGAAGAGATGTGCAATGCACTATAATCATTCTGAAAAATTGATTAGTAGGTAGTATGAAGACATTGATTAGGTACAAGAACTTTCTAAAAATGTGTTTTTACTTGCTTTTCTTTGTGTTGCATTTTTTTTCCCTATAGGTTTGATAGGATTCTTTATTGCTTTTGGCATTGCTATGGGGAAAATGGGAGAACAGGCCAAGATGATGGTGGATTTCTTCAACATTCTGAATGAGATTGTAATGAAGTTAGTAACTATGATCATGTGGTAAGTTCAAAGTCCTATCTTCTAGAACAACAACAGCAACAAAAAAAGATTTAAATAATCTTACAAGACCCTTATATAGCATGTAGTGAACACGGTTTGTTAGTAAACAATGGAATTAAATACTTGGGTTTTTAAAGCCTTAACCGCTATGTTAGAACCAGAACAGCTTTATTTCTATTTGTTGAGGACTATTTAGGAATGATTTTGAAATATTTCTGAAGATGACAGGTTTTGTTCTTTGTTTACTAAAATCCAAGGCATGCAGGTACCGGCAAAGACCTTCAAATGCCACATTTCTTATTGAAGTTCACTATATAGAAGGACACCTAAGCATACAACACCACCCCACATTAAGAACATCCAAATCTTCCTGGGAGGTTAGCATAATCCCAGGATATTAGCTAGAAGGTATAATTACAAAGAAGCCTGAAGACATACTTTATTTGCTGTCTTCTGTAATAAAAATACTTTACCAGCAAATAAAATTCCAGTGGCTTTCAGTGATGTATAGCTCCTCCCCCCCCTAGTTTCTGCAGAACTTGAGTTTTTGAGGCTCACAGCAGTGGGGTCACTGGAAGGTACCCATCCTGTTTTTGAAGTACACCCATCTGTAATAACGGGACCTGGCTTGCCTTCAAGGGAGTGACTTACCCAATTAAGACTGAGCCCTTGTTTACATTTCTGGAAGGGGATTCTCTCTCTTTCTCACTCTCTCTCTCACTCTGTTTCTTCTGAGGGCTTCCCCAGAGCTATGTGTACACAGTGCCAAACCTGTCCAGATCACACAAAACCAGTTTTTCAGAACATATAAGCACATTGCTGCATGTGGCATCATACTACTACCTTTGGCACCTCCAAGGTCTTTTAAGAGCAGAAGTAGCCACTCCAATACAATGCATGTGTCCTGGCTCACTGCTTCCTGTGATTCCCAGGTGTCCCTGGAAATTATTCCATGAGTCACAAGGCTGCGATCTACCTTTTCTATGAGGCTTTAGATAGGTAAAGTTTATAGAAAAGGGAGAAGGGTGCCCAAAGCATGAACCTTTAGCATCATCAGTGTTTCAAAGGATATCTTATGCAAGAGTGATGCAGGTAGGAAGAGTGATGCAGATGTGGAAATGCGTCAAACAAAAGAACTTGAAGCAATGATTCCTGTTATATTCCTGTTATGCTTCTGCTTTTCTATAGGGGATCTTGCAACATAAAAAGGCAGTTGCTTTTAATCACAAAGCTCTTCTTCTTTCAGTAGTTATTGTAATTTGCTGCTTTCTACTGTACAGGGAGAGAGACAGTGACTATACTCTCATAACACTACAAGAGCGAGAATTTACTCTTACTTCTCTTAGCACCAGTTGGTATGCCCAAGACTTAATGCCTTACTGAAGTTATAAAGTTTCCGTAGTGGTCAGTGTTGCAATGGCAGGAAGCCATTCACATTTCAAGAAATTCGCTGCACTTTTTTTTTTTTTAATTTTGTTTTGTTTTGTTTTTTTACTGATGTGCTTTTTATTTCTCTTTTCTCAATGAAGGAGATAGGTGCTGGGAGCTCCACTTGTTCACCTCTGTCTAGAATTGTTAAAGAAACGCTGTGGCTAGAAGCAGCTTCTGTGTGTGTGTGTTTATAAAGACAACTGCACTTTTTCATGCAGAATTGCATTGTTTGGTTTATGACTTCTCCGCACCAAGAGCTGGAACTCCTGTGGTAACTCCAGCAGTTAACAACACTCTCAGGAGCATGGTGTTTAGCCGAAACAAATTAAACAACTCCCTGAAACCAGATGAACAATGAATTTTCAAAGTCACAAACTAAAAACAACTACTGCAGTACTCTGCATAATGGTGCAAGCCTGTATAACATTATCATGTTATCATAGGATGTTATTCCAGGATCAAAGACTATTCAGGAAAATGCATATTCCATTCAGTGCAATAGAATAAAATAAAGTAGATGTGGAATTTGCTGAAAATGGGCAGTGTTTTTAAAAGAGGTGTGAAAGCTATCCATTGAATTTCCATCACTTCCTGGCCTGGTTCTCAGAGTTGAGCCTGGGAAGCCCCTAGTCTGTCTCCAGTCTATATTAAGCACTAATTTTATGACTGCATGCTGCAAAGACCAGTTCTGTTTATGCTTGTTCTCTTTCTCCAGGTATTCCCCTTTGGGCATTGCTTGCCTCATCTGTGGAAAAATCATTGCAATCAAGGATTTAGAAGTAGTTGCTAGACAACTTGGCATGTACATGGTAACAGTGATTGTGGGTCTTGTCATCCATGGAGGGATCTTCCTGCCTCTGCTTTACTTTGTGATAACGAGGAAAAGCCCCTTTTCATTCCTTGCTGGGATTTTCCAGGCATGGATCACAGCACTAGGCACAGCTTCCAGGTACACTCAAGAAATAACACCTTTAATAAATTTTTTAGCAGGTTATTAGATGCTGTTTAGAAGTGATAAATCTGCTGTTTTGACCTTCACAGTAAAATCATTTTATGCCATTGAATAAAAACTACGTGTTTTTTTTTTTTTTTTTTTTTTTTCTTTTATGAAATAAATGGATGAAGGTGTCCTGTGGCTACCAGTTGCTTCCTGTTTTGAAGTATCATGGTAGCAGGCAGCAGAGGCTGTAGTGGGGTTGTAGGATTTGTGTGTATCTGCTGATCTCAGTGAAGATTTCAGTGCATCCAAGACCTTTCCTCTTTGGAAAAAAAATCCATGCATATATTAAAAACTCTATGCAAAAAAAATCTATGCATATTAGGCTTAAACAGAACCCGGTTCCCAAACAGTGGCAAGGTGTTACTATAACCTTCACTTTATTTTTTCATCCAATTTAGCAGAACAAGGCGACTTTAGTAACAATCTGAGCATATTAGACTCATTGGTAACACACAGACCAGTCTCAGAAAATGGGGTAGACAACTGAATTACTCCCAGTAATAAACTGATGCTTTGCATTGGGGCAACCTGCAGATTGTCTGTTGATATTTTTTTTTTCCAGTGAAATAGTATATTTTATAATAAATGTTTTTCCTCAATAAACACTTTCTTTCTGAAGAAAATAAGAACTTGTTACAATTGGAAAGGTAAAAACAACAAAACCAAATTCAAAACTGACCATCAAAAATCCTGAGCCATCTTGACTTCAGGAACACCTCAACAGAACAGTAACTCATCTGCCTCTGGGTTAAAACTGCTCTGCTGGATGAGAGACTCTGAGGGGACATCACTGATGTGCATATATATCTGATGGGATGGTGTAGAGACAATGGAGGAGGATTCTTCTCAGTGGTGCCCAGTGATAGGACAAGGGGCAGTGGGCACAAATCAAAACACAAGGAATTCCATCTGAACAGAAGAATCTGTTTTACCGAGGTGGTGGTGGAGCACAGGTTACCCAGAAAATTTGTGGAACATCCCTGGAGATATTCAAATCTCAATTGGGCACAGTCTGTGTACTTTACTCTAGATGCCTCTGCATTGATGCGAGTGGCTGGAATAGGTGAGCTCCAGAGGTGCCTTCCAACCTCAGTAATTCTGTAGTTCTTTCATAAACACCAAAGCATTATAGGAGATGCAGTCTGGCCAGGAGTTTGACTAAACCACAATTTCCCTAAGGCTTTTCTGCACTTGAATATTCAAGTTTCCACCTAGATTTTTCATTAACATTTTGCAGTGTGCATACACAACATTTTCAAGTTTGTTTTTTCAGTATGAAGTTTTTTTTTTTTTTTTTTTTTTTTTTCCTGCTGGAGGATCACAATGGAACAATGTAGGGGATTCTAAATGGTTCCAGCTTATGGATTTATCTGGGTGCTACGTTTACCACCTGACTGCTGTTGAGATCTGAATTACTGACGGACTGGAAGTGGACCAGTTTGTAGCTCCACAGGCAGATCACCACATGACAACAGTCACCATCATACAGTCTAACCTGGCACTTTGGGGAGCCAGAAATTATTTCTATTCAGGGACCTATTAAGGCCCTCTGTTTGGCTAGGCTGAGAAAACATGGAAGGCATCTATTTACTGTGCTCTTTTAATAAAGAAACCTTGTCTCCATGGTCTGCAAACCTGTCCTTGCTCATGGTGGCAGAACTGAAGGGGGAAGATATTTGCATATCTTTGGAGATACACAAGATATATGCATATATTTGCAGATACTTGCAGTCCCTGCCTGCTGAGCCAGCCAGGGTTCATTACAACACTGTTAACCTATGGCTGATACACACCTTGTGCTGATGATCTCATTTGTGAAAGCAAAGGTAAGGTGGGATTTGTATTTCTGAAGAAAAAGAAACTTATCTGACTGGATTTCAATGTGTGTCAGTCAACTACTTCTATTTCTCTTTTAATAAGATGTGGGAACAGCTTTAATGTAGAAGGCAAAGTGATCGTGGAACTGACTTGAAAATTGACAAGCAAACATTAGTTAATGACTCACCAGATATTTTCCACTATTTACTATAAATATAGCTGTTAGAGTTAACCTATGGGGGAATACTACATTGCTTTTAGAAACTATAAATTGTCTCTGATTTGGCTAAAAAACGCAGAATATTCAACACTTGATTAACTCCAATTAAAACCACAGTAAAATAAACCCTAAATGCAAATATATTTCTAAAGATGCTAGAACAAATGAATGGTAATGTGTATCTGGTTTATTGGCAACTGCTAAAAAAATCACCTCTCTAAACAAAGAATGGTCTGATCATTTGAGTACAAGTTGGGGATCTACAAGCCTATGTCTTCTAAGTCCTGTTTCCAGAGAAGTGGAACAAGGAGTCATTTAAAAAGTGACTTAGGTCTGTCTGCCAGTATAGAAGGGTTTGAGTTTCCAATAAATCTCATGTGATGTATATCAACCTCATGTGCTTGTTCCAGACAACTGAAGACATTTATTAGGGCACTACATATTTATAGTTAGGTACCTAATCATCCTTCAATCTCCCTTTTCCTTGGTTTAATTATCTGTAAAATGGAAAGATGACAGTTTTTGTACCCAATAGCATCTCTCTGGTAATGGATGAATGAAAGAGTTGGAAAGACTCTGAAGTTACAAGGCACTAGAAACAATATGCTGTAAGTATTTATCAGAGAAAATTTGGTGAGTCTAGTTCTTTACTCCTTTATAAGAAAAATAGTAATTTTTAGGGGCAATGACACCAGCATTAGTGGTATGTAATGGTGAAGGCCTTTGAGAAATTCTGCCAACTCAGATGAAGACTCAAATAAACCACAACAGATGTGCTCCAGCTGCTTCTGTATGAAACACCAATTAAAAGGAATTTCCCCAGGTCAAGTTTGTTTTCAGAACAGCTTTTCAGGTAGCAACCAACTTCATTTAGTGGTGGACTTGACCTCAGAGATAACACGGAAAAGAAAGGAACCAAAACATGCTCCTGTGTGGCTTTCATACTTGTTGCAGCAAGTCCTTTGCCTGAGGCAGGCAGACCTGCTAGGGAAGGGAAGTAGAAGATATTTGCATCTACAGGGAGTAATAATCATACAGAGAGTATGTTCTGCCTTCAAGAGTATTTTTAGGTGGAGTTTTACTTTAAGGAAGTTAATGTAATAGCCTTAACCATTCCCACAAAGGCAACGCACTGTGGATCTGTGCAAAGAGCCGTTCCCTTTTCCAGCCGTCTTTCCTTTCTTTTCTTATCCTCCAACCATGTTTCATATCCTTTCCTGTCCTCCAATGTTTGGGAGCTGCATGGGCTGTGTATGCTATTGCCTGGCTTTTTCCTTCCTTGATGCAGCACTGATTTATCCCTTCAGAGAAAATTTACAGTCAAAGAAATATTTGTCCCTTTGCATGTAGTTCTGTCCATCAGAAAACATCTGGAACTGGTCTTTTTGAACAAAATGCAAGAAATAACTCATTGAGGAGTCTGAAAGCTTCATCTACAATCTCTCAAGCTCTCATCCCTCCTTGAGTCATGTTTGTGTCTTGGCCTCAGTCCCACCTCCAGCTAAATGTAGATATAATTGAAAAATTGGCCAAGATAGCTTGAATCACAGCTGAAAGTACAAGTAGAAAGTGTAAACACAGAGAGCAGAATTTGACTTTGCTCCCTCATGTATATATTATATTATAACATTGTCTTCTGTACTTATTTGCTTTCTTTCCTTCAGTGCTGGAACATTACCTGTCACATTCCGGTGTCTTGAAGAAAATCTAGGCATTGATAAACGTGTAACAAGGTTTGTTCTTCCTGTTGGAGCAACAATTAACATGGATGGAACTGCCCTTTATGAGGCTGTGGCTGCCATCTTCATAGCACAGATGAATGGAATTGAGCTGGATGGAGGCCAGATAGTTACTGTGAGGTCAGTTCAAAAGACTCATAAGCTTTGTTTCTAAAGACTATAAAATGTGAAGCTTTGGGTTGGATGTCTTCTCAGTGGCTGTGGGAACTGCTATGAAACACATGGATTTGTAATAATGATATGCAAAGGAATGTAATATACATGGGTCCTGGCTCTCTAGTGATGCAAATTTTCCATCATTTGCAGCCTCAATGCACGCTGGTGGTGATTTATGAAGTTTTGCAGTTGACAATACATGATGAAATTCAGCATGCTTTGTCCAATGCTGTGCCTTTTAGTACAGAGGGATGCCCCGAGTGATATATGGGGCATTAACTTTCTAGAATGTACCTGTTTATAAACACTGGAAGAGAAAAATATACCTAAAATTTTATCTATGTCTTGTTTTGTGTGTGTGTGTATTTTTTTTTTTCTTTTTCTGTGACTTTTGTAAACAGTAAAAAACAATGGGCTGACTATAAAGCATCCTGAGAGTGAGATTGCCTGCTGCATGGTCTAGGCACACTCAGGCTTTTTCTCTCTAACCCAGAGAATGTTGGCTCTAATCTTTTCATTTCAAATCATCATATTAAGGACAAAGCTGCATTTTTAGAAAGACAAAGAAAATACCCATTCAAAATGGGTAAGAGTGATTGAAGACTGTTTACTGTAATGGAGTTTTAAGACTCATTAGATGTAGTGACTAATAAAAAACAAAGGCAAAGTCATGACTGCTGCAGCTAAAGTTAATGTACAATGGAAAACTCGATAAAAACACCAGGCCTAACATTTTGAATAGTTAAAATGCAAACCACAAGTGATGGCTGCCAAGTTTGCCTTCTTCCTGTAGTTTTCACCCACCCACCCAACTTTTCTTTTATTAAACCTTTTTAGCACTAAAGAAACTCCTGCATAGGGAAGTATAATTCTATGTTTCTTACCCAGCTATATTATCAGCACATTTTCCATTTCTTTACCTCTTGCCTCAGCCCCTAAAGTAGAAAAACCAAGGTTTCTAAAAGGTGCAGTGCTGCTTCTAATGAAGGCAAATGCTAGACCCTAGTGACTCATATGTCCTGATGAAAATGAGAACAGTAATTTTAGAGGTGCTACTCTTTAAACCAAAATAAGATCAGGGCAATTAAAGTCAGGAATCAGATGTTGGCCAAGAGATTTGCTAAGCCTGGAGCACAGTTACTCCTTTTCCCCTCAGTACCTCTGAGGTGCTGACTCACTAGCGCTGTCTGACCCCGCTATTTTAAGGCTGGGCTCACCAACTCGTGACTTGCATATACTAAGCAGCAGGCACCTCTGGGGTATCTGTAGGAAAAACATTCATTCTCCTCTTCATGTAACAGCACATTTTTGCTGCAACGATATGACAAGAACTATCCCTCTAGGTACCAACACAAATGAATGGGAAGTTATTAGGTTTTGTCTGCCAAACTCAGCATGTGATACTGGAGATATTCAAACAACCTGGATGTAAACTCAAATACTTCTCCTTCTCCTTCTCCTTCTCCTTCTCCTTCTCCTTCTCCTTCTCCTTCTCCTTCTCCTTCTCCTTCTCCTTCTCCTTCTCCTTCTCCTTCTCCTTCTCCTTCTCCTTCTCCTTCTCCTTCTCCTTCTCCTTCTCCTCCTCCTCCTCCTCCTCCTCCTCCTCCTCCTCCTCCTCCTCCTCCTCCTCCTCCTCCTCCTCCTCCTCCTTCTCCTTCTCCTTCTCCTTCTCCTTCTCCTTCTCCTTCTCCTTCTCCTTCTCCTTCTCCTTCTCCTTCTCCTTCTCCTTCTCCTTCTCCTTCTCCTTCTCCTTCTCCTTCTCCTTCTCCTTCTCCTCCTTCTCCTTCTCCTTCTCCTTCTCCTTCTCCTTCTCCTTCTCCTTCTCCTTCTCCTTCTCCTTCTCCTTCTCCTCCTCCTCCTCCTCCTCCTCCTCCTCCTCCTCCTCCTCCTCCTCCTCCTCCTCCTCCTCCTCCTCCTCCTCCTCCTCCTCCTCCTCCTCCTCCTCCTCCTCCTCCTCCTCCTCCTCCTCCTCCTCCTCCTCCTCCTCCTCCTCCTCCTCCTCCTCCTTCTCCTTCTCCTTCTCCTTCTCCTTCTCCTTCTCCTTCTCCTTCTCCTTCTCCTCCTCCTCCTCCTCCTCCTCCTCCTCCTCCTCCTCCTCCTCCTCCTCCTCCTCCTCCTTCTCCTTCTGCTCCTGCTCCTCCTCCTCCTCCTTCCCCTCCTTCTCCTCCTCCTTCTCCTTTTTCTTTCTTCCTTTTTTCCTCCTCTTGGCTTATTCTCTGACAAATTTACTTTCCATTCTGCATAGTATTGGCCTGTGATGTTGATATTTGTTATGATCTACGTTATGTTTTTTACAAAGTTCAGCATTTGGAACATTGACAGTCACTCTATTGGTTTTCATCAAGAAAAGAAGAGAGGCTGAAGCAAGTACAGTTTTGGATTTATGAAACAATCAGAAGAATTTTGCATTTTTATGTAGGGTTATTTGTATCTAGGCTTGGTACACTACTGGCTTGTACTATAGGATTTGGATACAATGACTTTTACTCTTCTGCACTCAATAATAACCACTTTCTCTCAACCATTGTCTTACAATTCAGTGTTCAGGTACCATAAAATAAACATAAATGAACTGCCCTGAAAATTCAGCCTGTAGCTACCAAACTACAGCAAGTCTACATGACCAAAACTCAGGATTCAATAACCCCTGCACTAATGTGTTGGTAGAAATCAGAAAACAAAACAAAACAAAACAAACAAACAAACAAAAAAACACACTCCAGGCCAAAGATTTGAAAGTTGTAACCAACTTACAGAATTTAAAACTCTCTAACAACTCTCTCATATTTCTCACTACAACCCCCAAATGGCCTCCCCAAGATAAGTATTTTTGGAAGAACACAAGCATGAAAAAATATGGCCTAAATTTGCCATGGTTTATTGTACTCTCTTTTAAGGGAAGAACTCATTAAAAATAAGACCTTCCTATTGATCACACGAGTATGCAATGAAAGTATATGTTTCCCTTCCTGCTACTCCCATTTGATTTTTGTTTTTGCAGTTTGACTGCCACCCTTGCAAGTGTTGGAGCTGCCAGTATTCCCAGTGCGGGACTCGTCACTATGCTTCTGATCCTTACTGCAGTGGGTCTCCCTACCCAGGACATCAGTTTGCTTGTTGCTGTTGACTGGCTTTTGTAAGTTATGGTGACTCCACTGCTTGATGCAGAAAAAATAGTGAATGCTTGTCTGTAATGTTTTTCACCTAGTGATCTTAAAGAACTCTAAGAACTTCTTCTACAGATAAAGCAAAGAAGGAAATAGGCATCTCGGGTTATACAAAATATTACAGAACTACTAAAGTCTGTTTCTGTGAACCATCTTCTTGTATGACCCTTGGGTCCACGTTCATGTATTTTAATCTTCTTAATGATGCCACCCTTTCACAGACATAGATCAACTGCAGTTTTCTGATCTCTGTTTTCATCTTTCTGTTTCTTATAGTTCTATGCTGAAATAAAGGATAAATGCTGAATAGGGGGTCCAAAACCATGCTGTCAACATGTTATTGGGGAATTTGGGCATTTGTATTATAAAATGTTTTGCTTATAGTGGAGAAGTTAAATTTCTTTTTGTACATAAGAAACTAAAATGCTTTGAAGATAGAAACTGTTATAGAGCAGGATATAAAGAAAAAAATCAGAAAGCAAACTAGAAGAATGAAGGTCATTCCACAGCCTGGTTTTACTGACAGATCCTTCAAACTGGAAAGCCCAATTTTCATTTTCAAGGACTTGAGATCCATGTCCATCCATCAAACCAAATGGTTTCAGTGCCATTGCTAGTCTTCTGACAAGAAACAGCTAACCCAGGGATAGTTGTCCAAAGCTTTTGTTGTTCAACATATGAATACAGAAGCTGTAAATACAAAGTATATGCTATGCCATATCTTTTCTTGTGTTGCATTTGACACAGTAGACATCTTTCCATCACCTATGCAAAGCCAACAGTGACTCAGTAGCCTACTAAGTTGTTCTTGTCTTTAGGAGGTTTTATATTGTCCTGTACTGCTACAGCACAGAATATTCTGCTCAACAGCCATCTCTCCTTCAATATACTTTTATATAGTAAAGAAGTATTTTAATATTGTGCCAGCTGTGGTGCCAGGAAGGGGAGATGTAAGTTTTCTGTACTATTTGTGCATTTTCTCCTACACTTGCAACCTCAGCTGCTCATTTGCGGTAGCTTTCAATCAGATACACTGCTAAAAATATGCAAGAAGGAATAGAAATGTTGAAAATGTTAAGATGAAATAGATTCTTTTTTTTTTTTTTTTTTTTTTTTTTCCCCTGTCATTATCTTTTAACTTATTGAGAAGAATTCACGATCTTGGTCAATCCCCTGACATGACTTCTGAACTGTATCTATTATTATCTGTCTTGTCACTGAGTTGTGACAAATAGCACACAGCTCCTTTTCTGCTTCAGATAAAAATGAAAGAGGAACTTACAGGTTGGGAAGGCAAAGGGAAAAGATGACTTACATATTTTATATATAAATGAATATGATGATATCATGACTCAGAATGGCAAAATGAGGCAGGTTCAGCCGTCAGAGTACAGCTGGCAAAGGGAAAAAATGTGATATTCTGTGGGTTTGTTAAATTTATGAGGTCATGGCTGAAAATAGGAAGGTGGTATAGGAATCTGCAGCTGGTAAGAGCAGCGCAAAAGGGAAGCGGATACTCATTTTAAGTGTATATTTTTACTGGCTCTCAAAGTGAGACAAATAGGTAGGTTTCTGCAGTTGGTAGAAGAATGTGTAAAAGGAGCCTGTGGGTTTTTTTTTTTGTTTTGTTTTGTTTTGTTATTGTAGGGAAATATCATTTAAAAATATTCCTCTGGACTGAGAAGCTCTGCCCACACTAGCAAACCTCAGATCTGTAAGTTACCAGCAGCTGTGATCCAGTAGTAGCTGTTGTATTTCAGGCTCAGCTTGGGAATTGTTACCCCTGGCTAATGCAGCCCTGCTTAGAGAAATAAAAACCTCCGTACAGTGGAGCTGTAGCAGCAGTGAATGTAAGTATAGGAAGGCTAGACTGAAAGAAAGCACTCCTGAAAAAAATATTTTATGGTATCTTTCCAGAAGAAATGCCAAACAAAGAACCTTTCAGCTAATAAGGTTGGTTTTGGATCCATATGGCCTGACAATCAGCAGTGCAATTCCAGAGTGACTCAAAAGTGAAAGAGAGAGGGAAAAGGGAAAAGAGATAAAAAAGGAGATGTAAAACTCTTTGTCATGCCAGTAGTGCTGTGAAGTTAAGACAAAGTTTGTTGGTGAAAGCATGATGCTAATTAGTATATGTCAAGGGGTAATAGCTTTGTTTTCCATCTTCTAGTGGTTGTGTTGTGGCAGCCATGATGGTCTAATGAGATATGCAAAAGATGTTGCTCACATTGGTGATGTTAAAAAGGGACAAACAAACCAACTTTTGAACGAGCTTTTAGGCATACAAACCAGATCTATGAATATCTAAAATAAAAAGTCATAAAAATGAGTTTTCTTTACTTACAAACATTTTATTCTTCCATTTCTTTAGATCACGAAAGAAAATTACAGCAGTATTTATAACAGATTGTAGAAGAGAAAGTTAAGAAAACCTTTGAGGCCTTATTCTAGCCACTTTTCTGGAACAAGCAGAAATATTTTGGAATAGTTCTGTTTATAGCATTTGAATTCCAGTTAATGAAAGTTTAAAAAATGTCCAAAATGGCCAATTTTGTAAGATTTTAAATATTGCCAATGAAAGAAACTATCAGAACATCAATTGATTTTACAATACCGCCATCATCTGAAACTGCAGTCTTACCAAAACCAGCTCTGCAAGAGTTGCTCATGGTACAACACAAAGCTGACTTTTCATTGGCCTTAAACTTGGCAGTTTCTCCTTCAAATTGGAGCCAGAAGGTTTCTGTATCGATTTCTTCTCAAGCCTCTCCAATATCTAGAGATTAGGTTGCTAAACCTTTCCCCCTCCCACGCATACATACAGAGTGAGTTTTTTCACCAGGCAAGTTTCCCAAGATTTCACAACTCTCACAGTTTTCTCAGTTTAAAACTAAGTACAGCACAGCAGTGACATTTAATAGGATAGTAATTATATGGCAACAGCTGGAATGAAACAAGCTTCTTTTGCTCCAGCTAGAAGCTGGCTACCTTCCAAATGGGAGACTGACAACCTTAGCAAATACCATTGCCCAACCTCAAATACAGTGGTATTTTGCAGTGAGGAAAGAGGAGTTAGAGAAAATGGGCTTGGGCGGCCATTCCAGTATTTAAAGCATCTACCTTTGTTCAGTAGTTCAGAAAAAGATTGCTTGAGTTCTCACTTAGTTCCTTGGCTTAGATCTAAATTCAGAACATTTGTACCTAGTCAACATCTAATGTTACAAACAGGCCTCAAATGAATTGAATTAAACTGTAGAAAACCAGAGCTCTTTCCTACAACAGCCTAGAGGTAAGGCAAGTTAAACACCTCACCAACTCTTTGTCTTAGCAGGTGTGCTAAGATTTTAATCTCCTTTCCAAAATCTAGTAAGGTTGATACACCGGGTTTTCAAGCTTTCAGGGAGCAGAAGCACCTTTTTTGCATAGAAGATTACTATTTAGATACTATGACATTAATGGCAAGAGGGCCTGTTACATTTCCTCTTCTTTCTATTCCTCTCGCCAACGTTGGCAAGCTTCCAGTTTTTATTTATGCCAGTTGGTGGAAATCGGGCATTAATATTTATCAGGATTTCTTCCCAGTAATTCCAAAGCACATTCTTACCAGATGTTGAGTTGGCTTTTGAGAGAGAACTTTGACTTTCCTTCCCATTGTTCCTCTTGGGATCTGTTATGGACAGCACAGAAGTAGCTGTATTGGGCAATTGACTAGACTGCAGCTTTCCTATATTAATTTTGTTTACATCGTTCCAGCATTGCTGGAATTATTTGGTGGACTGTTTTTAACAGAAGAGTAAATACAGTCTTCTTGCTTCTCTTCAAGGTGTCCTTAGCCCCAAAAGATGACAATGGCACGTTGGTGCTGATTCCTGACAGCTGAGATTTTGTCTGGTTGTAAGAAAGTTTGTTTACTTCAGCTCACTCAGTATAGGATGTTCTGCAGTAGTGTGCAGTTTGTGTTGCTGAATCTCTTGGCTAGTAATTCATGAATATGGGCTGAAACATCTCCTCAAATGACCCATTCAAAATGTGAATCATGCCTCAATTATATTTATGTATTCTCTCCTCCTCATTTTTTGGGCAACTTTTACACTATCCCGTATCTGGCATCAATGCATCCTTTCAGAATTTAATGGTACTCATACAAATGAAAATTAAGCAGGTGTTCTTGTGGAGCTATACGGCAGGGTACAGTATATTTGATGGTCTTAATTAAAAGTAACTCTTGGAAAGTCATATTTTCCTATTCTGCAACTCTGTTTGGCTTTAAAATGTTCTTCACAGGCATGGGATGAGATCTGTAAAGCACTTCATTCATGTGAAGCAAAACTGGAAGGATGTTTTTCTTCTATGGATTTTTTTTTCCTTTTGGTTAAAAATAAAAACGGTCTGCTTCAGCTAAGATATAACACCAAACCCATTAGCTCTTCACATCTAGCTGGCAGGTTTAAACAATTTCAAATTGTGCAATGCAGCCTGTCTGCGGTAGGAAAGATAGCAGGAGCTCACAGTCCTGCAGTTCTCTGCAAGACCATTGACCTTTTTTGGGAGGTTTTGGGCAGAACTCTGAGGGAAAATCCACAACCATGACTTCACTGCCGGCAGATAGAGTCACACTGTAAACGCAAGGCAGGAGTAAGGCAGCACGTCTGTCCGACGTCAGTCTGTCGGGAAGTGCCAAGAGACGTATTTCTCTGTATTGGAGCACGTGGGCCTCTGGCACCTGTGCACAGTGAGGGGCACTTGCTACTGGAGTGCTGTCACGGACTCATCATTTTTTAGGCTGTGACCTATATTTGGCTGGCTCATCTGCTGAGTGCTGGCATACGGTCGTGTGGGCGGGCATGCTGCCATGCTGACAGATGACCATCTGTAAAGATGATGCCAGGAGAGGAGCTACGATGGCCTGAGCCTTATGGAGATATTTCAGGCATTTCTTCCCAGTAGTGTGCTTGTGTGCTTGCTGAGAGCAAGGGGAGAGGCCATTTGTTAATCTGTCCCAGCAATCAGAACACTTCATCAGATCCAAAACCCTTTTCTCTGGCTGCGTTAAGTAAGTTAAGTGCCCTGATAAATTAAAATTAAACAAAGGGCAATGATGTGAGCCTGGCACCCTGACACTGAAACCTCCAGCTCCAGAAGCAGGCACTGGGGAGATTTCAGTGAAGCACAGCTCTTCAGTTTGGCTATGTCCCCTCTGCAAGCTCCTTGCCAAAATCCATGAGTGTGAGCAGCTGAGACATGGGAGTTTGCACATCCTTCCTGTCTGTACAAGTCCCATGGGAAAGCAAGCTTTTCCAATTTCACTTGAAAGCCACCATCTTTTTATTCTAAAGATGACTTAAATTTTCTGAAATAAATGCAGTAACTGTGACTTTAACAGGGCTTTCAGGCCCCACTTTTTCTTCTTCTCATGCCATTCAGCCTTTTGCTTCTTTTGTAGGGACCGGATGAGAACGTCAGTCAATGTAGTGGGGGATTCTTTCGGTGCTGGCATCGTCTACCACCTTTCCAAGGCAGAACTTGACAGCATTGATTCTCATCATAAAGGGCACGAAGACATTGAAATGACCAAGACTCAGTCAATCTATGACGACATGAAAAATCATAGGGAAAACAACTCAAACCAATGTGTTTTTGCAGCTCACAACTCAGTCATAGTAGATGAATGCAAGGTACCTTTCACATTTATGGATATTGAGACATGTATATAGCACTGCATGCTTGATTTTATTTTTATTTTATTTTTTAACCTGCATGTATTTTTCAAATTGTTCCGCAAATAACAAAGTGACAACAAGCTTCATGAACCCCAGACGTTTTTAATGAGTTTGAGCAGTTCAAAAGATGTTTTTTGGCTCTCTTCTTAAAAGTTGTCATTTGAGGAGAAAAATCATGTACCTTGTTTACATATGAAAAGGCAAGATGCAGCGTATTATGGAATATGCCAAGACACCGAGAACATGGCATCACCTTCTGTGGACATTTACCTAATTTTCTTTGGCAACAAAGAACTTACTTGCCAACTCAAATGAAGGGTATCTGCAATCCAAATATAGGTGTAGTCATTTGCTGACTGCCTTCCATGATATGCTGTTCAGATGGATGTGTTGAATGCACTTTAGCATCAGAATGCTCCTGCACTCATACAGCATGCTTATGCTTTGCTTTCATCATTGTTCCTGGGTCATTAAGACACGAATATCGTATTTTCTCTCTAATCCTTGCTGTAACTAACATGGATTACTAATAGTAATGATAATGTCTTGATTAGAGTAAAGTGAGCTTGAGAAACCCCACCAGTTGAAGGAGAAAATGGTTGGGATGGCTAGTGGCTAGAGGTTTACAAAGCACCCACCACTAGGACAGGGCAATTTAATGTCAAGAGAGTTTTTAATTGAAAAGGAAGAGTAAGAGGCCAAAACAAGCCGGATCTTTTCATTTCGTAGTATTTATATATATATATGTACATATATATATATATAATTTACACATAGTGGTCTGTAAAACAGTGAGCCTACCTTAGCCAATCAGATTCTCTTGCATCTTTCAGTTGAAACAATTGAGCCACTTTCTAACTGTAAATGCCTACAGTAAGTCCTTTAGCAAATCACTGTATATATTGGAAATATAAGTCCTGTTCTACCACTTTCACCTATCTCCACCCTGTCTGGAAATGTTCTTTAGAATTAATCTTTTCCAATGCTTATTTCTAGATAATGTCAGGCCAAACCTGAATTTCTAGGGGACAAATACTGAATTCAGGAAAAAAAGTCAAACAAAAATAACACAAAAAATCATCCAACTTATTCCTTTTTTTTTTTTTTTCCAAATCTTCCACGTTTTTGATAAAGTGATTTTTTACAATGAAATCAAACATTTTGTTCTGATATGCCTCTTCCCTTCTTCTTCAAACCTATTCTTTCCTGTGAGAAAAATGAAAAAAAAATTATTTTAAAATTGAATGAGAATACCTGTTTGCCCCAAATTAAAAAGTCATTAATTTTCATGTCTCAGAAAAGGAAAGGAAACTTAAGAGATAAAATCTTGAAGGAAGGAAGAAATTCACTGAAAACAAAGATCTTATTCGATAAAAGATTTTATTCTCATTAAAAATAAGCAATACCACCAACAACTCACTTTTTGATTATTTTGAATATTTATGTTAGAAAACTTTTTCAGTGAAATAGAATATTCTAATTTCAGTGAGTTTAAGAGAAATTCAGCTACCACAGATCATTCTGAAACATCTGATTGGTTTGTGGAGCTGCATACTGAAAATATCTCCTTCCAGTCTCTCAGAGATCCAAGCCAAACTAGAAAGTAGTAACTGTTTGATACAGTATTTACTGTACTTTCTTTTCTCCTTCAGTTTCTCTTATCATTCCATCAGTTGAGTCATTGGTTTAACTCAGAGACACAGACGTATTGTGCAGTAAGTCATCCTAAGCACACCCTTTAGTAGAAATCTGGGACCAATGATGCATGAGCTTGAAGGGTTTTGACCTTTTCCGTTGCTTTAGGTTTTCTCTGCTCGGGATCTCACTTTGCACTTTTAAACTTGTGAAAAGAACCAGGATTTACTGCATTGAGCACAAGACCAACTTTGAGCGGGTCACTTGTCTGTTTGCAAGCTGCCAAAAGGACGTGATGTTACAGTCCACTTTATAAGCTATGAATGCATGCTGACATTTGCAAAGCATTTGGATCATGTTGAAGTGGTCTACAGATAAGTGTTAGAGTAGCAAAAGCAACTCAGCGTAGGATTTGGGGATTTGAAACATCCAGTTGTTAAATGTGAAGAGAAATATCTTCATCCTGTCAAATGCACTGGTGGGGTAAAAAGTTCACTGCAACTCTGATCAGTTTTGAAAAGCTAATCTGCTAGCATGTCCTTTCTATTTACTTTCTGTATTATACTCCATGTATAGTGCTGGTAGTTTATAATTTTGCATGGTCAATGTATACTTTTAATAAGTAGTGTACCTTTATATTGGGGTAGAGTGGTTGTTACTGCATGATATTTTTGTATTTTTTTATTATCACATTTCACATGACTCTATGTGATTTTCATTTCTGAAAAAGCTGTTCATTCCTGTATTTGCATGATTTCCCCCTTCAACTATCTAAGAAAAAGCTTGACTTTATTTGAAAATCAGTGCATTTTGTCATATTTCCATGTCCCAATGCTTCCATGCATCCAGTTTATCCAGCATGGGGATTTTCAGCTGTGTCTTTAAGTTTTCATTTGAAGCCGAGGATGTTAACCTACAAGGTAAGTTAGGAAAGATTGAGCCATCCACTTGGCATTAAATGAAGGGTTCTCTCACAGTTATGCAGACCTAGATTATTTTTGTAAAGTTAAACTGGTATTTTACTTTTTCTCTTCCCTTTTTAAAGTCACTTGTCTGGAACTATCTTTGTTGAAGTGCGGATTTATTTATATCCATTTCTGCTATGCAACATATTGGCCAGTGTTTACCATGAGTTGGTAGATCACTATACGTCTTCTACCGTACTTATAAACTAAAAAATGTAGCACGGATCTTTACAAACAAGAGTGACAATTTGCTTTAA
The DNA here is from genome assembly GCF_963932015.1 of Anas acuta. Taxonomy (NCBI): domain Eukaryota; kingdom Metazoa; phylum Chordata; class Aves; order Anseriformes; family Anatidae; genus Anas; species Anas acuta. The sequence goes on along the minus strand of NC_088983.1, from coordinate 49,147,827 downwards.
TTTGTATGAGACAAACGTAGCATTGCTATGAATTTTTGGCCCTACTATAGGCATAATCTTACATACTTATATACTACAAGAAATAGTTATACAATGAAAATTGCTTTCACAACGTATCTTTTCCTCTATTTCTTTAAAGGTGGTGTAATTATAGGTGAGTTTGTATAGATATATATCTTTGATTATTCCTGCCTTGCACATTTTTTATTTCCTTACATCAGCTATCTTGCTTTGTGAGGGAACTTTACTGAAAAAATAACAACTTTCTACATAGAAAAAAAACAACAAAGAAACAAAAACATAACCAAACAAAAACCGTTTATGAAATAACCCAGAAAAATCAATAGGAGATAGGTGTGTAATCTGAAGCATTTATTAAAAACAAAACTACAATAAAGGCTAAGAAAATATGGAACTTTTTCCTACTCCTAATGTTTTCTAGTCAATACAATAAAGGAACAGGAGTCTCACTGTCTCACTATTTGTGAGTGTTGTGAATTCTGAATAAATTTATTTTGCATATATAAGGCATGGTGTATGTAATTCCTGTAAATATCATGATCTTCCATATAAAAGTCATGACTTTTCTTGTAAAAGTGTCTTGGCCTTTAAGTCGGTTGTTGATGATAATTACTTGCAGGTAACACTGGCAACCAATGGCAAATCTGCAGACTTCAGTGTGGTTGAAGAAGAGCCTTGGAAACACGAAAACTAAGGGAAGAGATTCCCAGCTCCATCTTTAATAAGCCCCGAAGCTCTCTTCTGGTAAAAGATACCACGATTAAGGAAGATTTCTCTCTCTCTCTCTCTTTTTTTTTTTTTTTTTTAAAGTTAACATCTACAGTTTCTGCTTACTTAATTTCTTAACTGAAACTTAGCAAAGATCTCATAAAGTCATTGTAGCATCTTTGCCAAACAATGATCCGTAACCATCTGTCTCCCTTGTGTTACTGTTTGGATGATGCAGCTGGAGAATACTCCATGCAGTGCAATGTGCTCTCACCCGCCTCCCCGTTCATTCAAGACGCAGAGAATGTAAATGCTGCAACATGGGAAGATCACAGTGCCAGTACAGTTCACTACAGGGACTCAGGGTCACAAATTGCTTCAGATAAATATAACTTTGTGCAGACCTCCAAGTGTTTCAGTGACTCTTGTGGCACACCTGATCTAGTTGGCACTGCATGGCTAAAATAGCTTTTGAAAATTCCCACAAAGATTTCTATTTGTTACAATAATAAGAAGAACCTGGCACGGGAAGCACTGAACTTTTGTGCCTACTTCAGACTGAACTTAGATCCAGGGGCAAGGTTAACTTATGGAAGTCAATAAATCATCCCAGACCTTTTGTTAGATTAGTACAACTAATACTTGACATTAAGACAAGACCTTAGATTTGCATGTACATATGATACATTTTTTTGTAAGCTGTCCCAGGGCAGGCGAAGCTCCATTTTATTATGGGTCTCTGTGCTGCTCTGTGACAGTGCATCAGATAATACAAGGCAGTATTATTGCAGGGTGTAATAGTTCTTAAACCAATGCCTGATGTACAAAATATAGAGTACCATGGGCTCAGTTATGTCATTCTTAGTCCAAGCAGGTAGCACCGTACTCTTCACTCTGCTCCACTGAAGTCTGAGGGATTCCTCATGTGGAAAGGGAGGCTCAAGTAAGGTACTACTAAGCGTGAGCAAAGATGTCATGATTGGGTACTTGATGATGATCCATATAAAAAAATATAAATATATTACACTAAATAATTGGGAGTTTTGAATGTAATCATCAGTAGCATTTGGCTTGAAGTGTATGTCTTCCAAGTTCATGTCATATGTCAGAGAATGGCTAAATCCTGAAATAATTACTAAGCCAAATTCCTTATTAAGGTCAGTAGAATTTGGCCAGGGCTAGGACTGAATGAAGAATACACAAGAATTGCAGGATTTAGACCAATGTGTTGAATTACTTCTCTCTTTCTCTGTTTTGTAGAGTAATGATTCATATACATTTCTAATGTCAGAGAAACGTTTCTTAGAGCACGTGGCATCTGATTTAACAAGATGGTGTTTTGTCAACATAATATAGCTGACTCATCCTGTCAGGAGAAATTACAGCCACAATAATCGCCTTGTGAAGTGTTTTCTAAAGGTGCTTGTTAATACTCTGCAATGTTCAGACACTGGTGAACGCCTCTGTACTACTAGCAATGTTCTATAGCGCAGCTGAGCCAAGCAGCCCGGGAGGCTGCACCCACAGAGCAGTGTCTGGGGGGAGCTTGCAGAGGTTCTCAGAGTGACCGAGTATGAGTGTACCGTGAGCTTAGACATGGCCATGAACAGAGCTGAAACATTTAGGGACACATGCCATTCAGTGTCTGTGCATGGACCTCTTGTGGGTGTAAGCAGGAATAATGTGTTCAACTGTGGAGTGGTATACGGCTCTGTAGAAGCTATTAAAATATAAATATAATCTGCTTTTGCTCATCTGCATTCATATAAAGACCTCTGAAAACGCACATGGACGTGAACCAGCACAGGCTGCTTGCATGATGAGTGATGTGCAAGACCAAGTTCATTGTCAAAGCACCTCTCATTCATGCATTTGTTGATGTGGACTATTCTTCTTGCCCTTGTATTTCTGTCTTCACTTACATGCCATTGCTATGATCCTAAACAAAATGGCCTATATAATTTAGCAAGTATTGAACCACTGTGAATGCTGTAGGCCTCTAATGTATATTAGAGGTGGCGACCTTTTCCAGAAGTCTTGTGAACCATCTTAAGGATTCTTTTTTGATGGATGGAACCGTAGATATCCAGAGAAGTGATAGGCAGATGATCTTCTCTTTTCTTCGGTCATTGGTATCATCATACCCAGAATTAACCTGGAGCTGCTGCTTCTCCCAGTACACACATGAACGCTCCCAAATGCTTTCTTCTTAAAGTGCATTTGTGATAGCAAGAAAAGAAAGCATTATGCCACCTGTCCGTATTGAACTGAAAGTCTGGGTATTGAGAGTGTCTGGGGATCAGGGCCCTAATCTGCATTTGAAGACAATTACTCTTCTGTGTTATGTGCCAGAAGTGTGCCTAGGGCGGTGTGCAGGTACTCTGAAATGTTCCCTGTTCTGAGGGCGTGAGCTCGCATTGAGTGAAATTCGCTGTGACTGGAGTGGTGGTTATATCCAAGAGCAGCACACCGCGTTTGCCCAGTAGCGCCTGTCCTGCTGTCCTGCTCGCCGCGGCAGTCTCTTAGGAGCAGCCACAGTGACCGCTTGTCTTGAGAGCAGCTTCAGAAAACCAGTCTGCAGACTTTTAGCTGTCTTTTGAAAGTGTTCAGCAGTTGGGAATGAAAAGGAATGCCAGCAACATGTGACTGGGCAGCTCCACAAAATTACATATTGAGAAACACTTATGATGTGCTTACACTTATCCGCCTGGGACGTGCTGTCCTTTGAAGAGTGATTCTTCAGATGGAGACTAGGGGAGGAAGGAATGAGATGCTAGAAAAACTCCACCCACACAAGGGAAAATAAATTTGGGCCTTTTGATAGGACTGGAATAGCAGACTGTGATTTTAAAATGGTAATCCTGTAGATACAGTAACTCAGGGAAGTTTCAAAAGATAATTACGGAGGCATTTCTCGACTTAAATGTGGATGTGGGAGAAGGAGAAATGTTGTTTTTGGTAAACTCCTCTGCTTTTAGCCTGGCTGAATATTTAATGTAGTGTTACTCCAGCACATCACTGTATTTAACCATCAAAAAGCTTTCCATTTCACTGGGAAAATGTAACTCACTCTTGGCTTGCATTTCTCGATTTGCTCATTCCACAAGAGGCCGGGTTGCTACTTAACTAAATAAACAGAAACTAACCCAGGGCCTGGCCACTTCAGCTAATACAAGTTCACGTTTCAGCAGGCAGGGCTGGTCACTGACTAGTCTCTTTTTAGTTTCACTAGGAATGTTGCTGCATTCATTTGCATGTGGCAAACATTTTGCGCTTGTTTCCAGGACTGGGGTGGCAAAGTTAAAGGAAAAGCAGAGTACAAAGCGATTTGCTTTCTGTGCAGTTCCTGGAGGAATTAACGTTTCTTTCTTATGCTCACCTCATGTGCTGCTCTGTCTGTCCCCCCCGTTGTCTGTGCAGCTGTGATACCCTTTGCCCTTTACATTATTGGCAGCACTCTGGCACATGGGAAAGTCTAAACCAGGCGAAGACTCAGTTAACTGCATGACTAATTAAGTACATATGTATTTACTTTGTGCATTCACTGCTGAAGCTAGGTCGGCATTCTCTTGATACCTGTTCATTGAAACTAAAGCACACTGCATGCTGAAGCTAAAGAAGAGGTGGAGCACTTTCCTACTGAGTTTTCTTCTTCGCTGCTTCCCTCAGAAAACAAAGGCTGCACCACTGTAAGATGCACACGTGGTTCACGTGGTTCTTACACAGGAAGATGCTTCAGATAGGTAGCTGACAAGCCATGTGAACCATGCTGATATGCATGCCCTCCGTTTGAATCAGTGAGAAACTCATTACATCTTTGAAAAGCTATGTTTGCTGTAGTGAAACCTGGGCCAGCAATGCTCTGGCTACACAAAAGTCCCACTGAAATCCAGGGGAGTCACGAAAGTGTCAGGAAAGGTCAGATCTCTTCCTGTCTCCGCTAAGTAATAAGGTGTTTCACAATCCTGTCTGAGTCAGTAGTCTTTGTCTGCTGCTTAAAATGAAGGTGATTCTCACACCCTCAAGGTTTTTGCCAAGATGCTTCTTGTTGTTTGGCCTAATTGTTTCTATGCTGTACAAATCCAGCAATGAATTTAAAACTCAGCACAAAAATAAGGACTGCTGTCATTAAGTTTTTATTTCTTTTTTTTTTTTTCTTTTTCTGTTCTGTCCCTGAGATACAGCTAACCTCCATTTCTTTCTCAAAGCATGTGGAATTACAAACATTGTACCACTCTAAGATGTGTGAGTAAGATGTGAGTAATATGGATTTCTGATTTGTTTTCCAGCACTACCAGGGTCATTGCAATTCTGGTAGTCAACACTCAGAAGAGCAGACTGCTCATCTGAGAAGCTGCAGCAGCAGTGCTTGAACAAATTTGTTCTGGCAACTGCCTCATTTTTCTTTGCTTCCTCGCCTTCTCTTGTGTTGTTGCAGACTTGTTGTAGCAACACAGCAGCAATCGCACAAATCCCTAAAAACACAAGCAGCATTAAACCTCACCTCTGACATCCACTTCTTTAAATAAGTTTAAGAAAGCTCTGAGCTGTAGTATCAGGCTCAGAGAAATGCTTTTGTGGAGACTTAACGGTATAACTGTTTCTCTTTTCATTAGTTCCATTCATCTATTTTTATTGCTGCGTTTGAGTTCATTTACAGAAGGGTAAATAAGGGCACTTTATAAAAAATGTACTGTAATATTAGTCTGTTATGAGCCAGAAGACTATCCTTGTTTTTGTTACTGTGACTTCTAAGGACACGATAATAATAAGATATTTTTCATACTAGTCATTAGAGTAGGTGTATGGTCCACTGGGCCAGTTCACCTCGGCTATAGCTCTGCTTGCATCCCTGCATAACATTGTGTGGAGGCTCCTGCTCCCACCAGAAAGCCCTCTCTGAACAAAGAGTGATTTTCTTTTCTCCAATGCTATCGATGACTTTTAAGGAAAAATATTTTCCCAAATATTTATCTGAATGCCTGTAAATAAAGGATTTTTTTTTTTTTTTTGGGGGGGGGGGGGGGGGGGAGGAGGAATTACAATGCTGAACTGTCAGAGAAGGCAGCCATCTGTAAACAAAGTGTTCAGCTTCACCATGTTACTTTTTAAAGTGTTATGTTCTTGTTCACAATTTACCCCAAACAATGTATTAAATCTGTATTCTTTCCAAAGCCATTGATCTTTCTTCCTGGCAGACACAGAGGCTGTGGCTCTCCCTAACCCTGATGCAGGCTCCGCAGTTCTGCATGCCTACATCAGGACCCCCATTACGGTACACTGCAGAAGGGGTGCCTCCCTCATTTTTTCCCCTGATCTTGTTTGATATTAAATTGAAATCTGCTGCTGTGAATGAACCAAACAGCTGCTGATTCCCTGGTGCTGATCATTCCTTCACTTCTTGCATGAGCAGGCTCTTAGGAACCATTCCTTGGCTGTGCCCACCATCCCAGAGACTTCTTCCATGCTTGGGGGAAGCCTGGTGGCTTCCCACTACCAAGCTGATACAAATCCTCGTGGATAAGGTGGTTGTGCTTTTGCAGCTAGTTTTTTTTTTGAAAAAAAACTAGAACATATGACTGAGCCACCAAGTGGGTCTCTGCTGCTCCAGGATGGAAATAACTAAGCTAAGGCAGGATTTGGGAAGGCATAAAGACCAGTGAGATTTCTCACCCAACCTTTGATCCCCTTTTATGTCTGTGTTCTGCTGCAGAGCCAATGCTGATTGATGCTGGAGTGTCGAATCCTTCTAGTTTGATTTTTCAAAATTCAGGAGCCCCGCAATTGTTTTTAATGATGCTCTGTGGCATACACCATTACACGAAGGGAAAGTGCCATAGGCAGCATCACACAACCTGGGTTGTCTAGTACCTGTACAGTGTTTTGTACATAAATAGAAGAGTTTGCAGGGATTTTTGTATCGTTCTTTTCTATTTCTTTTCTACAGTTTTTCAAAGACTGTATGCGAACTGTGTTTACAAATTGGTTTTGCTGTCAGTATTGTAGATTATTGCATGTCCATTTTGGTGTTTTGTATGGGCTTGTGAGTCCTTGTGTGTTACAGGTTGTCCTTCCTTCTTAAAAACAATTGCATATGCTTCCATCCAACATATCCTGTGCCCTTCTTAAATATATCCCATTTCCCATGGTCCAGTGTGAGCTGTAGCTTGTAGAATGCATGAGAAAACACTGCACATATATTAATATAAATATGATATGCTCAATCCTGATGTAGTTATTAATATAGTTTTAGGGGTTTGTACTTGTTCTCTGGAAACTACAGTTTAGACTGAACTAAATTGCCTAGTATCTGTAATTTACAGACACTCATATTTTCATATAATATTTTCTATATGACCATATAAGATAGGGAGATAGGCCTTTAAAGGTGATCTGTACCTTAGAACAAAACCAGTTTTCTCATAGCATTTAGGATCAATGAAATATTTCTGTGTTATGTTTAGTGATGAATTATAAACAAAGCACAAAATGCAAGAAGCAAATAGGAATTTCAAGATGTCCTTAAATGCTGCAGTTCATTATAGAACAATGTTATAATAACCTGAACAATCTTCTAGATTGACTGTCTTGGGCAATTGCCCCTCATTTTTGTCATTTTTCCTGGTATTACCTTTGCCAAATCTTGCAGTTCTTTCTTAGGACCTGATCATGTGTAATTGACTCACTCAGACTGCTGATGAAAGAAAATTGCAGATCTGGGTAGGCAAAGATAGATTGTCAGTTACCTAGTCCATCTTGCTATAATGTAATGTACTTGAGTTCAGCCTGCAGAAAGACTTCATGACTTGGCCACCAAGCTTTGCCTTCTTGAAAGGGGACCAACAGAACCACCATGGGACCACTGCAATTGGGTAGCATCTGTACAAATACCTCCTGCATTCTTATGTATTTTAAAGAGATCAAACACTATATTTTTTGACCAGGACAAGTGAAAGTTGCTTCTCTTTTATGGTCGTCTGTTCCCATTAGGCAAATACCTGTTGGCATTAAGGCCATGGCTACAATAATTTTATTTAATGAACAAAGTACTGTTTTGAGAGGAATAAACATGATTTAATATAAATATTAATAACACTTATATCACAGAAAGTTTCCCTTATGGTCAACAAGTTCCTTGATCATGATTAAAAACAAAGAAGATATTGAACAGCAAATATTGCTATCCCAGTGTGACTGATACTGGGCATCTCTTCATCTATTCAGAAATCTGTGGGGTGTGGTATTCTGCTGAGGTTTTGGAGACTAAATTTCTGGTAGATATACATGTAGGAAGTGTGTTGATGTACCCTTGTATTTTAATCTCTTTCTTGTATTTTAAATCAGTTTTACCAGGTATTATCTTAATAGGAACTGCAGGTAGAATAGAGCTAAGTGAGTCACTAATAGCTGTAAAACCTTATTGATACCAGTTTTGACATTTTGTTGAAGCATGATGTCCAGTGCCTCTCTGCACTTAGTGTAGATAATGTAGCTATCAACGTGTAATTTCAGTGAAATGGTGTATACAGTATGGGTAGCGGTGCTTTAATTTAATTTTACTTGTTGGTGTGTATTGAACCATAGCATCAAATTAGGCCATCTTTTAAAATTCTGTTCTACTTTCGGTTTTTGTTCTTTTGTCTGAGTTTGTTTTCCTTCTGGCCATTCAACTGAGTCAATTACATAGTTTAGTAACTGCTTTATCTTTCAATTATGGGTTATCCTGTTCTGATAACATTCAGAATAATGTATTCAGTCAAGTTACTGTAAATACATTGGTTTTAGTTTTAAGGTCTCTAACCAGCATGGTACGTGCTAGTACCTGCATGGGTGTGCTTCCCTGGCAGTGAGCGAAAGTGATGCCAGCATAGATGTGTTCCTCATGAGTACATTTGTTATGACACTAAAAATTAATGCACGCACAGAATGATTAGTTTATGTTTTGTTTTATTCTTGTTTGTCTGATGTGTTGGGACTCTACCACCAGAAGTTCAGTAAGTCACTGCTTAAATTAGCACAATGAGCAAGGGGGAAATCAATCTAGCTGCCTTATGCTGGATACCCTGTCTGCTACTTGCGCAGAGTGCTGCATGCTGTGGGCAGCAAGGGTCTGCCTGTCCTCTCTGGAGCACCAGCCCCTGCTGTGTCCCCTTGGTAGGAACAGACTATAAGGAAAATGCACAGACTCATGGGCAAGGATCCACTGCTTCCGACATTGTTAGAAGAGGATATTGATAGCTACTGGAAATTAAAAATGTTAAGTTAAGTGCTTCTCAAGCTACTGTAGTTGATGTCCAGGATACCTGTTATATACAAGAAGTATGTTTTATCATAAAATAGATAATAAAACAGACATACGTATTCAGTGGCAAAATTATTCTGAAATCAGGGCTATAATCTGTAAGAAAATTACTTTTTTTTTTTTTTTTTTTTTTTTTTTTTTTTTTTGTGGGCAAAAACTGAAGGTGGTTCTGAAAGATTTTGAGACAGCAAGAAAAAAAAAAAATCTGGATCATGCCCAGGGTACCTGAGCCTGGTTCTCATAAATATATATGTTCATCCCCCATAAGTGGAAAAAGATCAAAATTAGGCCCTAAAGCATGGGAAGTATCCTTCTCGGTGAGTCCTCCTACGATGTTTCAGTGTGAATCACATGCTGTGGGACTGTGCACTGCCTGCTCCTGCTCCTGATACTCCTTCCCCCTCTTAAAAGTGACCAATTATAAGATGAAATATTTTCAGATGCTTCACCTGAAAATAATAAAAAGAAAGAGGGGTCAGGTTGGTCTTTTCCTTACACTCAAAAAGTTCCCCAGGTTTTGAAATGACATACTGTACAGTATCTATAGCACACTTTGTAAACTAAAGAATACAGATAAAATTTCTCACAACTTGAGGTTCTGTTCTTGTATATTGTAGCTGGAATGCCTTGTAGACTAAGTCTATTTTTGTAGTTCAGATCCTTATACTTATCTGTAGTCATTTGCTTTTAATGCTTTCTTATGGTGTAAACTGACTTCTGTAACTTTTATGTATAAAACAAACTGGACATTCTTTCTATACTGGAAATAGTCGTGAATATAATATTTCACTAAGTGTTGTACCTCTTCTGTACATATCGTCAATAAATGTTGATTCATAATTTTCCTGGCTTATACCTGTGAGTTTTACTGTCAGCCTGGATATAATTTGGGTGAGAGGTTACATAAAGAAGACAGATGTGAGATGCTGAGATCTGTGAGATCTCTATGAGAGGTAGATGTTGGACCTGGATTTGCCAAAGCACCAGAAGTCGGCCCCCTCATGTGTATGCTCTAAATGGTCCAGGGTACCAGCTGCATCTGAGCTTCCCTGCTGCAAAGTCCAGGATGTGCTAACCACACTGAAGTCTTAAGCAGTCTTGGCAGTGAAAGCTAGAGGAGTAGGAAGAAATGTTAGAAGAGTAGGAGGATGCAATGAGTTGCTTGCAGTTGCTTTAGAAACATGCTTCGCTTCCCTGCCTGATAAAAAGTAAATCTCTTCATCTTAGCCTTAAACAAAAAATAAATTAAATAATAGACGCTTTTGCTGAATCCCTGGTAAACTTTGTAAAGAAATAAACTGCGCTTAGTACATGAATTGAGATATGCTCATGGTACGGGCCATGGCCTGAAGGACTGGCCATTGCTATGTATGGAGAGAAAGCCCCGGCATTTATGATCCCAGCAGGACACAGTATGGATCTCACCTAACAACAACTAGGTGATACAATAGATGTAACCTAAACCAGCCTGTGAGGCGCAGCCTGCACCTCTGTGAGCTGCCATCCCAGCTGAGGAGCTTGCAAGGGGAGGCCCGGTGTGGCAGGCGCAGGCTGAAGACCCCTGCAGCACTGCGGGATCTCGGGGTGGGAGATGAACCTGAGGCCCAGGAGGTTTGTTATGGTGTCTGAACCTCTGACACAGGCTGCCAGAGGCAGGATATTACTGCATTCAGGCCTGGCCTTGTTCATAAATCAGCTCTGCTGCCTTAAACCCCCTGGTCTCTTCAGAGCTCCGAATTCCCCATCACTGGCATACTCACGAAGCATTGACCATACTGAGAGCCATTCCTCTATCCCTTCTCAGGCATGAAAGAGAAAGAGAGAAGACTTCAGGGCTGCCAAACCTCCACCAGCCTCCTCCGTTGTATCGGTGCATGTAAACAGGACAAGGATATGAAAGAAACAGGTGGCCCCAACAGGCTGCGACGTAGGAGGGGAGCAGCATAAAAACAACCATCTGGCAGGCTGGAAGGCACCCCTGCAGCACGCACACCCATGGCCAGCAAGGACCGGCACCCCGGCCAGGTTTGGGGCAGAGCTCCAGGGGTGCAAGGGTGGTTGCATGGGGCCTGTGCTGGCCCCATGTAAGCAGGCAGCCACGGCTCCCCTTTGCTGCAGGGGATGCAGGAAGGAAATGACTGTGCATGCGATGCCGGGCCTTGCGGTCGTGGCGGCGTTAGCGCGGCAGGCAGGTTCTGCAGTGATAAGCAAAATGCGTCAGCGGAGACAGATAAACAACAAAGCTGGTGGCTGCCCACTGAACCCACGGGGAGGGGCGGCAAAGGAACTGGGCCTCTCACAGTATAAGGCACTTCCTCAGGACAAGAAAAGTAGCCTAGGGCCTGTCCTTCACAGGGGTTGTGCAGTGGTAGTCGTTCATGGTTCAACTTAAAAGAGGGTAGCACTTCTCACACTCATGTGGTAAAACTGATCCTCATGGTGCCCAGGGGCCTTCCTGACTCATGTTCCCATGGCCTGAATCACTTGAGAGGTTCTGCTGTGGACATGCCCCGGAAAGAGAAGATTGGCTCCAAAATCTGTGAAAGGTTAGGAACAGAGACAAGCCTGGGAAATACATCTAAAAATTCACTGCAGGATTTCACCCAAGTTGCCAGGACTACCTAAATTGCTAGCATTAAATAGATATAGTTATCTTGCCTTTTACCAAGAATTTTTGAATGCACTATTCTGTATGAGTGGGGGTTATTATGGAGAAGATTTTTCTGGGAGTTACTGAAAAATTCCTGAAAGATAATGCAGTCATTGGTCTCAGTCAACGTGTTGTTCACGAGGGCAAAGTCCTGACTAAACAATTGTGTCCCCCCTGCTCTGCACTGGTGTGGCCTCACCTCAAGCACTGTGCATAGTTTTGGGTACCACAATGTAAGGAGAACATAAAAATCTTAAAGAGTGACCAAAGGAAGTGAAAGGTCTAGATGGGAAGATGTATGAGGTCACATTGTTCAGCCCTGAGCAGAGCAGGCTGAGGGGAGGCCTCATGGTGGCCTGAGGGGAGCGGAGGGGCAGGCGCTGAGTTTTGCTCTCTGGGGACAGCGACAGGACCTGAGGGAATGGCATGGAGCTGGGACAGGGGAGGGTCAGGCTGGATGTTAGGGAAAGGTTCTGCACCCAGAGGGTGGTTGGGCACTGGGACAGGCTCCCCAGGGATGTGGTCATGGCACTGAGCCTACCAGAGTTCAAGAAGTGTTTGGACAACATTCTCGTACATATGTTTTTTTCTCAGCTATGATCAGAGGTCTGATTTTTGGGTGTTCTTGTGTGGAGCCAGGAGCTGGACCCAGTGATCCTTGTGGGACCATTACAACAGGCTATTCTATGATTTTGTGATTCTGTGAGGTTCCTCTAAAAAGGCTCATTGCATAAGACCCACAACTTTGCAGAAAGCCAGCACAAAGCTGACCCTCTCAGCTGTACCTGGGCTCAATTTCTGCCACATAAATGGCATGTAACCCACATGTAGGCTTTGGGTCTGCCCTCTGTGTGGGGGAACTTCACCCTTCATGAACACCGGAAAACTCTGTCGAGTTTCTAGCTCAACAAACAAGTATATTTACCTAGAGTTCATTTCAAACTTTCTCTTGACGAGTGAAAGAAACATTAACTAGAAAATGAGCCACAAAAGAAATGCAGGGAAGTTCCGAATAACTGTAAACATAACGTGCCCCCACTGGTGAATCTGATGTCCCGCTGCTGCAAAACAAAACATGCCTAATGGTGGTGATGACTGCTAAACTGTCCTTGCTCGGGAGCTGAGGAGCTGTGCTGCAGCCAGCCGAGACTGAGTAGTGGGCACTGGGCACAGCTTCGATGAGTTCATCTTAGAGAAACTCATCCTTCAGGCTCAGGCTGAAATCTGCTGGAAGCTCTCTCTCTAAGCTGGCTAAGGAGGGGGTGCTGATAGCAATCATCAGCAGCAGCCCAAAAACAGATGCTTGTTATTAAAAAGAACAGGCTGATAAAAAGTGGTGAATATAAACGCAGACTTAGTTTCCAATCATGAGTCAAAACATACCCAGTTTATTACTGCTTGTTCTGGGTAACATAAAAGCATGGAGTCTTGATTCATGAGAGGAAAATGTGGATGCTGAAAATGATCTAAGATTTTTTTTTTTGGATTAAGCCAGGAAAAAGAATAGGCTTTTGAAAATGTGGTGCCAGAAGGCAGATGTACACTCATGACTGCAAGTAAATTTAGATTTAAGGCTAAAACTCTGCTGTGACCAAACCTTTTATGCACTGCAACACAGCATTAGCATGTGGGCATTCAAGTGGACAACCCGCTAGCACAATGGCCTGAGGCAAGGCTTTCAGATGCCAGGTGCAAAACTCACAGCCTCTGGAAAAGAGGTGGAAAGTGTCTTCCTGTGTCCTCCTCTCTCCTGCATTGCTCTGGGGGTTTGAAAGACTTTGGGAATAATTCAGCAGACCCTGAGTCTGATTTGTAGAGCCACCACTGCCTCTGAGCCACATGCTGACTTCCTGCTGCCCGCCTACACACTCCTAACTTCAGCTGTGTACTTGGCATCACTTGCAATGCATCTGCTTGCCTCTGAGCCAGCACCAGAAAGAAGCTGCTGTTGAGCTCGACTCTGTTAGGTGGGTGCTACAGAGTGAGATTTTTTTACTGAAGGTGTGAAAAGTCTTTTAGGGTTTTTTCATAGATGTACTTAAATTTATGTCAGATCCTATTTGACTTGACAAACTTTATTTTCCTGTAAATTTCTACATTTTTTAAGAATGGGAAATCAATTACTTTTAAGCATTTAACAGTACAAATGGAAAGACATATTATGTATTAGGCATCTTCCACAAAAAAGTTTCCTATTTCAGATATTGAAACTATCTAAAACTATGTCTATTTCTGAAAACAAAAAAAATACTTATTTTCCCATTTGAGAGTCTTTGTCCATAACTTCATCATTTTTTGTGTCTTTTTTTTTTTTTTTTCTTTTTTCTTTTCTGAAATGCAATACAAAACTAATGACATTCACATCAGCATTCCGTGCATGGCAGAGGACGTATGAACGTATGAAAATGTTTTTTATCCATCCACTAATTCATTCAAACCCTCTTGCCTATAGAGTAAGAAGCTTTAATAAGAAGTTTGCAAACCCTTGAAGCTATAGCTCCGGCATAACCTTTCTACTGTTTGCTGGACCCATGCAGACAAAATTGAAAGAAAGCTGTGCTTAAAGCATTTGTAAAGCTTTTGCTTCCTCTGCTTTACCTGCACTTTAACAACAATCAGCTCCCTTGAAGTCAGGGGATCTTCTCTGAGGATGGTTTCTCTTCTTTAATTTCAATTCTCAAACAAAAACAAAACCCAAAACAAAACAAAACAAAACAAAAACACTAAAAACCTCCCAAAAACAAAGCCCCAAAAAACGTTGCTGCATCACAGCTGAGCTGTGTGAAGAGCCGTTTAAGTCTGGTGCTTTAAAAACAGGAAGATGAGCAAGAACAGAAATATTCTAGAAATCTTGTCGTTGCCTACCCATCCATGAATGGGTGAGACAAGAAGGACAGAAAGTGAAGCTTCTGTGCTGCACAAAAGACACTGATAGTCATCTTTGCGAAGTTTGCACTTTGCCTCTCATTTCCCATAGCCCCAGCTGGGTGCTCTCAGCGTGGCATTGGTGAATGCCACAGCAACACAGCAGAGTAATAGTGAGAAAGGAGCTACCAGGGAAAAATGGTCAAAATCAGTTTGCAAATCATGTGGTGAGTGCAGAGGGTGACCTGGAGGTGGGGGGTTCACAGGAAAAGGCCGATTCTTTTTCCTTTCTCTGAGCTATGAACCATTCAAGTGACGAAGTCCTGGGGATGTTGAGGGGACTTTCCCAGTCAGTGGCACAGACATTTCACTCTTCCTCACTTTGTCTCCCAGTGACTGCACTCCCCTTCTGCCCTGAATTCCCTGGAGTTCCCACCCTCAAAGTACTATTTCATGCTTCTTTCCCCTCAGAAAGAAACAAGAGCTTTGTCACCCATGCCCACAGAGCTGGAGCTGCTCCCCAGGGACCAGCCCACTTCAGCACTTTCCCTTCCACCTGTTTGTCCTCTCCCCTTCCACAAAGGAGAACTTGTCAGTGCATGTGGTTACCCAAAGGGTTCATGTTCTTTAACTAATCAAAATCTTGCAACCAGAGAAGTCTGAGCCTTCAGTTGTTTAATAAGGCCAAGAGATAACTGCTGGCTAACAGCCTAATGTAGCATAAAATAAACCCAGTAACTGCTGGCTCATGAAGTATGCTGAGGCAGAACACGGTTCTCAGAGGATTTTATTGCTTCCCTTCATCTACAGAAAGAGTGACGAGGAGCAGCCCTTACCAGGACGATATACAAATCTCTGCCTCTCCCCAGCACTGTGACTATGTGTCGGTGTTTACAAGACACCTGGTAATTTTCTCTGCACTTCTACATAGTGCAGAGGTAGTTGGTGTTGGTGTTCTTGGCAAAGGACACACAAAAGACATCCCTATGAAGAAGAGACTGTTGTGCAGAAATACAATTTGGGGGCTGATGTTGTGGGAAGGGTTTAAAATATCCACACAGATAGACATGAAGGCTGCATATCCTTTCACTGCTTTAATCAACCATTCCTTGTAAGAGCTTCAAGCAAATACAGGTGAAGCGATCACCCCAAACTGTTTGATGAAAATATTACATTCTCATAAAACATACAACCTCTCTTTTAAATATACTTACTGCTTTAAACATTACTTCTCTTTTACTGGGTTGATGTTGGACTGAAATATCCCAGAGATATTCAGCTCCGAGGGGAGATGAACTCATCACTAACCCCCAGAGCAGCTGGGGAGCCCGTGGGTGATGTGAGGTCCCGCAGCCTTCAGCTGAGTTTGGCTTGCAGCTTGCAAGCAGAAGAACTGACCTCTGGTCACCACTATAGCAGCTCACCATTGCTTTATATGACTACCCTGCTGAATGCCTCCTCTCTCCCACTAGTAACTTTAACCTTACTTTTTACCCTCAATGTGGAGTCAAGTTTATTTTTGGAAGCTTATTTTACAGTTCAAAAAAAATTTAGCAATGTTATTTCTAATTACAATTTAGAGGTGCTATTTTCTTTCTTTTTGATTAATCTGTTAAATAAATATGCAAATATATCTAGTGCTCTATATAAAAAATACATACACACAACAAACAACCCCTGAAATATTAAAAAAAAAACCAAGATTAATAAAAATATGTACAATATTACATATATGAAATGGCCATCTAGTTTTGAAACTATAATAAAACTTAATTGCACTTCAGTTGCATGACATAATCTAAAAAGAATCAGCATATATAAAATAATGGCACTGCCTTTTTAAAGAGAAATTGAGCATCTCCCTATTTAAAAATATAAAAAGTAGCCAACCAGCATTGTCCATGCATTTACAGTTACAGTTACTGAATATTAGATAAATTTCTCCACTGAACATCTCAGTAGGGAGACAAATAATAGCTCTCCCACCCTCCTTTTTTTTAGATAAGAAAACCTTATCCTTCAAGACAGTGAAAAGTCTCCTTTTGATTGTGGCTTATATTCAATTGGGATTTAAAGAGAGTCAAAATTCTTATTCTGGATCTCTGCACTTAGTGATAAGCATATATAATTACGTGTTATTGATATATAATGACAAAAAGAAAAGCTTGCTTAAAAACATTATAGGAAAAAAATCAATGTAGAGTCAACAAAGTTCCCACAGCACAGCTCAGTATTAAAACACGTGCTTGTGGCAGGGCTGAGAAATTTGACAATGTACTGGTATACATATACTGATAGTGTTGTTAGTCACCTTGACCTTATTGGCCTCAGCTTGTTTGAACACCTTCGGAGCTGTGTGACTGCTCATAGATGAGATGTCTTTACATACATGGAGCCAGAAAATGTCCTACGAGCACTCTGAAATCATGTCTTGTCTTGGGACCTTTTGCCCAAGTGTACATTTTCCCTGAGGAGATCTGCCTGCAGATACTGGGGCACTGAGCAACTCAAATAGATGCTTGAGAAACTGCTGAAGGGCTGTAACTGAGAACCATAATCATGATTTTGATTGGGCTTCGTGTTCTAGTAAAGATCAGTGCTAGATAATGTTAGTACTTAGCCAGCTGAATACTTATCCTCCAATTGCTTCAGATGGAGAACATAAAATAATGCATTAGCAGAATGGCGTTTTCCAATGAAGGTGCTATGGTCAGTGAACAGGAACATCTGAATGGACTTCTCTTGGTATTCCCCATCCCACAGCTGACACGCCTCGCTGAATGCTATTACCTCTGGTTGGTTTTGCTTGCATTTTTTTGAGGCAGCCCAATTAGAAGTTACAATTCGCCCACCATTCCAATATGCTTTCTTAAAAATGGCACAGACCACTGGTAGTAAATAATTTTCTTTCTGGCAGTTCATATCAATATAATGCACAGCATCATAGCTTAATACAAATACTTTACATAATAGACATACAATGACAAAACAAAAGCATATGACAATGCAGCTGCAGCTATTTTACTATATTACATTGTTGGGAGAGTTTTCTTTAAATCTCTTTGATCTTTTCTGTAGAACTTCAACTTCTGGTACCAGTAAACAAACAGTATTTGTTTTGGTATTTTTAAAAAGAAGAAATAAAACGTGGAGGAAATAGAATTCAGAAGTGAGTGAGATCATAGAAAGGCCACTTTTAAAATATCATCAAACTGGTGTAACGCAACAGTTACAGGGGAAACAAGCTTTACTAGGCTCAGCATCTCCTAAGTACAATTGAGCAGGGGAAAGTAAAGACCTATTCTTCTGGAATAAAAATACTGTCATCATCGCTGATGATTTCAAACTCCTTGATTTGTGCATGCACAATAGAGCTGGGGTCATTCTGTTTTATTAATTATACTAACTAACAGACTCATTAAAACATACACAAACTGGGACCAATGAAGGAGAGAGGGGGAAGAGCAATGAACACTTCAAAAACTCAAGGATAACTCTTCAAAAACTCAAAAACTCAAGGATAACTGTACAGATTGTTAAGATAATAAAGTAATGATGTTTATTATGTATCAACTCATGTTTTCATTTCTTTATTCCCCCTCCCAAAAAGACTTGCTGCATGCCCGCAGACATTTTAAAACAACGATAAATAAGCTTTGTCCTTCTGGGTTTTCCTTGTTACAGAATAAGTCATAAATCACTATGTCACTTTTTGATTTTACTGGCAGACTTTCAATGAACCTACTGCTCTTCCTGGCTGTAAGGCATTTCTGATGAATTCTGCTGTTTTAGACATTGTATAGGAGGCCTTTTTGGTTTAAGCTTTTTGTTTTGCTCTTGACATTTGTTGCTCACTTACTCTTGTACCATGACAAGTTTAGTACCTTAAATACCTGTAAGATAGAGCAACTGGATACTTCTGTAGCTCCGCACAGCGAAGACACTGTATCTGGGGATCAATGATATACCCAGGACACAGTAAGTGTCCTCTGTGTAGTAATTGTGAACTGACAAGTTTATGCAACTCTTGGGGCTTATTTCAGGTAGAAAATGTCAATTCTGTAACTCA
The DNA here is from genome assembly GCF_963932015.1 of Anas acuta. NCBI lineage: Eukaryota > Metazoa > Chordata > Aves > Anseriformes > Anatidae > Anas > Anas acuta. The sequence continues at coordinate 49,129,212 of NC_088983.1, read as the reverse complement.
GACATCATTTAAAAATGATTAAAAATGAAGACAACTTAAGTTTAATCGTGTTCAAAAGACATCAGTAGCACAGTGCATCTGTGAATTCTGGCCCAAGTTCTGTGTGATTTTGATTTCCCCAGCTCTGATCTACTTGGTGAGTTGGTACCATTACACTCCACTCTTCATGTCCAGCTCCTGATGATTTTGTGTTTCGTCAATGGTGAGGAATTCGTCAGATGCTCCTGTTCGGTCATTTGACTGTTCTTTGTGAACCAAGTGCACCATTTCTTGTGATTTGCTGGCATCCCCATTTAATTCACTTGTCTTCCTGTCCTCCACTGCACCTTTGCCGTTATTGATCACGAGCTTTTTCTTCTGCCCACATCTAGAAAGAAATTGAAAGGAAATAAGTACCATAAATGGAGGCTAATGGAAATAAGAGAAGAAAATTCAAGTTAGTATTTAGAAAAAGGTGCTTAGAAATGAAACTTGCATCTGTCAGTGCAGACCTGTGCAATGAAAGGTGTAAGGTGTCTCCACCTTCCATTTTTTTGAAAAAATCCACAATTATATACATAAACTTTTGCAGGATCCTACTGATTCAGTTGCTATCTGGTGTCATTATAGACAGGAATAACATGCATTACTGAAAGCTAGAAAAGATTTTCTAAGGTGTGGATTTATCCACATTTATGAACTTTGTACACATCCCAGTATATGGACAGGGTCATTGTACATCCAGACCTTGTACATCCAGACCACGTGGGCTGGATATTCTTCAGGGCAGTAGAAATTAATAGTTACACGGATGTCAGATTTGCCCTAGTCCATTAAAACTCTGGATACACTGTGCTGAATATCCCACTTGTTGTCTTTGAATAGCCTAGTATAAACTGAATGCCCAGAGGTCTGTTAAGAGGTACACTAATTTTCTGAAGTTTTACTTTAAAGCATTTTCTTCATTGTTGAAACAGATTTTGTTTGAATGACTAATTTGGCAGTTAAATTATGCCATTATGCTTTTGAAGTATGACTTTTTTCATGCTTACTGACTGATAGGTGAGGATTATTTCATCCAAAGCAGCTCAGTTTGCTGTGTGAATGCTATGCACACACTTAGGAATGATTCCTGCTCTGCAACTATGAAATGCTGGAAGAGAGGCCACAGCCTCTCAAAAGAGCAGCTCAGCTTTTCTTTCCTGACATGACGGTCAGGCTGTGCCACACCCAGTGTTGGACTGTGGATGGAGATCCTAATACTTTTTACAATAGGAACCAGACAGCGATGTTCTTCTTTGCAACAAGAGGAATAATAAAAAAATAAACAATCAAGCAAGGAAACTGCCTCACACTGAACCTTGGGCCATTTTGTTTTGTTTTGTTTTGTTTTGTTTTTGTGAAGATAACACCAATTTTATCAAGACAAGACCAATTAAACAGTAACAACAACAACCCTATAGTGAAGCAATTTGCTATTTGCTGCGAAGGACCAATTGCTTGGTGGAAGTGCTTCAAATCCCTGCCATACTGACTTTGTAACTATGAAGGCCAAGTCTATTGATTTCTGAATCAAGAAGCTAACTACCTTGAAACCAAAGCCTACAGTCCACAAGCTTTTACAGGCAGCCAGAATGAGAGTGAGACTGGAGAAGCTGCTGTCAAAATTCCTTTTAACTGACAGCATTATAAAAATAAATACGCAGTTCTCATTTTTAAATAAATGAATGCTTGTAACATTCTCACTTTACTGCTCGGATAACCCTGGATGCTCAATCCACCTTTTTCGCCTGCCCAGTTCCCTTGCAGCACAGCTGCAGAGCTACTTTCAGATGAGCTGATGCTTGTGTGCAGTGTGGGACTGCACAGCAACTCCTTCCCTGGGTCTGCAGCAGATTATCACTTATCTGAATAGATTAATCTCTTAATTATTTTGATCCTGGTGAAAGAAACAATGCCACCTGTTTCAAGAATACCAGATTATGTCCATGCTTCAAAGATTGATCCTCATAGGGATTGGTGCATATTGGTAGAATCTAATCCATGAACCCATGCACACCCACAGACCCATGTGCACTTTTTCTCCTTTGGTCTCAATCCCACCTGCATGGCAGCTCTAAGTAAAATATATGTTTTCCACTTGCAGTATCTAGGACATAATTTTTAGCTTTGAGATCGTTTCAGTTCTTGTCAGATGCAGTCTATATTTAGTCATACTGGCCCTATTTGTCTGTTTCTATGGTGCCTCTGGGCTAAGAGGGAGGAAACAATGGCAGCCTCTGCTTTTGTATGCAAAGCAGAGTGATACATAAATCAATAAGCCGTGCCATTCAGGGTGTGTAACTACAGTCACTTAACAGAAAGAATAGATTTTTCCATCTCACCATGTGTCTTATCTCCTTCTTATTTCAATATGACCTCTAAAAGATATGTGGCAGTGCTTTATTCCAGCACCCACATCATGCTGCGGTGTGCTTCAAAGTGCAGGGCTACTTTACCTCCTCCGACTGCTGACGGCGATGCACACTACAAGGATCAATGCCAGTGCCAAGAGAGCAGCAACGATGATCAGCCAGTCTGGGGAGAGTCAAGGGAGGGGGAGAGAATATGTTAATCCGTTCCGTGTAATTTTGCAGTTTCACAGATGCTTGTGCATTCTTTAAGTTGCAAGACTTCTTGAATGAATGTTTGTTCACTTTGCAAATTGCTTCTGTGCAAATCAGGTACATTTTCATCAGTCACATTGCCTATGTGATCAAAGAAAGTGCTCAGCTATACCCAGGCCAACACCAATGAAATACCTGGCCACTTCTGGCATCTAGAATCAGTGTGTTTTAGATTGCATAGGTGAAGAGGAGTTGTGTCATTGATTTATTCCAAGAGCAGAAGAAAAGGCTTAGTGCTGACACATCTGCAATCCCACGTACAAAAGTAGGTTGGCTTTAAGGTAGAGTGAAATATCTATATTTTTTTTATTTTTTATTTTTTTTTTAAATCTTACTTTAAGGGAGATCTTTAAAAAGCCAAATCCTAAACAAAAAAAATTAGAAGGAACTACAAAACCAGGATAAAGAGGTAAAACAGGAAAGGACCCAAAGAGATCACCTCAGTTATATTTCACATCAGTGAAACAGAATGAATAAGAGCATCTCTGAGAAACGTTCCATTTGCTCTCAGCATTTTTAATAAAGGAGATTTCACAACCTTCTCTATAGCCTGTTCTTCATTCCACAATATGTCCCAGAAAAAAAATGTCATTCTTTGACATCATTGTGTTGGCTTCTTTCCATTCTATTTTAACCTGCAATTCCTTTTCTGTAACACTTATCAGATATTGTTTTCATGGAATATTCTCAAAGTTATGATACTTTGCATTTATCTTTACTGAATTTTCCCTGATTGCATATCAATTTATCAAAATTATTTATCTCTTAATCCTGTTCTCCAAAATGCATGATTTCTTTTATCTACATAGTGCTAGAATATTTTATGAGTTGCAATATGCTCCATTTCTCAGACTCTCAGTGACAATGTGATTCAGAACAAAACCTGAACAACTATACTTGATGCACATCTTCATCTCTTATTTCAGTTCATATTACTATCATTATGTTCTTAAATTGTTAAAAGATATGACTTCAGAAACCTACCTGGTACCTGGGATGACCTTGGTTCTGATGTTATTGTTGTTGTTGCGTTCTCTCCAGGGTTAGGAGTGGGTTCAAAATTTCCCTTGCGTGAACCATGATCACCATCTATAATGGTTGTAGATCCTAAAGAACAAAACTGTATGTTACTCCAAATATCTTTAGTGAATATTTAACAGGGAAGTTAAAAATGATGACAATGATGACTTCCACAATACAAAAAAAATTTCTAGAAAGTTCACACTGAGGTCATTAAAAAGTATTCATATGGAAACCTATTACAAAGACTATAGCCATCATACACTGAATAACAAAGCTCAGGGTTTTTCCCTTTCCACATTCTCATATGTTTCATTTTTGATTATGCAATACTTTCATGAACCAAAACGCAATTGTAATTGCCTAGAAATTTTCTGGAGAGAAGGTAAAGACTTCTGAATGTTGGAAACTTTTTGAAGATGCTTTTGTTATATAAGTCAAAGATCTTGTCTGTTCCATGGAGAAAAGAGAATGATAAAAGAGTAGAGAGAGAAAAATAATTTGACAATTTGACTTTCTGATTTAAATTGAAAATGGTCAATATGGAGAAATTTTAAGGCTTTTTATTTTATTCCTATATAGAATGATAAGGAATTTCTAAAACTTTCCTACATTCATAAAATAGAAGTATAGTACTCTGGATGGTTTTAAATTTGATAGCTATGTATAAAGTGGGACCTTAAAACTTCTAAATATTCTCTCTAATAGCAAAAATACTCTCTGTAAAATTATATATGGATCCTCTGGCTCTTTTTAATAAGTTTTTTAATTTGGTTCTAAGACTGAATTAGATCTTAAGTTCAAATGCATACTTCCAGTCTCACATATTTCTTCTGATGGTCACACTGCTTGAAGTTTTATGTGATGACAGTAATATTTGTGGCCCACTCTGTTGCCATATGGGTATCCCATGTCTAAAATTATCTGTATGTTATAGATACAGTAGTTTCACATGGGACTACAACTTCATTATCAGTACAAAAACAGTATTACAGATCTCCACCTCTCTGAATTCTTCCAGACACTGATAGAGCAAATTAGACACTTACTCTAATCAGCTGTAAAGTTCTTTTTCTGTCACACACATTGCAGCTCTCTTCTAGCCAGCCTTTCTGATCTCATTTCCTAATGGCAGCTGGCAAATACAAAACTAAGAAGCGCATTTTCCTCCTGTTAAGCATAGCCAACAAGTAGTTGAACGTTCCAGATGTTTTCATTACTTTTGTTAACAAGGAACTTATTGACCCTTCAGTTGTTTTGTACTATCTCACCCCAAAGGACAGAGCACTAACTCAGCAACTATGGGACCTAATCTAGCCTCCAAGAAAGCTGAGCAAGAGAAATGTAATGACTTGTCTACTTGACGTGTCAGCGGATATTTTTTAAGGTGCTTTAAATCACCCTCGTGAAATGGCAGAGCTTTTTCACCAAAAAGGCCCTTAGAAAGACATTTATTAAAGATTCCTGTGTTAAGAGAACTGCTAAATTTGCTCTTCCCCTCCCCTGAGCCCTGAGAAGAAACAGGATTTGATCATGTCTCCTGGTGTTCTGGCTCCTGGGAAGTGCCTGCAGAAGGCAGGGAGGGCTCCTCAATTGAGCTCTACATTTCATTTTGATGACATACTAGATTTTCTTCTTTTTGACTCTTATTTTTTGGATTCCTTCAGTAGACTGATTTGTTATTCCACTGTGGCACTTTGACAAAAGGTCAGTCATTAGTGGGATGTCAGACAACAGCTTAAACATTTCTGCAGAGGAAAGGCAAGTGAAAGGAAGGAGTATACTACAGGAAGCCATTCATTTGTTTGGAGGAAGCCTTTAAATAGTGCCTGTCAATATATTAAGGAATCTTTTTCACTCAATACAGCTATAGAGGGCAATGTTACAAATGAAAGAATGCTTCAATAAATTAACTTTAAAAAAAATGATAACAGTAGTGTTCAAGTAGTCCCCTTGTACTACGTTTTACAAAGGGTAGGTAAGTGAGAAAAATAAGGAAGTTTTAAGAAGAAGGCCTTATGAAACTTTGCCAGGGCACTGGCAATGCAAAGATTCTACACAGGCATTCACCTTGAAAAAGGTCTTAAAACCAGTCCTTACAGGTTTTATATGATCAAAACAGAAAGGTAGCAAACATTTTTTCAAAGTTTGTAATGTCTGCACAGTAAATTAAGGAGGCTGCTTGGACTAATTAAGTTAATAGGGCAGTGGGTGTCAAGAAATGAGTTTGTCATAGTAGGAAACAGTTATTAAAATATTTATCTTTCCAATAAAATGCAAATACACATTTTGCATTTATATTGCTGTGCCTATGTCAAAATATTTTAACCGCGGTTTTGGTAGATTTGATTTTACTGTGTCTACATAAAACTCTGGGAAAAAAAAAAAAAAAAAAAAAAGGAAGAAAAATTCTACCTGATAGCATATGAATTCACATTAATTATTTTAAATAGACTCCACCAAACCAAGTGGAGTTATCCCAGGGTAAAACTGTAGAGAGAAATCAAACATACCTAGAAACATTTAGCTGTCACTCCAAATTCCATTTTCAAATCTTTCAAAATTAATGTTTTCATTGGAAGCAAATTCTAACTCCTAACCATTATGAATAATAAAATTATCTTTAAAGTGCTTGCTGTAAGACATATACATAGTATACGTAAGTATATGTATATTTTACATATACAAGTATATAATTATGTATCTGTGTAAAGAATGACCACAGAGCATTGGCCAAACCTGACAAAGTTCCACTAACTTCCAGGAAAGTGCATGAAAGTAGTATTTAGATTAGTGTGTGAGATAACTAGATTCTGGAGAAAAAAAAAAAAATAAAAAATTGCTATTAGCATGATGTGTTTAGGAACAAGGAAAAGTCCCTCAATTTCCCATACTACTAAGTTGCCAAAAAAAAATAAATAAATAAAATAAAATAAAATAAGATAAAATAAAAGATATTTTTAGTGTAATAAAGTAAACATGGTTACTGTTAACTGCACTAACTTTATCAGAAGAATAACATTTAAGAAACTGTTCACAAAGGAAACGTCAGTTAAAACCCACTATATGTAGCTATAATTAATCATTGGCAAGATACCAATAGCAGAGGTAACTAGGCAGGAAAAAAAAAAAAAGAAGAAGGACTGCAGACAGAATTACTTTTTCTTGATATGTATTCAACTGACACAGAAGGAATGAGGACAGGGGAAGAGTGAAAAACTATTAGGTGTTACAGAGATGTCACTTGTGACCGTCAAATAGGAAGAAAAATGCTAGCATGGGGAAAAAGCTTATGCTTTTTCATTTTATGAGATATGTTGTCACATACAGATAGTAAAATGTAAGAAAAAGTTACTTGCAAAACACTATTTTCAGTCATTTGGCAAAAGTCCTCTGCTTTGCAGAGAAAAAGATTTCCTTTCATGGCATCTTAGATGTGGATCATAAAAATATCTAGAAATGCCAAAAGCAATAATAACCAAAAAATCAAATTATATTATGAGCATAACTGAAAACCCTGGTTAGTGCAAATACTTTCAGGGAATCATCGTTGTCCCAAACGATAACTGACATGGAAAAACAAAAACCATTTTAATTTATACTTCTTACTAGGAGGAAGAGGGGTCTGTAACTGATTGTGATGATCATCAATGTCTGAAAAAACTCCAGGTACCAAATTGACATAAGAGCTGTCTGTGGTATTTGCTTGTTCACTTTCACTTCCAGGCTGAGCGCTGGGTGCCAACGGCTCTTTGGTAGCTTCCTCCCGGCCGACAACATCCATGGACTCTGTGACTGCCATGACGATGGCACGATCAGCTTTAAACGTTAATGCCCACCAAACCACCACCCATCTTATTGCCCTCTTTCTGGTATCACAGCAAGGCAGAAAGGATGTCCTTCTGCCTGGTTTAAAGCACGGCAGGAGAAGGATGAGCAGAAGGCCTCCCCGTCCTCTTCCACGCTGTCACTGGCTTTTGAGACACTTAAGCACAACTTGTCTGTCATGTTGGATGGAGATGTTGGCTGTACCCATGTATCCCAGTGACAGATGGAGAGGGAAGACCTTCGGAAGAAGAAACCACAGCAGCAAAAACCTGACCCTGTAACTCAGGAGTGAGCAGCCATACCACAGCCCGATCTGTGGTGTTGTGCCTGTGACTCCCCTAGTGAGGAGTAAGGAATGGAAGGCAGAATTAACGGGATATAAATCTTGTGTGAATGCTCTGCTCTCACCATCAGGACAGTCTTCCTTGGTGATGGTGTCACTGCTGAGTCACAGGAGCAGATCACTCAATTAAGTCCACCAGAGCACCTCCACCACACCAATCGCAGCACCAAAGCATACCAAGCCTGACCCCACCGACGCATAATATGGGAGGATGGGGCTGGGAATTCGGGATCACCAAGGCACATGACGTGCATAAGAAGAGACAGGAGGCCACCTGGCAACATGCTTCAGCAAAGACCAGAAACCACCAAATGTACCAGGAAGAAGTCCCCTGCGACCACTCCAGAAGGTTGTTCTAATAACAGCACAGATCCCACCACAGGAAATTTTTGGGTTGCAAGTCCGCAATAGGGTTGTAGATCCCCAAGATGAGAAAGGTAGTGAAAGGCATCAAAATCAGAAGAAATAATGCCTCATTTCACACAGCACGTGAGAAATGAGCATGATCCATTATTCTTACTGGTACCCGTCAGGAGAGAGTCATCTCCAGCTTCATTCGTACTGTCAGGATTCAGCCCGTGGAGGACCTCACCCCCAGGGGCATCTGTGGAATGTGTGATGCCTTCAGTGCCCCATCCTACTTCATTGTCTGAAGACAGAGGTGGCTGAGTTGAGTCTTCATGATGAGCACCGTCAGGAGTGGCAAGAGCTGTTATGATGACTCGAGGTGTCCACACTTCCTGGGTTACATCCGCTGGTTCCAGAACATCAATTTTGGCTGTTGCTGTTGTGATGTGATGATGGCTAAATTAACCTCAAACATATTTGCAAAATCCCACCTTATCAATTTTTCTCTGTTTATTTCATTTAACAAGGTCTGCCTTTTCCTTGGGGAAGGGTTGGGGCAAGCAAACAAGATCTGTATCTGTCATTATTATTATTATTATTTTTTATCTATTCATTTAACTATGATTTATTGATTATTCGAATAGTTGCTTACTCATTTCCCCAAATATCGGTGATCTTGGAAGTATATAAAAACTATTTAAAGAATAGATAGCAGCTACTGCTATAGCTACCTGATTATTTAAGATTAAGATCATCATCATCAATCTAATAAAATCTCCTTTCTAGTGTATTTTTCATCTCTGCTTTTCCATGAGATTATCATAAGAATGCATGCTGGTCTCCCAACAGACGAATTCAAAATGAATTCTAATGGAAAATAAAGGAAATATTTTTTTTTAATTAACATCCTTCCCACAATCACTCATCTGGTGCTCTTCTCTAAAGAGACTGCTGCTGATGAAAAAGTACGGATGTCAAAAAAACACGCAAAAATAGCATAGCCTAACTAAATGCCCTTGCAGTAATTGCAAATGCTCCAAAATATGAATAGAATAATAAAGGCTAATATACATGCAAAATTACAGCAATGAAAATTAACATTGTGAAACAAAATGACACACCAAAACATGCATTTCCAAACAATGGGAGCCTAAAATGTTATCTTGGAAAATATCTAGTAACAACTATTTAGAAGGGAGAAAAATCATATTATTTTCAGAATGGAATGTGTATTAGAATTCCTATCATTACATAGGAATAAGATTAGAATGACTTGTTAGAAAGCACTTACAAGCACTTAAATAGATTGTCAAATCCTGTTGTGTTTTTTTGTTTATTTGTATGTTTTTGTTTGTTTGTTTCATTTGTAATTGATCTGTTGTACTACATAGAGCTTAACAAGCTGATGACAATAAACTGTGAAGCTTTATATGATCCTTTCCATTCTTGGAAAACAAAAGGAGGAAGTAGAGAAAAGAACTGTTTTTTATCAACACACGTTTTGGTTTTCATAGCTCTTTAGAAAATCCCAGGAGTTGTGATTTAAAGGAATCCTGAAGAAAATAGAAGTTGAAAAGGGAAAGCATAAATTTTAATTTTTCCCTTAGAGTTTTATTTTTCTTAATAAAATACGAGAGATATAACATTTCAAATGCACTAAAACATCATAAAAATCCAGTATTAAAAACTAAAATTTTAGGATAAAAATTCAATATTGTGATGGTGGATAACTCAATAGGATGCTATACATAAGATAGGAATTGAACCTTGTAGATCTTCATGAACTGTAGTAAGTTATTTTAAAATTTACTGTACTAATGATGTCTGTGGTGATCCTAAAACCAGGGATGAATAGACATGAAAAACTGTTTTTAAACATACAATTCATTTACCTCGAAAAAAAATAAAATAATAATTTTCTCTGTATCACCTTCCACTAAAACTTAAATTGAAAAAAAAAATGGAGGGCATAAGAAACAGTACACCCAGGAAAAAGCAGTCTTAATGGATAGCATTTCTTGTTTGGATGTTCACATGCAACAGAATTATAAATCAGTTTGCACTGCAAGTCTACAACAAGAATGTAGATCCCCAAGATGAGAAAGATAGTGAGAGGCATCAAAATCAGAAGAAATAATGCCTCATTTCACACAGCATGTGAGAAATGAGCATGATCCATTATTCTTACTGGTACCCATCAGGAGAGAGTCATCTCCAGCTTCATTCGTATTAGCGGGATGCAGCCCATGGAGGACCTCACCCCCAGGGGCATCTGTGGAATGTGTGATGCCTTCAGTGCCCCATCCTTCTTCATTGTCTGAAGACAGAGGTGGCTGAGTTGAGTCTTCATGATGAGCACCGTCAGGAGTGGCAAGAGCTGTTATGATGATGGTTGAATCAGTTGTGAATTCAACATGCATCCTGCTGTGCCCCTCATATACCCATCACATTCAAGTCTCCTGTTCACCTTAAACCACTGCTATGCTTTTCATACCACAGAGGGGGAGATGAGGGATCTTTTTCCCCCTGTACATCCTCATCACTGTCTCAACATTTTAAACAGAACTTTTTGCTTGTTATTCACATGCACTTCATGACTTAATCCAAAAGAGTCCCAAGGACAGTGGATGCAGTGAAAGGCCATGGAGAGAGGTCAGGATAATTCCTGCCCTGTATCTCAGGCTGATCACAGAGCTTCAGCACCACTTTCCAGTGGTGATACAGTGTATTTTACCTTACAGATATTAGTAGTGACAGTAAAGATCCCATTCTACAACCGTTGATACCCCTTTGTTGCTTGAGACTATGTGAGTAGTTACAAGTTACAAAAAGTGCTTTTAATTTGTATGCCTTACTCGTAGAAAGACGGGTCTGTAACTGATTGTGATGATCATCAATGTCTGAAAAAACTCCAGGTACCAAATTGACATAAGAGCTGTCTGTGGTATTTGCTTGTTCACTTTCACTTCCAGGCTGAGCGCTGGGTGCCAACGGCTCTTTGGTAGCTTCCTCCCGGCCGACAACATCCATGGACTCTGTGACTGCCATGACGATGGCACGATCAGCTTTAAACGTTAATGCCCACCAAACCACCACCCATCTTATTGCCCTCTTTCTGGTATCACAGCAAGGCAGAAAGGATGTCCTTCTGCCTGGTTTAAAGCACGGCAGGAGAAGGATGAGCAGAAGGCCTCCCCGTCCTCTTCCACGCTGTCACTGGCTTTTGAGACACTTAAGCACAACTTGTCTGTCATGTTGGATGGAGATGTTGGCTGTACCCATGTATCCCAGTGACAGATGGAGAGGGAAGACCTTCGGAAGAAGAAACCACAGCAGCAAAAACCTGACCCTGTAACTCAGGAGTGAGCAGCCATACCACAGCCCGATCTGTGGTGTTGTGCCTGTGACTCCCCTAGTGAGGAGTAAGGAATGGAAGGCAGAATTAACGGGATATAAATCTTGTGTGAATGCTCTGCTCTCACCATCAGGACAGTCTTCCTTGGTGATGGTGTCACTGCTGAGTCACAGGAGCAGATCACTCAATTAAGTCCACCAGAGCACCTCCACCACACCAATCGCAGCACCAAAGCATACCAAGCCTGACCCCACCGACGCATAATATGGGAGGATGGGGCTGGGAATTCGGGATCACCAAGGCACATGACGTGCATAAGAAGAGACAGGAGGCCACCTGGCAACATGCTTCAGCAAAGACCAGAAACCACCAAATGTACCAGGAAGAAGTCCCCTGCGACCACTCCAGAAGGTTGTTCTAATAACAGCACAGATCCCACCACAGGAAATTTTTGGGTTGCAAGTCTGCAATAGGGTTGTAGATCCCCAAGATGAGAAAGGTAGTGAAAGGCATCAAAATCAGAAGAAATAATGCCTCATTTCACACAGCACGTGAGAAATGAGCATGATCCATTATTCTTACTGGTACCCGTCAGGAGAGAGTCATCTCCAGCTTCATTCGTACTGTCAGGATTCAGCCCGTGGAGGACCTCACCCCCAGGGGCATCTGTGGAATGTGTGATGCCTTCAGTGCCCCATCCTACTTCATTGTCTGAAGACAGAGGTGGCTGAGTTGAGTCTTCATGATGAGCACCGTCAGGAGTGGCAAGAGCTGTTATGATGATGGTTGAATCAGTTGTGAATTCAACATGCATCCTGCTGTGCCCCTCATATACCCATCATATTCAAGTCTCCTGTTCACCTTAAACCACTGCTATGCTTTTCACACCACAGAGGGGGAGATGAGGGATCTTTTTCCCCCTGTACATCCTCATCACTGTCTCAACATTTTAAACAGAACTTTTTGCTTGTTATTCACATGCACTTCATGACTTAATCCAAAAGAGTCCCAAGGACAGTGGATGCAGTGAAAGGCCATGGAGAGAGGTCAGGATAATTCCTGCCCTGTATCTCAGGCTGATCACAGAGCTTCAGCACCACTTTCCAGTGGTGATACAGTGTATTTTACCTTACAGATATCAGCAGTGACAGTAAAGATCCCATTCTACAACCGTTGATGCCCCTTTGTTGCTTAAGACTATGTGAGTAGTGACAAGTTACAAAAAGTGTTTTTAATTTGTTATTCTGTTTATGGCAGTAGTAAGAGCAATTTTCTTCTCAAAATGAAATTCATATTTTGGAATTACCGAAGGATTATAATTATCAGAATTACTTTGTTCGCAAAATTAAAAATAGATTCTGAGGATTGTCTGATTGAGAAACGGTTAAAGTTACACTTCCTCTTATTTTAGTATAAACAAATCATGTTCTCATATCATAATTTTGGAATATACTTCAATGGCATAAATGGTATGTGCTATACCAAGCTGCATCATAAATTCAGTGGTAGAGTTGTGTCATGTCAGATTTCTAAATTCCTTTCTCTCATAATTCTGTGAACCAGAGTGATGGATGTTTTTCAAAAATCTATGAAAAGAACACTCTTCTACCAGATCATTATTCACAGATTAAAAGCATTAACTTGTTTAGATACAAGTAACATAATTATGAATTCAACATTATGGTAATAACTGTTTGGCAACACAAATTAATATAACATACATGTATGTACTGAACTGCATGCAACTCCACAGTCATGCTTAACTGAAGAACAGAAAGCAATAGATGTGTTACTGGTAAGTATAAGATAAATGTTTTCTAGAGAGCTAAAATCTCACCACCATTCAGGCAAGTTATGTCACTGTCCTAAAGAGATCAGTAAACTACTCCTCTCTACAGTCATGCAATGTTGTTTCAAAACTTGCCACCAGAGAGATAGAAGTGATGAAATATGCAGAGTTGATATTATTAATAGTACCTGGATTGGAAGACTCTTTTTCATGATTATTTTCTCTGGAAGGAATAACTCTATCCATTACAGGGGCTTGTGTGGAATAATCCTCTCCCTTGTCCCAGCCTGGATACACCAATTGGTCTTGCGCTGAGTCATTCTGTCTGGCCCCATGACTGGAGGCCATAGCTGTTATGATGATGGTGAAGCAATTATGAACTCAGTATATAAAGATCCATTTCTCATATTATTCTCCTCTTCGGTTCTTGTCTCTATGACAGGCCTTGCTCACATGTCTACTACATTTAATGGCAAAGAGAAGTAAAGCAGTTTTGCTTCTCATTCTGGTTTATGTTTAGAAAAGCTGCCTACCATCACCAACAGGATTGAATCCTTCCTCAAACTGAGCATATGCTTTTCAGAATCAAGATACCTCATTGATTTCCAAAAGTATTTCCCTGAGTCTTACTTTTCATGACTTCATATTGGTTGAATATCAAACCAAAATCCACTGATGCATAAGAACAAAAAAGGCAGAAATAACTGGAAGAAACTGATCCACCAGTAAGATTTTAATCACAGAATTTGAATGTATTGACTATATCCAACTTTTCCCCCTCGAAGTGTCACTATTTTATTAGACTCTCCAGAAAAAAATAAAAAAGCAAGTCTGGCAGCAGGGAAGGTTCACAGATGCAGATTTGTGAATGATGCACATAGTATATGAGTGAACAATTGACTGGAAGATATCTGATATAGCAATTATATAGAAATATAAAATATTTTGCATATTAAGCAATCTGTAGCTTTTATTAGATAGTCACAACTAAAGAGTACCCAAATCTTAACTTATCCCCTATTAAAAACACCTCCAACCTAATAAAAAAACAAACAAATAAATAAAACAAGAAAATTACCATAGGAAGTAAAAAATTAAATTGCTACTAGGCCAAATTATATTGCTATAATAATGTAATATAATATTTATATATCTATCAGTAATATATTGCATTGCATCACCAGATTTTTAAAGGATGTTGATGAAGCACCTGGAGTTGATATCTTAGAAGAATGTAGGCTTGGGGACTGCTAAAGCAGTGAGCTACCTTAAACTTTTGCTTAGATTTAGGTGAAGGAATATATGCACATGATACAGCATCCCAAACAATGTCTATGATATACTTGTCTTCATTGGTCTGTGTTTGATAATCAGTAAGAACAGATGATGACTGTTGGCAGTGCTTAGTATAGCACATCAGTCATTAGCTAGACAAACACACGCAGGAACATCAACTAATATTTATCAGTTTTCAGTTACTGGCTTTACAGTAGAATTGAATCTTTTGTTTCAATTTATTAGACCGATGGAAGGGAGAAGCCTCTCTTTTATTCTACAGTATGCTTCTTTTTTCTTTACTTCAGTATCATCTAGTCAGATTTCAAAAGTGGAGTGAGTAGATATTTTGGATACTATTTTTGAGTTAAAATTGCTGATTTAACAAAAACTGTAAAAAAACGGGTCCAATAATGGCTTTCAAGAGGGGTGTGAACACAGCTCTCAAATATGCAAAAAATGCAACAGACATTATTGTCTTTCTATTTAAACATTTACTGTTTCCTACAGATATAAGCCTGGTAGATAGCCTGGTAAAGAGTTGTGACTGCATGTGATAGAACACAAAATGTAGGAGACAATTGCAGTATTAATCCACTATAGGTATTGACACACAGTCCAAATGAGAGAGAAGACAAACCTCCAGGACCGAGTCTGAATAATAGATTTTATATATATGTATAGAATGCAACCTGCAGATTCCTGTTGCTCAGGTTTGTTCACAGAACATCTGATATGGCTTCAGATTGCAAAATTGTTAGTAAAAACATTCTAAAATTAAACCTTAAGTAAACCCTGATAACTTACTAAAATCTGACCTGTAGTATTACCTGTATAAGAAGTTTTCTTTTCAATATCATTTTCACCTGGAAGAGTAAATTCTTGATGTTCAGTACTCCCAGTTGTATTTGCAGGGTTTTGTGCTTGACTGATCCATCCAGAATGAGCACTGTGTAACAGTGGATGTTGGGTTGGTCCTTGATGCTTTTCATTTTCACTTGTAACTGGTGCTGATAAGATGATGATTGAATCAATAATGATCAAAATACCCAACACCAGTCATATTATCCTTATCTTCATGGTCTACGCAGTAAGGCTGGATTTTGTTTTGCTTTTCTTTTTTAATTGTTGCATTTGGTGTAAAAGATGAAAGGAAGCAAAGCTGCTTTGGAAACCGAAGCTCATTTTGAACACAGAAGCTCCACCAGGAACAGAGGAAGATTTAGTATCCCAATGACCAATTGCAGAGAAAAGCTATAGGAAAAGCAGTGGAAGAACACATAGGGAACACCAACTTGCATCTCTACTTCGTATTTATTAATACTAACATAACTGTTGAGTCTGCAGATTCTGGGTTTATGAAAGTGAAAGAGATGATGAACTTTCTCTTTTGAGTTAATATCTCAATTACACAATTGCAAGGCAAGGAATTCCTTTCTCCAAGGAAATTGTCATTCCTTCTGGGACTGAAAGAATATTCAGTGGGATGGAGAAAATAAACAGGTTTGTATATTTGAGGTTGAAAAGCATACTAGCTTTGAACTCAGTAATAATTACACCTAAAATAAATTAATTGCTTGCTATTGAATTTGCTGTTTACACAGCAGAAAATGCAGTCAAAAGTCATCTGAAATACCACCACCATAAGAGATTTTCTAATAAACAGTAGAAGTCTTAGAAAAAGATATGCCAAAAAATAAAATAAAATAAAAATAAGAATACTTGTAACAGTAAGATGAATATTAGAACCCAATTAAAAAAAATGCATTAGGTAGCAAACATTTCCATGAGTGATACATGGATACATGAAAGGTAAAATAAAGACCCTTTACCAGAGGATGCAAAGAATGAATTGGACCTGTTACATATGCACTTAGTCACCTGCTAAAGAAATCTATGCTAAGCATTTTCCTAGAAGAGCAGAAATGGAGGAATATATATCTTCACATTTCAAATGATGAAATGTTCACAAGGAGATCATTCTTGCAAATGTAATTCATTATTTTTGTAATTAAAACAAATATATAGAGAGATTATCCTGTAATATTTGGTGCTGAATTTGCATCCAGTAGGACTATATGTTAAAATTAAGAAGTGTATTAATACAACTAATTTAACAATGCTTCAGAATTAAAAGAAACTTTTCACAGAAATTCTTTCTAGGTGATTATAGCTTCTGCCCTGTGTCACCTGGATAACATTACAGTGCTCCCAAAAACCGCAGGATCAAAAAGAATTGTACCTAGCCATTGGAGGCAGATCATATAAATCCAAAGAACTACTGTTGTAAGTAGAAAATGCCTGTTTTTACAGAGGGATAAGAAAGCTTTCCACATGTCCACCTGAAATATATTTATTTTCAGTGCAATCTAATTTTATGCAATTACAAGACTAGCCCCTAATCCAGCTGCAGAAAGCTGTGCCTTCAGCTATTCAGTTTTGCCCTTCACTTTAACAGGGTATAGCCAAAAATGAAGTTCATATTCAACTATGTTTAAAAAAAAAATTACTGGAGTCTATTTATGTACACAACAAAAATAGCTGGAGAATGCACTCCATAGGCCTTTGCGCACAGAGGTTTTTAGGCTTGAAGAATGTGAGAACATTTTCAACAGCACAGTTAGCTGCTGGCACTAACACTGGTAGGAAAAAGTTCACATTTGTCTGGAGGTGGTATTATCCTTCATAGCACAGTTAGGAATGTAATGTTTACTCTTCCACTCAGAATGAATCCTTAGCAGTAACGGATCCTAGGCTGAGCCCTTTGTGTCTTGAAGACCACAGTTTAACTTCAGCTGGATAATTTTTTAACTTTGCTAAATGTATATACTACCAGCATTATCTTATTATCCCAAACTAATTAATTTACTTAAATTGATCCAAGCTTTATATCTGCAGATTTTCCACCTACATAATTTTCAAATATTGCCCTAAATGTTTCTGTAAGTAGCCTTATGGTTTTACAAGTGTACTAAACAATGGAAAGAGTAGGAGGTTACTACTGAATTTTATCATATTTGTACCTGACAAGAGCTTATTGTTCAGGAGGCCTGATTTAACCGAGAAGTTATGATTAATCTAACCTTTATGTTTCTGAATCACCAGCTCCCTTCCTCTTCTTTGTCTTCAGATTTTACGATAGGAATTTTGTAGTTAAAAAGGGAATTTTTTTTCCTCACCAAGCTGGGTCACCAAAATGTTACACATTGCAATCTGCTTGGTTTTATTGTACTACTAGCAGTGCAAGTTTAAAAACCCTGGAGACATGGGGAAAAGTGGCAAGTAATGAAGATCAGTTGTCAAAGATAGATTTGGAATGGTAGATGAATGTTACAGATGCCACCTCTGAGGGCTCTAGCACAAATAATGTATAACTGAAGCTAATAGTATAGGAATTATAATCAGCTGCACCATAAGTGAGTTATATTTCATTGAATTATGTCATAAATCTGACTATTATCTGAAATGCTAAATTGCTTTACCCCTGCCCGCAGAGCTAGGATATTGCTCCTCTTCATCTGTATAAGAGGGGTTCCAAGGATCTTGTGTGGAGATTTCCAGAAGCACTCCATGTTGCAAGTCCATAGCTGTTAGGACAATGGAGGATTCAATGCTGATCATGCTGTACGTCTATCATTATTACTTTACTGTTATTGTGTGTCATAAAGATAATGGATTATGGAAATTCATGCATAAATGGATCATAGTCTCACTACTCTTCATATCAAATCCCTTTATATCAAACCACTAGGTTTTATTCTTTGTATCAGACAGATGCAAAGTTTCCGAAGAATAAGGGGGAAAAGCAATAGAAGAATAATGTACAGCAGAAGTAGTGCAAGGCTATTACAGAAGTTACAGACATTTAAATTCTAGTTTGAAGAATAATGCTCTACCTAAAGAATATAGTAGATGCCTGAGTACATGTAAAACATGCTTGCTAAGTACTCAAGTATTGAGATTCATGTTAGAATATCCACAGAGCTCGACAGAAGTAATCAGCAAAAATCTGAAAGCACCATGACTGCCAATAGAAAGCCAATATTAGTCAAGAAAGTTATAGATTTTACCAGATTGAACTGGTAAAATAAAACTGCTACAAGAAGCTATGACCAGAGATTGTACACATTTTCACCTGGGGAACATGCAGACACCACTAGGCCATAGAGTTTGTTTGAACATTATATGCTATGTGGAATAAGTCAGAGAGTAAAATGCAGAGAGTAAAAGCTAAAGAAATTAATACCAGAAAAAACTAAAATGTAGGCAAAAGGATAAAAATCCCTAAGCAAGTTGAATTGCTCATTTTGTATGTTCCTCTAATAACAAAGACTACTGCTGAAAATCAAACAGAAAAATCCTCCACTGCATTCAGAAAAAAAAGTAAGATGCACAGATTTGTTTACACTACTGAGTGCACAAGTGCATAGAATAGAAGACATTAAGATGTGCTTAAATTATATTAAATTACATTCAATTACAAAAAGAAAAAAAAAAGGAACAAGTTATTATATTTGAACAAATGAAAGCCATATAGTATGGTTATCAATGACAAAATATATACTGGGAAAAAAAAAAAAAGGAAACTGAAATGCCTGAGGGTGGGGGACATTCCCTGGTCATGAGGCCAAGTAGCACCTACTAGGTGCTTCATTGAACACAGCATTTGGCTTCAAGTCTCATATGTGGAGATCTTCTGTTTTTAAAAGAAAATTATTTTAGCTATGGATGACTTTTTAGTTAAGAAAGAGTAATCAGATCATCACTGTGGTACTATGCAAAATGATAAACATGTCTTTCAGGAAGACAATGAATGAACGAATGTGTTCAAATAGGGATAAAACTGTGATGTCAATTTTAAGTAATGATAGAACAGATATCTATTCAACTAATACGGGTCTTATAAGATTTTTCCAATGGAAAAGGGAACATTCATGAGTAAGAGTTGATAGAAGAGTGTCCACTCTTTAGGCAAAGTACATGCAGTAAAGGAGGAGGACCATAAGATTTGTTACATAAAAGAAAAAACAAAAACAAAACACACATCCAAAGAGAAGGGAAGTTCCTTACTAGTACTTGGAGCATACTCTTTCTTGGCCACACTTATATCCCATCCTGGAAACACCGTAGGGTAAGTCGTCTCCTCTGAAGAGTCTTCATCATCCAAACCGTTGCCGCTTGAGGTCACATCTGCTGTGGTGATGTTAAATCTGCCATGAAGCCTTAACCCGCAAGGCCTTCTGCTGGCAGCAGTTATGCTTTGCTGTCTTCCCTGCATGCAGCCCACAGCCACTGCGGAGGCTGAACAGCACCGTGCTTGCCACGGACTGTATCTCCTACTGGTTCTTCCTCCCACAGGAGAGATCCATCACCCTGCCATGGCCCTGCTGAAACCACCCCACTAAGGCTGTTAGCTATATTGCAGTGCCCTATGGAGGGTCATTGCAGAAAATGACTCCTATCTCATTCTTGTGTCTTCTCTTTGGGATTTGACCACCACCACTCATTTGAAAATGGATTCCACCAAGTTTGGGTGGTAGTTTTCTCCAGGTGAACACGAGGAGGCCCCGGAGCTGTTAGGACATGGTTCATTGAACAAGGAACTTGTTATTTCTTGAGAGGAACATTTCCTTCATCAAAGTCGAGTCCACCAGCACCAGCACCCTGAACATGCTCATGCCACTGAGATGGATGTGAGTGGAAAGGGAATGTATGAACCTGTGGTATCATTACATTCCTAAGACACTTAGCCAGACGAAAGAACTGTCCCAGGACAGAACACAGTCCCTTGAGAGGAGTCATCGCAAAGCCCCGTGGATCTGTTCTTGCTGTTCTACGAGGTTAATGAGTTCCTCACAGGCTGTGCCAGCAAGAGAGAACAGATAGGCCGAGGTAACTTCCAGCACACGGAACATCCACCAAGACTTGACACAAAATCAGGCACAAAAGGTGATAGAAGCATCCACGACAGGTGAAAAGAATACCCAGAAACAAGCACACCCATTAGTTTTGCCTTTGCTTCCTCTTACAGCCCTGTGAAGCCAACGCTGCCAGAGACCTGGGCTCAGAAGAATGGCCATTCTGCTTGAAAGACACATGCACTCCCCGTAGCCAGCTGGAATCGGTAAGAAGTACACCAGAAACACTTCTGAGGAAGGCATCAGCACATTGCGGAGACACAGCTTTACCTCTGTTATGTTACCCCTGCACAACTTTTTCTCAGAACATAGCATTTCAAATAGTATTGACCCATAGCTTGTGACAGACATTTAAGGATGGAAATAGATTTTCCCCTAGAGAAACTACAGGGCTTACACTCTTTCCCTTCGCTGTGCAAGGCAGGCCAAATAGGTATATGCATGCAAACATAACTACTTGAGCATCATGTGTAGAGGCTGGAATTTCCCTCCAAAAAGGAATTTTTCCTCAGGACACAAAGATCCACACAAGAAGCCCAGAAATCCAATGTATGTGAAAACAAGATATAAATTCCAGCAGTACTGGAAGAAGTTCCTTCTAAGGACTGGAACCTCACAAGTTCAAAATCAGCTTTTCCTGTGGCACAGGAAAGATCTCTTAAACAGGAGCCAATCAGAAGAGCAGCTACCCCTTTACACGATACTTGTTTGGTGAAGGAAGAGGATCATTGGGTAGAAAAGGGAAAAAAAAATAAGAAAACGCAAACACTCAAAGCCAAAAACGCAAAACCCCAAACCCAAAAACAAGACATCCAAAGAGAAGGGAAGTTCCTTACTAGTACTTGGAGCATGCTCTTTCTTGGCCACACTTATATCCCATCCTGGAAACACCGTAGGGTAAGTCGTCTCCTCTGAAGAGTCTTCATCATCCGAACCGTTGCCGCTTGAGGTCACATCTGCTGTGGTGATGTTAAATCTGCCATGAAGCCCTAACCCGCAAAGCCTTCTGCTGGCAGCAGTTATGCTTTGCTGTCTCCCCTGCATGCAGCCCACAGCCACTGCGGAGGCTGAACAGCACCGTGCTAGCCACAGACTGTATCTCCTACTGGTTCTTCCTCCCACAGGAGTGATCCATCACCCTGCCTTGGCCCTGCTGAAGCCATCCTAACATAGCTGTTTTCTACACTGCAGTGCCCAATGGAGGGTCACAACACTAACTGATCCCTGACATGTCTTATCAAAGTTAAAGAATAACAATTAAGATAATTTTAGTAAATTTTAATCAAGAGAGATCTGGGATCATATGAATGATATCTTTTTAGAATTAAATTAATGCTTCATCTTTTTTTTTTTTTACACAGCTTTCATTGCTTAATAAAAACAGGAAGTCAATAGAAATTTAAACATTTCCCATCTAGTCTATTTTGTTGGTATAACCAGAGATATCTTTTATTGTCTCTTCCTTTTTTTACTGGCATTTCCCACTGTTATAAGCACTATTCTAATAACACTGTAAGTAGTTTATGAAATAGTAAGTCATTCGTTTTCTTTTCAGTACAGCATATACTTTCCATTCTATATCAACAGATATATATTTTTTTAACTCTGCTATTCGTTCAAACTACCAAACTGATCTTCAAAATTCAACTATTTTCCTTTTCAGAGGTGTACTACCTACTCAGTATATTTTCTAGCCTCAGGTGAAACAGTGTCCTCTGCCACTACCAAAAGTACAGACTCAGAAAGAAATCAAAATTTAGGTTTTCACTCCTCAAACACATAATACAGAAAAGCAGAAACATGTTCTGTTGATTGAAAACCCCCTCCATTTAATGCTTCTCCAGCTTTCTGCCTTGGAACTATGGTTATTCAGCCTGTAAACAAAGCACTGTCTTATAATGATGCTCTTTACCCCTTGTTGTCTGTGTGGGTTCTTGTGTCTTCTCTCTGGGATTTGACCACCACCACTCGTTTGGAAATGGATTCCACCAAGTTTGGGTGGTAGTTTTCTCCAGGTGAACACGAGGAGGCCCCGGAGCTGTTAGGACATGGTTCATTGAACAAGGAACTTGTTATTTCTTGAGAGGCACATTTCCTTCATCAAAGTCGAGTCCACCAGCACCAGCACCCTGAACATGCTCATGCCACTGAGATGGGTGTGAGTGGAAAGGGAATGTATGAACCTGTGGTATCATTACATTCCTAAGACACTTAGCCAGACGAAAGAACTGTCCCAGGACAGAACACAGTCCCTTGAGAGGAGTCATCGCAAAGCCCCGTGGATCTGTTCTTGCTGTTCTACAAGGTTAATGAGTTCCTCACAGGCTGTGCCAGCAAGAGAGAACAGATAGGCCGAGGTAACTTCCAGCACACGGAACATCCACCAAGACTTGACACAAAATCAGGCACAAAAGGTGATAGAAGCATCCACGACAGGTGAAAAGGATACCCAGAAACAAGCACACCCATTAGTTTTGCCTTTGCTTCCTCTTACAGCCCTGTGAAGCCAATGCTGCCAGAGACCTGGGCTCAGAAGAATGGCCATTCTGCTTGAAAGACACATGCACTCCCCGTAGCCAGCTGGAATCGGTAAGAAGTACACCAGAAACACTTCTGAGGAAGGCATCAGCACATTGCAGAGACACAGCTTTACCTCTGTTATGTTACCCCTGCACAACTTTTTCTCAGAACATAGCATTTCAAATAGTATTGACCCATAGCTTGTGACAGACATTTAAGGATGGAAATAGATTTTCCCCTAGAGAAATTACAGGGCTTACACTCTTTTCCTTTGCTGTGCAAGGCAGGCCAAATAGGTATATGCATGCAAACATAACTACTTGAGCATCATGTGTAGAGGCTGGAATTTCCCTCCAAAAAGGAATTTTTCCTCAGGACACAAAGATCCACACAAGAAGCCCAGAAATCCAATGTATGTGAAAACAAGATATAAATTCCAGCAGTACTGGAAGAAGTTCCTTCTAAGGACTGGAACCTCACAAGTTCAAAATCAGCTTTTCCTGTGGCACAGGAAAGATCTCTTAAACAGGAGCCAATCAGAAGAGCAGCTACCCCTTTACACGATACTTGTTTGGTGAAGGAAGAGGATCATTGGGTAGAAAAGGGAAAAAAAAATAAGAAAACGCAAACACTCAAAGCCAAAAACGCAAAACCCCAAACCCAAAAACAAGACATCCAAAGAGAAGGGAAGTTCCTTACTAGTACTTGGAGCATACTCTTTCTTGGCCACACTTATATCCCATCCTGGAAACACCGTAGGGTAAGTCGTCTCCTCTGAAGAGTCTTCATCATCCAAACCGTTGCCGCTTGAGGTCACATCTGCTGTGGTGATGTTAAATCTGCCATGAAGCCTTAACCCGCAAGGCCTTCTGCTGGCAGCAGTTATGCTTTGCTGTCTTCCCTGCATGCAGCCCACAGCCACTGCGGAGGCTGAACAGCACCGTGCTAGCCACGGACTGTATCTCCTACTGGTTCTTCCTCCCACAGGAGAGATCCATCAGCCTGCCATGGCCCTGCTGAAGCCACTCTAACGTAGTTGTTATCTACACTGCAGTGCCCTATGGAGGCAATGTAGTAACTGAGCTCATTGTACCCAAGTAAACATAGGGTACTGACTGGAAAATATCCTCTTCCTTTCTACCATAAGTCTTCCTCATTGAAACAATCTGCATCTAAAGTATTTTCAAAAATTAAAAGTGAAAGACTTGAGTACATCCTTTACCAAATGGCTCACGCATTCACCCCTCTGAGATATGCAACTCATGACTGATCTGAACAAGTGCTCTGTTGCTACCATACCTACAGTCAACCAGACAGAGCCCTGTACTTCACTTTTCTCTCTCCAACACATTGCAATGAAAAGCAGAAAAGTACTTCCAATTGAAAACCCCCTCCATTTAATGCTTCTCCAGCTTTCTGCCTTGGAACTATGGTTATTCAGCCCTTAAACAAAGCACTGTCTTATAATGATGCTCTTTACCCCTTGTTGTCTGTGTGGGTTCTTGTGTCTTCTCTCTGGGATTTGACCACCACCACTCGTTTGAAAATGGATTCCACCAGGTTTGGGTGGTAGTTTTCTCCAGGTGAACACGAGGAGGCCCCGGAGCTGTTAGGACATGGTTCATTGAACCAAGAATTTGTTATTTTTTGAGAGGCACATTTCCTCCATCAAAGTCCACCAGCACCAGCACCCTGAACATGCTCATGCTACCAAGATGGATGTGAGTGGAAAGGGAATGTATGAACCTGTGGTATCATTACATTCCTACAATAGTAAATATATATATATATACATATTAGCGTAAGAGAAGATTGAATCATTCTACTAAAGTATAAGATTATGTAACTAGCTCTGATAGTCCAGCAAAGTCAATGAATTCTGCATAGTTTTAATTGCTGCAACAGGTCAAAATATGCACTATATATAATATATGTCCTAATATTTTGACAAAATGCATACAGAGCTAATAAGGGCATGCACACAAAGAATGAAATCTCTCAAGCAAGCCAGATGATAACTTAACCTTTCTCCCTCCTAATAACATTATTCAGCAATAAACTGAAAAAGGAAGCTTACAATATGAGCTGTGCTTTAAGTCATACACATACTGAATGAAAAAAAAGCAAAATCTTCTTCAAAGTACTACCCTTTTTTTTATTTCTTTTTTTTTTTTTTTAATTATTATTTCTATTCTACACCAAGCCATCAAACCTCCTTTACCAAAGAAGGCATTCCCACAGAAACAAGAGGCAATTTTTAGATACAAAATTCAAACTCTGAATACAGGTGCAGATGGAGTTTCATCTGGGAGCAGAAGGAGAGGATGGTTTGCTTGTTTTTCAGAATCAGAGACTTGGACATTCAAAATCTGATCTCTGAGCAACAGAACATCAAGAAATAAATAAATAATGGTCTCAGATTTGGGGCACAAAAATTATCAAAATGATAATATCAAAAAATTGTTAACAAGAAAATAACTGAAGAGCAGAGCTGCAGGACTCTGGTACCTCTTAAACTTCAGATTATACTGAGGAATTAACACATGATTTTATATAGAAAAGAGTGTCTGATATCATTCTTTAAGATGTCTTCCATTTCTTACTGGTGAACACGATAGACTGAGAATCTTCTGTCTTTAGCACATCTCAAGAGATGAATCCACTGTTTATTTCAGGAAGAAAAGCTGCTATTAAAATGTGTCAGGGGAGATTGTATACTGAAATTATGTCACAGATGTCAAACGAATAAATATTTATTAGCCATCATCTGACTCCTATCTAGGTGTTATTATTTCTAGAAACATCCAAATTCACATTCTTGAACTAGAGGGACTAGATGTTTTTGTTGTTGTTCTGGCATCCATTCTTATGGATGAACCAAAGTTGAGTGTGTTTTTAGAGAACATTCAATAGAAGCATCACTATTATTTAACTCTACATCTATTAAACTTTGCCTTGAATTGTCATCTGACTTCTTGTAATCACAGCAAAATTCTCACCTCTACCTGCTCTCCATAGCAAGCATTAGGAACATAGTTATTTGAATATGGATATGCTTGAATATGGCTACATGGCTTCCTTCCACATATAAAATACCAGTGCAGATGCTTTCCTATCAAATCAGCCAAAGTATCGACATAAGACTTTTTTTTTTCCCAAGAATGACATTTTTTAGAGAATGCTCCAAACCAAATAAAAAAAAATCCAGTACAGCATGGGAGTGTCTACTGTAGATGGATGAACAAAAGCAGCCGCAGTTATTGTTTGAGTAACTAGCTCTGATAACTCAGGGAAGTAACTCATATCAGCTACAGAATTTTATGATATCGGATCCATGGCACATCTGGAGATGAATCATAACTTGTTAGCAACAAATAGAAGCTTGTTTCAGTTTAGAGATAAAGAATGTCAGTGGCAAAGTGCTTGCAGTGTATTAATCTGGACTGTGAACTTGATGGAGAACATTGCCAATAATGCTCAGTCAGAACAATAATGAAATGGTAATGTGAAAAACAAGGAGATGTAACAATTGCTTACTTCAGGCCGATAGCAATGACTTATTTTGATAGTAGTAGGCATCTTTTCACCAGACTTTAAGTTTACAAACAAGGTGTAGTATAGATGGATAGCCACTGGTTTTGTGTCTAACATTCATACACTATAGAGTTAGACAGGTAAACTTTTACCTATCTATCTGAAGATAGATGCCTAGTGGGATGAAGTTTTTTTACTTGCTTCTTAATTTTCTACTTTCTTGCCAGTGGGATTTTTCTCCAGGATATTAAGTTCCTGCCAGGATATTCCAATGAGCCTGCAATGTTGCACAACGTGAATACTAGACACTGGGGCATGACTTTAATTTCTCTTTTTGTTTGTTCTTCTTGTAACTTTCTCCTATGATATAGAGTATTTTATGACTTCTCTTGGAGATAGGTAGCATATATTTAACTTGTGAAAAAAGTGCTAAATTACTCATTCGCTTATTGTACAGTAACATTAAATGAAATGAATCTGTTTGGTTTTAAAGTGATGTTGCTAAGCAATAGCTGAAGCTATCAGAAAATCTCAGGTGCAGTACTTTCATACCCTCCCCCCCCCTTTTTTTTCACTAGAAAATCAGTCTGCCAGCCCCAATAAAGAATCATGCCAATGCTATCACTATATAATATAGATATATCAGCATTGATAGTTTTATTACATATCTCTGTACTTAATTTGATCTTTTTAAATGTTAAACACCTCTAGTTTTTCTTTAGAATACCATGCCCATGATAGAGAACTGTTAGCAGCAGGTAGGGACATTAATGTTTAGAATCAATATATTTGATAAATCAAGTAGTAAAAGCAAAACCAAATACTTTCCTAGAATGCTGCCTAGAAACAATGAACAGTCTTTTGCAGTGGGTGAATAAACATCTGTACAGGCAAGCATTAAGTCACACAAGCATACAAAAGCGAATAAATGTGAAATCACCATTAGTGTCAATGAGACAAACTCCCCACTGTTTGTTTGAAAGGGGATTTTTTTTCCCCTTTCAGGCAATACTCTGAAGCAAAAACTCACACTAGAAACAAAACTTAGAAAATTGTCTACTTGCTTTCAAAGTTTGGGGAAAAATCATGCTGATACATATATGTCTTTTTTTTTTTTCATTTATATTTAGAGGTGTTATTAAACTTCTCATATCCATTCTGTGATGAGATGCTTTGTTGAATGATTTTTGTATTTAAGTAAAGCTTTTGCTAACTGCAATACATAATACATAATAATTCTTACACTATGCTGTGATTTCTAAATACAGGAACTAGGACACTGACCCTCCAAGTTGCATAGACCATTTGACTACCTGTCAGCACCCAAAAAAAAACCAAGCAAACTCATCACTATCATGCGCTTCTCTGGTGGGAAAAAAATTGTTGGCAGGAAGAAACTTTCATTTCTATTGTTTTTGACTACAACCTTCCATCATGCCTCTATAGATCTTCTCTGTGAAATTCAAATGTTCTTCTTCTATGTCCTTTTTTTTTTTTTTTTTTTCCCTGTTTTGGCTGGTTGCAAAGATCTATATTACTTCAAACTCAAGAAATTGAGCAAATACATGTACAGTTCCACTTTAAGAAAAATAAGATTACTTCAAAAGGTTTTTATTTGCTGTAGCTGCTGTGCACCACATATTCAATAAAAGCATCACATCAGTTTTTCCCACTCAGCCCAGAAATTGACTAATGTTCTTCTGAGCCTTCAAAGCCTGCAGAGACATCACAGGCTCAAAATTGTTCTTGTGCATCTAGCCACCACCAAGAACAAAATTAATTTTAGCATTACACAAGTGGGTTAGCAACTGGACCTACCACTTATAGCATTGTTTAGGTGAGTGAGGCCATCGTTTTGACATGGATTATCCACTTTCACAACCATAAGAATATTAGAATCACAGATGTACTTTTACCACAAATTGATAACAATGTCCTTTTCTAACTCTGAGGTAGGAACAATGTGACTTTGAGTGATAATTTGTTACACTGATTTGTGGTACCTCATAAATATGTGTAATAAAAAGGCAGTGGGAAACACAGAAAAAGCCAAACAGCAGTCTTTCAGAGTTCATGTATAAACACTGAAGAAAAGAAAAAGCAAATGTTTTGGCTCCCTTTCTCTCTTTAAATAAGCGAATAAATAACTTCACCAGAAAGTGAAATTTATTTCTAAATTAATCAGTCATTAAAGTAGGGTCTTTCAATGTCTTTCCAAAATTGGAGAAAACGTATATTTCACCACTTACCAGAAAGCCCTGCTGAAAGAAGAAAGCAGTTTCAATACAATCTATAACTGATGTAGTTATTATAATGCATAAATCTTACTAGTATTTTCACGATGCCGTTCATCATCTTCTTTGGCGAAATCATCAAATCCCGTTACCAAAGAGATATCAGTTGATGTAGGAGAAATTTCATCATCTGTATAATGATGGATGAAAGATTACTATTTCATTATCTGAGCTGCAACTCATTACTCACAACTATATCAATTATTCTATATTGCAAACTTCATTCCTTCTTTTATTAGCACAAGGGAGAAGAAAGATATAGAGGAGGTTCTTCACACAATTCAACCCCAAATATCTTTATTTACTAACACAGCAAGATTATCACCAAAATAGATTATTTCAAGAGGAGCATATATTACAGTGGTAATGAAATGTCTGGCAATGATCTCTTCATGTTATTCAAGCTCTAACTGTACCTGTGTATCATCTGATGGTACAAGGAACCCAGAGCAAGAAGTGAAGTTAATTGTACTCCCCTTTCTACTGAGCAATTTTCAGAGTTTTAGTCCAAAAAACTAAACTCTGAATGTTAGCAGAGTTGGTAAGGATTGTCATGGCAAGCAATTGAACTACGTGGCATACACCTGAGGGAATGAATCTGATCCTAATTGCTCAGAAATAGAATGTTAGTAATTATCTTTCATGATGTGAATTACATCGACAAAAAAGCATAAGGTGTTTCTCCTTTTTTATTTTTTGCCTTTTTTTCCCTGCTATATTTCACTGTTAAATTATTGGTGTTTTGAAAGAAAATCAGAAGTCACACAGTAACACATCACTGCACTTAGAGGATGAACTCTGTTTCTATCCCTTAGGTTCAGTGGAGCTAGTCTTTTAGACCTCTGATAATTTCAGCTACGCACACAATATAAAAGATGAAATACAATAAAAATCACCTTCACAAGAAAGCAAAATACTGGCAAGGTACCCCAATTCACTGATTTGTCACTGTGCTGAATGCCCTAGCAATGAGTATGGCATTTGTATTTGGTAAGGTTTCAGGAAATTAAAATTTGACTTTATCAACTAAAATAAGAAGGTATTAATAACATTTAATTTGATATTTTTATCACTCTGTGCATTCTGTAATATACTGTAGTAGAAATTCAGAAAGCTTTATTTTTTTTTTCTTTTTCCTCATCCCCCTCCCCCTCACCCCAGAGACACACCTTTCTCCTTTCCCTTCCCAGTGATACAAACTAGAGACAGTGCTTCCTATTCCTACCTGATATCATTTACCTAGCTAGGTAATTCTTCACTTTGTTGTTTTAAAGAGGGTATAGTTGCAACCCACCATCCTTACCAGAATTCGTGACAGGAAACTCCTTTTCACCTCCTCCAGAAGAATGATCTGACAGATGTGAGACTGGAGTAACACTTCCATAATACGAGGGACTGGATCTCCTGATGGAGGTATCCACTGGAGTTGTGTCATGTGATGATCCACTACCTACATTTTCATCATCCACACCTGAGGTTGAGGAGTCTCCACTATGACGTGTGCCATCTGCATTATAACGTGAGCCATCTTCATTGTCAATGACTATAGGAAAGAGAATATTAGGCAGGTGTTAATACCCAGGAGCTATATAGCTGTATTTCAGTTATGATAGCTTAATTCCTAGAATCAAAAAAATGCAGAAAAACAGTTGTGGATTAATATTAGTTTATTAATTAAAATTAATACCAATTTAAAGTTAAGTAATATTAATGCTTTTAATAATTAATATCATTGATATAATTAATATTAATATTTTAATCATTAATATTAAATCAATCATCCTGAAAATGAAACAAATTGCAAGTCTTTCTAATCAATACAGTACCTATTTCACCCTGATTATTGAGAAAAGAAGTGTCTATTCTTTCAATTGGCTCGCATGCTTTGTCTCTTGTTTCTGAAAAAGAAGGAAAAAGAGAAAATATTAATTTAAGAAAATTGAGAAAAAGTATAGTGTATACCAACATAAATTAGATTCAAAGATTTATCAAAATGAATTAGCTAGAAAACTTCTCCAATACTCCTAAAAATCACTTTGTCCTTTTCTAAGCATTATGTTTTTAGCTAGAGTTGAAGATGATGACATTTTGTTTGATTCCTTATCTGGCAGTCCATAAAACTTCCCAGAAAATTTCCACAGCTATACATAATCACAGAAAGACATCTTGAAATCTGGACATTTAAAAACAATTTCCAAATCAAAGTTCATTCACTGATCTACCGATGTTCACAGAATCACAGAATCACAGAATTTTCTAGGTTGGAAGAGACCTCCTTCTGTTCTTTCCCAGCTGGGGCACTACAGATTGCTTTCTCAGCTAACCATGACATTCCCTTTTTCCATACCCGTTCTAGAAAATAGTTGCAATCAATGTCCATGAAAATAGCCTTACTCTGCCATTTCAATACACATAGCCCTAACGTCACGGCAGCTCTATTATAGTCCCTCTATAGCTAGAAGGACTGCATCCCTTCTATGGGGGTTCTGCACAGGAAGAGTGTGCCCTGGTCTGGTGAGCTCTGCTCACCCTGGTGGTCTTTTGTGCCAGGCTTGGGGCCACTGTGTGACCTCCTGCTTGTAGTGCCAGAAGGGGATAATACTTGGAAGTATTTATAAAGCTCCAGTAGGGATGGACACTAAAGAGCCACCCTGGATGGCAGAGGCTGGTGATTCACCTAACACTATGCCAATGCAAAGATGGCTTTTAATGATATGACCACCAAGAACAAAATCTAAGAATGTCGCTGTCATTTAGATCATCACTGAGTTTTGCTTTGAGCTCTGTATGATCTGTCTGTTTACATTGGAAATGTTTACTGAAATTCAAGACACTTGAAGTTAATCCAGATTTTATCTTGAAATATTGTTTTCAGCATCTGCCACAAGATTATCTACATTTTCCTAATAATATAATCAAATATTTCCAACTATTACAAAGTTCAGAACCTTCAGTCTGCTTCTTGGCTGCATCACCACCTAACTGCCTAATGTCTGAACATCATTTGCCAGAGCCATTGCATACACTGAAAATGAGAACCATGATCCTCACCAGCTCCTAGCTTTTCAGAATTTGTAGAAATTGTAAGGACTAAGGGGACATGGGAGGAACAAAGGAGGAACCAGACAGAAAGTATTACAAAAGGCGTTGGTCAGCATGCTTGTCTGACCAAGCCCCATGCCTTGTCACTGTAGCCTGCCATACCCTCATATTAAATCCTTTAGTAGATTTTGGGATCTTTTAGATTCACTGTTGGGAGTTTCACTGCACTAAATAGTTGTAATGAGCTGTTGTGAAGCTATTAAGTTAGTCCCCAAGGCAGCAAATTGTTTAGTTGGAGAAACACTAATGACCAAATGGGTCAAATTAATTGCTGGTATTATAGATGCACTTCTGGAGGCTGGCAAAATGTATTTCTTCTCAGCTGAAGATCAGATGATATTTAATATAAAAGACCTCATCTGAGTACCTTAGGAGTTACATATATTATTGTAATTTGATATATATCTAAAATACATCATAAAACATATACATACCTGTTGCATTGTAACAATACGCATCATAACGGCCTGTTGTATTTGCTGGAAGTTTATAAATTCCAGTATGATTTGCTGCACAAAGATGATAGGGATTGATTCGTGGGATAACAATATGCCCCACTACAAAACCATACCTGGGAAGTACAGAGGAAAACACACCACATTACATGCTATAGCAGACAACATAAATGCTCAAGATATGAAGAAGATACCAATAAGACATTATTTTCATCTGCTTTTTTGAGTATAACATACTGATCAGTGCCATTTCACACGTAAATATTTGGGGCTCAATTTTATAGAATCTGATTAAATTTAGAGAATGACACACTCTTCTTTCTATAAAGCAGATACCTTAGGAAAATATTCAGATACAAGTCATTCATCCACATGTTCTTACTGTTTCTTTCAGTGGAACAATGTGGCTACTGTGTACAGAGCTCACACATTTCAGCAAAGACTGTGGTTAACAGAGCTTCATAAAGCACAATGCATTAGTACTATTTTGCAATCCTGCAACACCTGTTTAATTCCAATATATTTAGCTGGGAGGGGTGATAGAGTAACAAAACTGGGATTTGGTTTGCTTTTTGTTTTACTTATTAAGACATACAATTATCAGAAGAAATATATTTCATAGCTTGGCAGTCCTTTTGAAGTTGGGAGCACCACTCCAGTTGCATGCCTAATGTGCAGATGCTTGCAGTTCTAAAATTCTGTAGTAGGTGGAATTATAAACTACTTCACTTACACTTCCAACTGAGCCTGCGATGTTGACACTGTATAATCTATTAATCACCTTCTTCTCTTACGGTCTGTTGATTCACCTTACTCACTCACCATTCCACACGTATTTTGGCTATTATGTGCAGTTTATTTTTTCTCTCCAACTCAAGCTTGATAAGAGTCTAGTCATAATGACAAGGACTTCTAACACAGGATCAGCAAATGAAAGTAAGAGGGTGGGCTGGCTGGCTGGAAGGGAGGGAGGGAAGAACCTACATGCCTTACATGTCCAAATCTGTTCTCTGCTAAGCTGTGAAGTAGAGAGAAATTCAATCATTAATGAAAAACTACAGCTCCCTGCTACATTTTTTACATTTTACTCCTTTCTTCAATTAAGTTTACATTTTAACTTCAGGAAAGGCTTTCTGCATTGCAGAATATTTACTATGCCAGCACTAGAGATACCTAACAATAGGCTTTAGTTGGGATTTGATGTTTTGTCTCTACACGTGGGGTAGTGATGGACATTTCAAAGTACTGAGTATGTGTGACAATGCTAAAGAATGAACTTGCCTACCACATTATCCAGGACTTTTCCCTCACAGTAAACAACTGTCTCTAGTCTGTATTTGGCAGTGTTTTAAACTACATTCCCACTTATGGTGGAAGACTCTTTAAACATATTCATCCTCAGGATTTTTCCATCCATTGTTCCCTGGTACTACAGTCCACCTCTTTCTCCATAGTGCAGGACATAACCCTAGTGAAAATAAATGTGCCATATACCATTATTAATGGCAATGCATGACATTTATTCTTACATTTTCAAAGACCTGCAAGTATATCTCTTTGTGATAGTCAAACAAATTAATTGGTATGGATAGTACTAATTTGAAGGAGCTTTATTTAAATCTCATGAATTTGTAAATCAAAAGGAAGGAACATTCATGCATTAGGAATTAAAAAAGTAAAGCACTACTGACTAAACTGAAGTGAAATAGTTCACATGAAACAATAGCAACCAGTATTGACACTACAGCTACTTCTCAGGGACAAATTCAAGGATGTAAGTTAGAACCCACTTCAAATTTACAACTCCTAAATTCAGTCTTCTGCATTTGTTTAGGATGACTTGCATAGTAATGTATTACATATTTTGTACAGAAAAATCACTTGGTCTTCTACTCTGACCTATTTACAGACCTCAGGACTATCCTGACTTGGTTACTAGATTGAACTAGATGGCATCCTTAGGAAAAAATATTGAATCTTGATGGTGTTTAGGTTAGACAAAGAATCAATTACAACCTTTACAAGTTGTTTCAGCCAAAATTTATTATCTTTGACTAGTACTAGTGTTATACTAGTGTTCACTTCATTTTTTGAGTCAAAAATTATCTATGATCAACTTCCAATCTTTAGGTGTATATTTTGCTAAACTGAGGAGTCCGTATTATCCACATTTGTTTCCCTACAAATCATTAATTAGAGAGGGTATTTAAGTCACTTGACATTGGTTTGTGTGTGTGTATGTGGGGCGGTTTGGGGGGTAGTTTTTGTCTCTCTACCAAAACTTATCTATACACAAATTACAAGAATGCACTAACACCACCACCAGTTTTTCACTGCAAGTCAGCAGTTCACTCTCCACACTACTGATTTGATGTTTTTTAGTGTTGCTTGACAAGACAGAGTTTCCTATACCGTATATACCATCTGCAGTTTTTGACCCTACATCAGGTCATTAAAAATCATAAATACATTGCATGTACTAGTCAGTGGTACAGTATGATCTGAACACCATCCTTATTAGTTTATTATAATATCAATCTTTAGTTATATTTAGATTTTATCTGTAGAAAGTTATGATTTCCTCAAGATGGCAAAAACAATATGCAGTCAAGGACTTATAACAGGACTCAGGGCAAGCACACACATTCACAAAGATGTTTTGCTTGTTACATAATATAACTTACTTCAGGACTGATATGGACATGTAATTAGCAACTAGAATGAAATCAACTGTAATTATTACACTGGATAGATGGATGGATAAATGGATGGACGGATAAACAAACAGACATGATACATTATTTTTCATAGTTTCTTTACCTGCAAGTTTCAAATCCAAGTTCGTGAGCTTTTTCCAGCTGTTCTAGTGTTGACAAGGTACTATTGAGAGCTCTGCAAAGGTCAGCTGCTTCAGTTCGTGTGAGACTGTAGCGACCGTTTTTCTCCACGTGAAAAACTCCTCTATATCTGCAACTTACATTGAATTCTGTTATTGAAAGAAAAAAATAAATAAATTACTAATTGTTGAAGTTACTGCTTCACTGAAGACCTGAAAATGATTTTATTCTCAAGTACATGTGTAGTGCTTTCAATGCAAACCAGTAACAAGCAGCAGCTAGTAATTCATTCAGAAAGAGAGCTAGCACATTAAATCACCTTCTCCATATTTCCCTCTTTGGGCTCAGACACATGACCAAAACAAAACAAGACAAAAACAAAACAAAACAAAAAAGGCAAGAAAAAAAGGATTACATGTTTTTTGAGGTAGCTTAAACTTTTACCTTATAATCAACTATAATTGCGCAGAAGATACAAATATGCTGTGAAAGTCTTTGAAGCCACATTACTGCAAAATTTACTTATATTTAAATGAATTTTATAATATTTTGTTCAATACAGAATTATTTAAAGATGAAATGGTGGTATAGTCAGAGCCTTTATAATCACAAACATCCCTAATCTTCTCATTGTAATCCTTTCACAACGAATACTTTCAAATTAATATGTCAATCCACAATTTCAGAACTGGTTAAAGCTAGTCCTCATTATTAGCTAGACAAAAGAGAAAAGCTTGCACTGGTTTGGTACTACTGGATCTGCCTGATATGAAACCTAGGTGAGCTACACACATATTCTAAACTAGAACAACATCGTGCTATTAAATACCCTCTGACAGACAAATTTCAAACTCTTTCTATTCAGTCAGCATATAGAGAACCTTTGACTACTCATCATCTGAATGAACTTTTTGCTCCCTGATCTTCAGTTTTGACAGTATTTCCTTCCATTTTGAAAGGCTTTCTTTTGATGCACTTGGAACTCACTCTTGCATGCAAACATATTCCTATCATACACATACAAACATATTACTATCAACCCATCACAATTTCAATATGTACCACAGCATCTTTAATAATAAAGGATGTCTTGGATGGATTTTAATTAAATAATACTTTACAAGTTTGCACATGGAAGCAAGTGTATAATGATGAACATTATGAGGATAAATATAATGGATAAAATAAAATAAAATAAAATAAAATAAAATAAAATAAAATAAAATAAAATAAAATAAAATAAAATAAAATAAAATGTAGGTGCCATAGTTACATTTTACAATTTGTTTCCTGGCCTTCACCCTGGGAACCCTGAGCAAGCTGCTGTACATGCAAAGCATGCGGGAGGGGAGCATTTCATTCAATTCACTACAAGCACTGAATGAAAGGCATAAGGTCTAGAGGCTATGAGGTGATCGCAATCTGTTCATCTCTGTGTTGGAAAGATGCTGCCTACACAGTGCAACAAGTAAAGTGGGAATGACTGTATAATCTGAGCAAAGTCTGACTGAGTAAAATGAGAGACGATATAAACATCTGTTTATTGTCTTTTTTTTTTTTTTTTTAAAAAGGAACAGCTAAGAAAGAGTTAATAATAATAATGTGGGATAGAAACTGGGGAAAGAACAGGATGCTTCAAAGCAATGTGAATTAACTTTACTCCTGCCCCACCTTTCCCTCAAGAGAAAAGCGTGGTAGCAACTCCTGACTAGAACAACTCCAAAGCATGCTTGATAGGAGCAGCCTATTATTTGTAGTGAAGAGAGGAGCATGACTCATTTTTATCTTAATCTTAATGGGAACTCCACGTGCAAGAAAGGGAAAATAGACCAGTCTTCAAATATTTAAAGGAGGTGTCTGTCTCTTCTATTTCAAATAAAAGATGCCATATAATAACTACTTTCCTAAAACACCCAAAATGCAATTCATGCAAATTTGCATCGACACATTCTATGTGAATAACAAGCAACTTTCCTAACGTCATTTTTGCTTGATGGTCTATTTTCTTCTATAGAGAAGATGTGAAAGCAAATGATAATAATCAAGGTGTGCACTCTTCCTTCAATTGCTTTTGTTCACTGGCAAACTGAGGTTATTCTATCTACGGTGTATCTACTCAGTGCTCCTGTATATTCACCACAGTTGTAAACTGCAAGGAATGTTCCTTTCCACAGGTAACAGGAAGCAATCAAGGAGATGACACAGCAGATTAGATCCAGACTGTACAGCATATCAGAAGAGAAGACCATTATTCACAAGATAAGTAGGAGTCCAATAGTATTGCTGACTATTCATCCAAAGGAACTCAAAAGCTTTGCATCAAATCTTAAGGGCCTTTACTGTTACAATAGAATTAATCCTTATCATTTGTTGGACTGTATTTCCACAAAAATGTATTTCCACATTTCAGTGTCAACAATACTAGTCAGTCCTACTTCATTCCCATGCAACTATTTAAGCTGACAAAAGAATTTCGTGTGAACAAAATTGATATACATTGCATAGCTTCTTAACATCTTGTTGATTACAGTTCTTAATAGTTTTGTTTTGTTTTGTTTTGTTTTTTAATCATGTTATCCCAAAATACCAAGAGGACACAATTTTTAATTTTATAAAATTTATGCAAGACTAACATGTTTTCTCAAAATGTCTTTATTTTGACATAGCTGTTTTCTTCCAGGGAGAAATAGAACCATAAAATCGTAGAATGGTTTGTGTTGCAAGCAACCTTAAAGATCATCTAGTTCCACCCCCCCTGCCATGGGCAGAGACACCTTCCATTAGACCTGGTTGCTCAAAGTCCCATCCAACCTGGCCTTGAGCACCTCTAAGGATGGGGAATCCACAGCTTCTCTGGACAACCTGTGCCAGTGCCTCACCACACTCTCAGTAATTAATTTATTCATTATATCTAAGCTAAATCTATCCTCTTAAAATCAATATTCCTTATCCTATCACTACACACCCCGATAAAGAGACCCTCTCCAGCTTTCTTGTAGACCCACTTTAGGTACTGGAAGACCAGTATAACGTCTCCTTGGAGTCTCCTCTACATATAAAAGTAGTTTTATTAAAATTTCACTGATGACAGCCTTGTCATAGAAGGCTTTGAAGGCAACAATGAGGGGCCGGTACAGAAGGCAGAGGAGGCTAACAAATATGTATTTTTTCCTCCAGAGAACTTCATATCTTGCAACAAGTCTGAGTTTCACAGTCAGAAGAGAAGCCAGTGGATTAACATAGAGTGATAGCCTCAGCAAGTTCCCACAGATAAATTAAGGAGTGACAACATTTCTGCAATTACTGGACGCGGACACACAAAGCACTGGACCTGAGGAT
The DNA here is from genome assembly GCF_963932015.1 of Anas acuta. NCBI lineage: Eukaryota > Metazoa > Chordata > Aves > Anseriformes > Anatidae > Anas > Anas acuta. Next base: position 49,090,610 of record NC_088983.1, on the reverse strand, counting down.
AGCTGATGGACTAGAGACCTTCTGCAGACACACCTTCACTGAGCAGCACAACATGCTCTAAAGCCTGTAAGTCACAAACAGACATTCACGTTGTAGATCAACAGACAGAATGTCAACAAATATTCCCATTGTAGATCTCAACAGACATCTTCTTATAACAACATAAGAACTAACTATGTGAAGGAGGACGTGGCCCATAACTGCTATGCAATGGAGCTGCTCTCACAGCTGCCACAAGTGACTTCTACTTTGGCTCTGAATGTTCGTGATTCAAAGCCTTACATTATTTTGGAAGCTGTCCACTCAGCAGCTGTATTCAGCATAAATGACCCAGGCAAGGAAAGGTCTTCTCTTTACTTTTCCCTTCATGTTGCTCTTGCCCCTGTAGAACAAGGCAGGCCTATGTTTCCTAATAAATAAGCAAACCCTGTGAAGCCTAAGACAATGTTACATTCAGGGGTCACACCACAAAGACTTATTAAATTAATTAAAAGTAACAAGTTCAGTGATTTTGGAACAAGTTTTTTTTGGAACATCATTTTTTTTTTTCCAATAACGTTGGGCTCGTTTCTGAAGAACTTTCACTATGAAAGCAGATTACCACATATGCTTGCTTTGGGTTGCATTTGAGTCTTGCAACTCATCCCAGTTTCACTGAAATATGAAGTGAAATTCACTTTTGTTTAAAGGGAATTAGATTCAGCTGTCATCAAACCTCAGCCTATTTAGGACTTTAAAACATTAGAATATATGTCCTGTTACCACCCAGAGATCCACTGATGGTGGGAATCGCATTTTTTAGGCAGCTGATTCCTTAAACTTCAACTGCTAAGAATAAATAGGATTACTTACAAAAATAAGTTAATGGAACTACTTGGAGGCTACAGCTATGCACATGTATGTTTTCCATGGAAATGCTGATCCTAGCCCAACAGTGTACATCCTGTACACTGGGACACTTCTGGGAAGCACCAGATGCATTGCACGTGCGCTGACCATCTGCACTGCACAAACATGCAGAAGGACCAAGCTCCCAGGAAGCCATACACATACAGCGCATGAGGTCACGTGGCTGGCCAGGAAACACCGGGGAGACATGTGGCAATCTGATTTGCAAAACTGGTTTCGAGGCCATCCAATTAGCTGGCACTTTGCCCTAAAGTAGTGTGGAGACAGAGCACTTTGATTGTTTTTATTTTGACTATATCTTCCAAACCTGCTATTACAAGTGTTTATAACACTTTTGCAGTATGGGCACTTCTGTTTGTGAAACAGTCAGTGTGAGAAAAGGACTACAGCAGTACCTAAAACTCACATAATGTTTCACAGTCTCAACAAATTGCATAAATCCAGCATTTCCTCTATGAAGGCAGTAATTACCACATTTTACAAATGGCAAAATACAGATGCAGAGAACACTGACCAGAGTTATACAGTCAGTCTGGGAACCCAAAAACCATACTCCAGAGTTCTGACATGATCGTCCTGTATTTTAATTTCCAGTCAACTCGGACCCTTAGAAAATATTTCTTGTTATATTGATACAAAATTTATTAAAAATAAAACACAGGGCCTAAATTAAATTAACGCCTTAAATTCTTTCTTCCCTGCTGAGGCTTATGGTCTAATTTTGAGTTTGGGAAGAAACATGATTGCCAAATCCAAATCAAAACATGTCCCACTTTTCCATATAGATTGAAAATGTTCAAATCCATTACTTTTATGCTAGTGCTACCTATTTGGCCTTAATGCAGCTATGGAAAAAAAAAAAAAGTTTTTCTTTCTATTTTTCCTGTTTCCACATCTAATGCAAAGCCCATTGTGTGTACCAGGCTGCTACAGATCCCTTCACCCTGTCTGAAGTTTCAAAGGAGCTGATTCAGAGTGGACTCACAGCATTATCACAACCAGTACCCAGAGCTTCCCTTCTGCCCCCTCTTATAGCTGGCAGGCTTGGAGAGCAGACAGGCCATGATCTGTCCCTGACATCCTCATGATTTGCTGCAGCTGAAAGACAATATTGTTTAATAATAGCTCTTAAAAAGGAAAAAAGACTAAACATGCCTGAATTGTCATGATCATTAATCTTATCCAGACCATGAGACTTGGCTGACTCAACCCCAAACTGTGGAATGCCCCTAAGCCTGCACTCAATTTTATAAGCATGGAAAACCTTATCATACAGGTAATTTCTCCCTGACTTTCCTGGGATTTCTGATGCTCTGCCTTTCTCTCCAGCTCTTCTTTTGCCTTTCTCTCCATTTTTATTTATTTTTTTTTGTCATTCATAGGTAATCAGAAAGCAACTGCAAGTTCTTCTTCAGTAAACTCTTCAATTCTATTGACATTCCTGTATCTAAACCACACTCAAATAATGCTTTTTAGCTACAATCACTAGACCTAGTTCCACAGTTTGATAGCTAAGGCCCACTGATGTGACAGAGCTGGCTAAGACTGAAGAGCATTGTCCCTTCATGAAATCATGAGTTACACATGTTTATTAATACCAAAGACTTGTTAGAAGCTGTCACAGTAAGAAGCCAGGTGCAGTTTCCAATTCCACCCTGGTTCTGTAACCTTTATTCACAATGAGTAATGCTGACTCATGTAAACTCTTCCCATTGGAGTCACTTTTCCATAAAGATTTTTGATCTGATGTGTGGATGGTTCTTGCACTGCTCTCTGCTTTACATTGCTTTCAGGAGAATAGCTAGTGGTTTAATTCTCAAGGTAGATGCTGTCTTATATTAAAAAAAAAAAAAAAATAGACACCAGGTTGTTAACAGATTTCTTGGTAAAACCACAGTGTGTATTTTATTTGTGCATAGCAACCAGGAAATGTTAATGCACTGTTCTTATGGGGATTTTCCTTTTTAGTTTGTGGTTCAAGATGATTGATAGGCCACCAGGATGTGAGAAACTGGGGCTGAAAACAGGACAGAACAAGGGTTTTGAAGGTGCAGATAGCTTCTTTCTCTGTTTGCTTATATAGCTTTTACTCTTAGTTTGTTGTAAGAGCTTTGTTCTAAATTTATTAAACAGATTTCAAACTCCAGAAAGATATAGATGGGTCAATGCTTCCTTATGGATTGTTTAATCTTGTACTGACACTTACTTCTAAAAAGGAACAAAAAACTAGATTAGCGCTGAGAATTACATTTTTAATATTAACACCTGTTTTAATGCTGGTAATGAATTAGAGGAAAGTAGCATTTCAGAAAGAGATTAAATACTTTTAAAAAGGGCTCCTGGTAATTCCTGTTCCTCTCCAAATAAATCTACAAATTGGACGATATGAGTCCTAACATTTGTGGAGCTTTGGACAATTCATATCTCAGTTTTCAGTTCAGATTTACCTCCAGCTGAAGTTTGTTTTTTTAAAATGTTTCTCAGGAAAACTACTTCATGGCTAAATCAGAATACTGTATGCAAAAACTAATGTTGCATTAGTTTTGAAACATTTCAGAAGCAAAGACAGTTTGTCTGCAGAAATACTAAGATAGCACAACTACTGCCATTTGGGCCACTGTGAGAACTTGAACGTACAAAAATAGTGTTCAGGATTACCTAATACACTAAGATACAAACTGGCCTGGATGGAACGGTTATTTGCTGAGTATTCCACCATCTCCTTAGAGTCTGTTAGTAAAACCATTCGCTAAAGCAATTCACAGCCCAGTCAACTCTAATAGCATACAGAGGCTTCCACCTTTTTGTCAAAAATTGGACTAAAGCCCAGGTCAGTACTGCTGAAAACCACTGGATAGCTGTTTGGTAGGTTATGTAAAATGATTCATTAGTCCCAGCCCCAGTCACTAATATACACGTGTCGACATCATTAAAACACACCTATACCTGAATCCCTCAGGGCTTGATGGGGAAAGGAAAGCTGTACTGGGAAAATATGACTCTGAACTGGCATGACTACACACTGATCAAAATTTAGAAGTCAAATTCTGCAGGATCCATGTGAGTTAAGTGAACGTGTCTGTGAGGTTGTAGCGCTTTACCATCTCAACAAAAAAGTGCAAATGGTCAGGCAACATGCATGTCACGTAGCATGGCTGGGTGATGTTTTTCATTTCTCCCAGCTGTGATATGCTTGCTCTGCTAGCCACCATTCTCTACAGAAAGCAGAGAAAAACTTGGAAATAAGCCACCTAATAAGCAAAGCTTCTCCAAATAATGGCTGGCATAAGGTAAAAGTAATTTACAGATTCTTGGGAGTTGTCAGATGAAATACTTTCCTTGGGGTATTGCCAAGTTGTGAAACCTAAAATGATTTATAGGAAATTCCTTTTTTAGATTCACTATGAATAAACCATACCTTGTGTTTTCTAAGTATCCTTTGTGGACATTTAACAACAACAACAACAAAAGATTTGTTTTTCAGTTTGAAACTGTCTCTCATTTTGAACTTATTAATTAGTTTGCACAAACTAAAACAAAATTAAAGCAATTTCAGAAAAAAATAATTTAAATGTTTACTGTTTTCAATACAAGTAATGAACCCCATCCAAAAATTCCCTGTAGATTTTTTATTTTTTTAATTTTCTTATTTTCATTTCAGTTTGGTATATGAAAAAGTTCTGAACCTTGAAAAGATCATTGGCGAGAAAAAAATCACAGCTGTATCTTTAACAGATTGCTGATATTCAGAAAAAAATTCTCTGCACAGCTGGCTTTTTAAAGGCAGCAAAGTCCAGGAAAACACTTTAAAAGGAATTTACCTGCATGCTGCAAGGGCTGCCTGCTGAAAATAGAGACAACATGCTCTTAATAGCTGGGTGTGGTGACAAGAAAGTGAAGATGTCTCTCCATAGATGCAGAGGTATAAAATCAGACCTTTCTTTGAAGTTGTGCCAAAACTGTTTCTACTATGCAGTTATATTTGGGCACCTAGTAATTTTGGCTGAAAGGGCAAATAAGATGGTAGCTTCCTCACATCCCTGTATATTGTTAACTACATAAAAAAATAAAATAAAAAAATAACCATGCTAACCCTGTGAGCCAAATGGGCTTAGGTGGATCTCTGAAATGAAATGAAAAAAATAAGGAGAGATGTGGCAGGGAAATTGACAGTAGCTGAAGTGGGATGAATGGCAGTAGGAGGATCTCCCTTCTCTACCAGATGATAAAAAGTGTTCTATATATTTCAGTGTTACTTCAGTAAGTACACACTGGAAACGAGATGTGGAACAGAGCTCAATCTCTTGGCTTCCCTTTAAGTTGTTCTCCTTTATGAATGTACCTACCAGGCACAAAATCATTGTTTCTGTATTTGTTTAATGATAGGCAGAGATCATCTGTACATTAATCTGATACTTTTCCTGGCTACTAATTTATCTTTATAAAAATGGAGGGGGAGTGGCACTATTAATAAATCGAGTGTTCATAGAGTCACTCAAAATGCAAGTAAGTACAAGAAATATGTTTCATTCTTCTGCATCTGCTGCAGGAAGGAAAAGTCTGCTAATGCATCTTCCAAACATGCTTCATCTGCTTGGCAACTGTTGCTCTGGTAAACATCCTGAGTGAGCCTATTCAGTGTCATCACTTACGATAAACTTCCTTGCTGCTGACATTAATATTATTCTTTTTGTAATAGTTTTACCCAACAGTGGTCTGAAAGTGTTCAAACTCCACTGGAACATAGTACAGCTGTGCAGCACCTCAATGGAAAAATTGCAGGCAGTGAAATCATAGTCCTGGAATTAGACAGTTATCAGATATGCCCCCCTTGAGATGATGAAAACATAATCATCATTGTCGATACTAGGAACGCTTCAGGCTGTACAATGAGTAGTCTAACCCCAAAGGCTGAGTAACAAGGACTGTGAAGCAAATCAGTTGGGACTGATTCCATGCAATCCAGGTGAAGAAATGTGTATGAAACTAAAGCTGGTGAATAATAGTTGGAGTCTGGTCTTTATTGTTTGACTGAAAGCAAATTGTTTAGTCATTTGGGATAAAAGCAGGTGAGATGCAGTGTTGCTCAGAAGACAGATCCCCAACCGGGAGCTCAGAGTGCCTTATATCTATTCCCTGCACTGTCATCTACCTGCAGATATAAGACACATAAGCCAATTCATCTCTCTTTACCTCAGTTTGAAACTAACCTCCTTAATAAAGCAATTTAAGATTGACTGATAAAGAACACTGTAAGAGCAAAGAACTATTACATTGTTGTTTTATTGCGTGCTTGCAAGTTTTGCAGTTGGCTTCTATCTAAACTTTGAGAAGTCACAGGATGCCTGATTTAACATTTGTGGTTATTTAGATAAGAAATTCATACAAAATCAGACATCAGATCAGCAAGTCCAATAAATGACAGATATTGTCATTTGGCAGCATGTTACTCAATAATAATACCAGGTGTGATTTGAAACTATTATTCATGTGACATTGAAAAACTTTAATTTCCTGGTAAACAATTTATAAACTTAAAAAAAAAAAAAAAAAAGCTTAAGTAAACAAAATTTCTATTAAATATTCTCAATGTTTTATGTTCAGGAAGTTCATTACAGAAAAGCAAGCAATGATCAAAACTGAAAAGAGGGAAAAAAAGGCTTTGAATAAGAAGTAAAACATGTATTGACTTTAACAAGGCCACTTCACAAGGAAACAACAGTGAAAGGAACCTCAAGAATCTTTTTGAAAGCTCTGAAAGCCAGCCAGTTAACACAAAAATAATGTTAGTCATCTTTGCACGCTAAAAAGAATAGGGATGCTTAGAATATGCCTCACAAAGTAAGATGTCAGAGGACAAATGACCCATGCAGGAGAGAGAACTGCCCAAAGAGGAGTACTTATCGGTACATTCCTCACAATGCAGATGAATTCATACACAGTTTCTTTCACATCCCCACTTAAATTTCGGGGAAAATTATGAAGAAAAAAAAAAAAAGAGAGAGAGAGAAAATAACTTTTTTACACAAGTTTCTTGTACAAATTTGCTTAGAAGTGCCTTACAGAATAATGCAAAGTAGCACTTTAAACAGTTTAGATCTTAATTGCATATTGGTTAAAATATTGGACAGCAGTCCACTGAACTTGACCAAGATCTCACTGGAGACTGAAACTGGAGAACTGAAATTTCCAACGTAGCGGATGTTTTAATGACTCATACTAGACTCAGATTTCTCCAATTAAAAAGAATAAAAAAAAAAAAAAAAAAAGAATCATTTTAGTACATAGCTTTGCAGTTAGAAACCCATACTTCTGAATACTTGCCACTAAAAAAGAAAAAAAAAAAAAAGAAAGAAAAAAAAAGCCAAATAAGATATGGTATCATCTGCATTTCCAAGGTCTGGAGAATATGCAAGAGTCATAAGCACTGATACTTGTGTTCATTGGAACAGTCACTGTCCTAACAAATTACTGGATGAGTTTGTGACCAGCTATTTATAACCCAATTAACTGCTGAATTATAATTAAATCATGAACAAAAACTGAAGAAAGCTACTTATCTGAATCAATGGTTGGCAAAAAGAAGCTGTTTCCCTTTGTGATGTTAGATTGAAACCCTGCTTTCTTCCACAGTGGGATTTTGGGTAATTTCTGTTAACAGCGTTGTTCTCTGTTCGTTGTATGCACAAGATCTTACAAATGCTATGTTTTGAAGAGATCAGAAATTCTGGATATGAAAAAGGAAAGAAAGAAACTTGGAAGAAAGAGTTCTCTTCGGAACAGATCATGGAAGAAGCCTGAAGATTTAGCAGAGCTTAATTCAAAGGCTATCATGAAAGATGAAAGAAGAATATCCAGCTATGTGTACAAGCTACTGCAGTTTCAGAGATGTAGAGTTGTTTGATCCTAGTGTGTTCCTCTCCATGAAAACATAAACGCCAAACTATGTGTATATTTTCAATAGAGGGATGGCAACCATGTTACTTTTAGGAGCACTGGAAAGCATACTACACATTATAGAAAAAAATCAAGTTAATGAAATGCACATTTCCTTTGCACTTCCTGAAGACTGTGAAATTTACCTCTGGAAGCATTAGGATAGACCAAGTGATAAAGCCCAAGATTTTCCTTGTCAGAAAGACTTGGTTTGGGATCTGCATTAAGTATGATTCAAACAAGAAGTCAGTTTTGGAAACGATCACTTTATATAAGTACATGCAATGATTAAAACCATCAGCTTGATCAAATCTTTACTAGAGTCTATGCAAGTCGATGGGAAAGTTAAATGTACTTAAATCAGTGCAGCCTCCTCGCACAGAAAAGAACTCTGTCACACCCATTGCTCCCTCCACTTTTTCCAACACCAGGAGGGCAGTGATCACACAGCCTGTAGCCAGAATGCCTAGGCTAACAGGAAGCCTCTACCGGAATTTTTGGTGGCAAAATGTGGCCATTTTCTGCACTCCGTATAGCTCGACCCATCTGTATGCTAGTTTCAACAATCTTGAAATCTTGACTTACACTGAAAATACCAAAGCGCAAGAAATTTTCTTAAGATGCATGCAGGTTCTTTGTATCCCATGTTCAGTTAAATTTCTTACAGTTCCTTGCAAAGTCCTAGTTTGGAATCTTTTTATAATTGGTTAAGGAAAAAGTTATGTTTAATTTCTAATGTTTCCAATTAACATTAGTTTGTACATAATGTTGTGGCTATTGCCAATATGGAAAGAATAACTATATGCCTGAGGTCTCATGTATCTTTCATACTTTTTTATTTTCCCCAGATATTTTAACTTAAAAATTCATAGGAAGCAGTAAGGATTTGCATGCATAAGGGAAGAATTGGAAAGAAGTATTAGCAGTGTGGCCTCAGTCTTATGTGAATTCAAATATTACTTTAAATCCTAAACACATTTAGGTATGTGAGGGCAATGCACTACTGTTTGCATGCAATAATCCTCAAGTAGTGAAGCACTGTTGTCTTCCAGAAGTGCTGGAATGATTATGAAGCCAGTGACTTTGCTGTGATGTTAATGGGTTCTAATAATCTTCTATTTTAATGAAATATAGCTGTATTTTAAGAAAAGATCCAGAATGAAATCAGTCTTTGAACTGCAAATGATAAAGTGACATACCTCAATTTATGTGCTATAAGTTTCTCGACAGTAGAAAGCGTTCTGAAGTCAGATTCACTCTGAGCAAGAGTCAATTCAAATAGCAAATTGGGCATAAGCCATCTTTATAAATCAAAAACCCTAGATAGGTAGCATAATTTTTTATTATTATTACTATTTTTTTATTTTTTTCCAATGAAGCTGCTTACATTCTTAAAGCAAAAGAAACCATATATATTAGACAAAGCAAACAGCTGTTCTTGTGTGACCCATTATTACCAGATCATTGAGATCAGGAAGCTTAGACTGAGATAAAAAGGAAAGGAAGCCAGTAAGAACTCTGAAAAGAGAAGTGAGGAGATGTCATCACGTACTAGCAAAAAATAAAAGAGGGAAGTTCTTTACACAAAGCAGAGATCTCTCTTAGGAATAATAGAAGTAGCTGATGCAGAGTGGAAACACTTTTCCAGATGATATGCTACCAGTCATTGTGCACAGATCCCATTTGTCTGTCTTGAATATTGCGAAAGTCTCTTAGGCACACCTTACTATACCATTTCCTAAAATACTGCTAATTCCGCCGAGTCTAAAAACTATTTTTTATTTTTTTTCTGAAAGGATGGGAGATACTGGGTGCTTAGCAATCAGTTTAAGGTACAAATCCAGTAAACTGAAAAGCAAAAGACAGCCTTACATTAGGACATGAACATGTTGCTATAGCTGTAACCATGGCTATATTTGTATTGTGGTAGGGTTTTCTTGGTGGAAAAAAAAAAAAAAAAAAAAAAAAACACAAAAGGTGTTAATAAGTTGTCTTGCACTTCTCACATCTGAATTTCCTGTGAACCAATAGCAATATGATTGTGAAGTGTGCTGATAAAGTGATATGACCTGAACACTGAGTATCAGTAATAAAGTCAGTAAAGTGTCTGACTGATACTGTTAATAAACTCATTGCAGGTCTGCAAACAATGGGTTATAAAGTCGGATGCTTCATAAATTAGAAAAACACTTAGCTCTTGCTCATAACATAACACAGGCAGGAACATTTTCTCACATGGATTGTTCAACTGCAGTAAGGATTGCATAGCTAGGCTCAGATTACTAAACGGTCAGTAACTGAGGAGTTTCCTGTTTTTAAGATGCCAGCTTTCCAGAAAATGTTCCAGTCCCCTGTACTCTTATAAACTTCTGCATCAGTAGAAGAACTTTTGCACGAGGACTTTTTTTTTTTTTGTATGAATAATAAAAATGCTTACTTCAGCTGAAATAGCCTTGTACATGAAATCATAGTTGCTTTCTGAAATTCAAGCAAAAGAACACTAGTTGTGTCGATGAAGCACAACATTGGGACTTAGGAAAAAATGTTTTAATTCCAGTTACATTGCTGGGTAACTTACTTGCTCTCTCTCAGTTTGCTTACTTGTAATGTGACTTCCAAAAGCCAAAAAACAAAACAAAACAAAACAAAACAAAACAAAACAAAAACAACAAAAAAAAAAGGAGCTAGCTTTTATTTTCTGCTCCCCACATATTTACATATTTGTCAGTTCACTTGTTTCTCACTAGCTGAGATTATCTTTATTCTGTTGAATAACAATATACTCAAACTTGAAATTTCAAGTTATCTGGTAATTTAAACATATTAGCCTGATTCCACCTGTACTGATTGTACTGATAAAATGCATCGGATGAGAGAGCTACCCCCTCTAGACCAAATGTTGTAACATGCATGTAAACTGCATGTAATGCAAGAAAAAGATGACTACATGGAACTAAATTTCATCAGAGACTCCACCTGTTTCTAACGTAATACATTGAGAAAGTGTAAGCATTCAAGTTCTCTTTCAAGAAGAATTCAGGTTCCTCTTTTACAGAGCCAGAAACAATGCAGCAAATGACAAACAGAAGGAGTACTTCTTAGGCATCTTGATGTCCAGTTCAAATGTCTAAGTTGCTGTAGCATAAGTTAAGAGAACACTGCATTGTGTTATTAATGCTCCCCTGGAGCTTTGAGGATGTAGTTTTGTAACATTAAGTAGATGTTATCAGGAAACACTTTCACAGGTTATATATACCTATATATGCCTATATATATATATAGGCATATAACCTTTGCTGGGCCCAAGACTTTCAATGCTGTAGCTATGCTATATATCTAAATAGGATTGTGACAACAAAGAAGCAGCTGAAGAAAATAACATTGCATCTCTTTTATTTTGAAGGGTAACCTAATCAAATAGAGAGGTTTTTGGATTTTTCCTCTTTTGCTCAGCAAAGAAAAGTTGCTAAGGAGTTTTACCAGTTTACCAACATTTTACCAGTCTTGCATTGGTCTGTGAGTAACATACATGTATTGTGTACTCTTTCCTAGTTTACCATAGTGTTGGGCCCCATTGGCATATATAGGAACAGGTGTCCCTAGGAAATGTAAAAGATCTAAAAAAAAAAAGCATCTCAAAGTCCAGAAACACAAACTACTTGTTATATGAACTGCTGAGACAAAAATATAATCTTGGCAAAGGGATAACAGGAAATAAATTTGGATGCCATCATTGATCTCAATAGTCTCCAAGTCTCAGGATATGCCACCTTCTGGATGATTGGGCTTTTCTCTTGAACCCACACAGACAGAAAACGCTGTCTAACACTTATGCCTATATTTTCTCTGAAAAAAATGAGTGACTGTGCTGACCTTACTCTTCCATGATGGCATAAGATTATTTCACTGTCTTAAAAGCCAGTGAATGCTGGCTCTATTCAGGATGAACACCAACTGTATCATTACTAGATAATGTGTGAGACTTGGCAGGCCAATGAGAAGGAGAAAATAAAGCAGAACTGCCACGATCATTTCCTATCCAGCAAGCAGCCAGGAAATACAGCCATAGAAAAAAAAAAAAAAAGGAATGAAGGAATGAATGAATGAGACTGATCTAATGGAAATATTAGGAGACACAAAAGTCATCATACACAGTCTGAGAAAAGCTTTGCAACATTTTACACCACAATGGTGAGCAAATGGATTCAGGGCTTTCTGTGGCAAGCCACGAAAGCAGGAAAGAAACTTCTCCCCAGTCAGTCACCATGGGAAGGTGTCTCACATGCTCACACTGTCTGCCTGTTACTGCTTTACATACAAGAACTGTGAATTTGATGGCTGCCAGTTTATACCTTAGCTGTGCCATTCAGCTATGAACTAAAACCACCAAGTATCTGTTCTCTATAGGCTATAAAATGAATTGGTTATGTTCTGGAAAAGATAAGTTTAAGAGTTCAGAGCTCAATATTTCAAGCAAAACATTTTTATTTTCTGTGCTAGAAAAATGTTGTGCTTTTTCTCTTCCCAAGAAGGCAAAGTGACTCTTGCTATTGCAAAATAAGAGTGATAATTTGTTATTACCACTCTTCTGAAGTCAGTGGATGCTCCTGCCCTATTAGCCTCATGCTGAACTCAATGACAGCAAGTCAGACTTGCCAGCAGAGATGGCTGAAATAAAAAGAAATCGTAAAAACATGAACAAGAAAATTTTCTGCTTGCTTGAGTCTGAAGAACTTGGTCTCCATGTTTCGTTTTGCTTGAGAATGACTAAGCTGCTGAATAGAAGTTTTACTGGATTAAATGGATTTAACCTGCTATCACAGACACAGGCTGACAGGAGTCTAAATTTATCGGATTGCTTCAGCCAAATGTCACAAAGAGATGGAGATGGATTAATGCGTATGGAATGGAAAGTAGGTGGGAGAAAGAGAAAAAGCTCAAAAGAAGATGTGAACATATACAAGATACACCTGGCTACCAACTGGAGACAGCTGGTTGCCACACAGTGACAGTTAAACTTCTCTGGACCTGTAGCCTTCTGTTTAAGTGGCCTTATGGCATCATGGGCAGGTTGCCCAGCCTCAAGTTAAAGACAGTGGGTCTGTTCTTAGCTCCTCCTCTTGCTGGGTCGTTTTGTGTCTCTTTGCACTCATCTTTCCCAGAGTATCAAGCCCTTATGTATAAATACCTCATATTCTCCAGAAGATAAATGATAGTTATTACTAGGAAGTTTTGCTTCAACCAGGAATGAAACGTGAGTGGATTTAAGGCATCATTCTTCAATTAATTATTAAATCAATTTTAAAGTTCAGGAACCAAAATAGGTGTTCGGTTTGACAGTAGGATGAAAGATTTAGATCAGTTCTTATTTGCCAAACTGCTTCAAACATCTCTTATCAGAAATAGACCAATCCTGAATACAAACTTTTTTTTTTTTTTTTTAGAAAACTACATCAGGAACCAAATGTTATTGCAGTGAAAATAGCTGCCAGTCTTCCATGTGTATATGAACAGCATACACACGAGTAAACAAGATAAAACTGTCAGAGCAATGGACAAAAAAGTTGATTAAAATCTGATTTTAGTTGGACTGCTACTGGAGAATGAGGACTTGAATGAAGACTTGACTTGAACAGAATACATGTTATTTAATTTCTGTGTTTTAAGTATTCCTATATGTCAAATTTGCTCATATGCAATATTCAGGAACAGAGAACAATAACAACAACAACATTTATAAATCTAGGGACTCATTAGCAAAAAAGGGCTTTTTCTCTACACTTACACGCCTGAGAAAACACTGGAAAAGGGAAAGGATATTAATGGAAGATGCCTAATCAAGCAGGAGGAGGAAGAACAGGGAAGCAAGTATAAGCAAACCGTGAAATGAGCTCAGGCCTCACCCTCAGTTTCTTCATTATTAATGAATCATGTTTCTTTATAATTGGCAAAAACTACTTTTCCTTGAAGCTTCCCAGTTAACTGTTTAGTGTTCCCTGCACAGAAGCTTCCTCTGGAGCTCTCAGTTGGAGCCAGGAGACCTGGCTGCCACTCGCACAGCCACACTGCATCACCGCCTCGCCTCCGCGCTCCCCAGCAGTGGAAGATGGCAAGATGGCAGAGGGTAGGTAAACGACTAATCGCTGCCACCACCACAAGTCCTAAGGCACTCCTAAACTACTAGGTTTGCATGCTGTAGAAGGAGCAGTTGCCAGCTTGCTTGGCCCATTTGGGGTGGGCGGGCGGGCTCTGCCTGCCCTTTGAAAACTCTCGAGTCGCACTGCAATAGTAGGTGTGATACCAGTCCCAAGCTGATGTGCCTCCCCGGCAGCAAGATGCATTCTCTGAGTGGCTGCCAGCCTGGGGCTGGTGCTCAACTTTCAGAGCCCCAGCTGGCTGCCAGCCTGCTTGCTGCCTGACCGAGCTCGCTCACATCTGCCCACAGGGTCCTGGCTGGCCAGGGACCACGTGCTGAGAGCCAGTTCACCTCTCGCTTCTGCATGGGAAGGCTGCGAGAAGCCATTCATCACATCTACCCACACACACCACACCCTGCTGCTTTACAGACACCTATGCATTAACAAAAATAACAATAAAAAAGCCCCCTAGGGAAATATACTTCTGAGAACCTGTTTCACTGTGGGCCTTGCTAACTCGCTGCCATGGTGAGACATCTGTAATCAACAAAAGCTATGTCACAGCAGATTTTTAAGTATTATATGTTCAGCAAGGGCAGATTCTTATTTACAAAAACAGGTACTTACTAAAACAGACATTAGCTGTATAACTGATGATCACTGTCTAATGCCCTCTGCCCTGCCAGCTGCCTGCCTGTACCCTGGCACCCTCTTTTACAACCATCTCACGTTCCTGCTGGAACCGGATCATTAGCAGAGACAGAGACGGAAGTTTTGCCACAGCTGCTGCATGTCTGAGGTTTTCTTTTTTTTTTTTTCTTTTTTTTTTCTTTTTTTTGAGGGGGGGAGGAGGGGAGGGACTGGCAGGGGATGGGCAAAGACGCAACACAGTCAAGTCAGTTAGAGTTTCCAGCTACTGAATCTAGTTCAGTCATCAATAAAAGGAAAGAAAGAAAAAAAAGCAAATCAATATATTTCTCAAACTGCAAATGTAAGTAAAGTTCAGGTCTTCTTTGTTATTTTTACTTTGAATCAGTGTGGTTGTTTGAGTTTCCCTGCTAGTAATTGTAAAACTAGATTATTCTTCAATTTCTTCTTTTTTTTTTTTCTTTCTTTTTTTTTTTTTTCTTCCCTATTTTTCTATATGAGGCTTGAAGGTTATTGTACTGAATTAAGATTGCTGTATTATAAAACACAGCCAGTGTTGTCATGTAGAGGAACTGGAAAGTCCCAGATCCAGTGCACACAAAAGGGAGTTCAATTACATGCCTAATTGTATGCACAGACTCCAAAAATGACAGCAGATTTCTTTAGGCAGCAAACAGTTGCAGAGGCTTGAACTTTAAATCGCAATTAGCTGAACTTTCAGTCTGACTGACAGGACTCTCCGAGGAAAACCCCTCTCTCCTCTGCCGGTTGCTGTTTCACATGGCTGCCTGCAAACTCATCCATGCGCTGAGCTTCTCCACCGTGCCTTGGGTGGGGTGGGCCCTGGCAGCCACAGCGAGAAAAGAAAATCACCGCCAGCTGCTACTGATATTACTGCTGATGCTGCCGTAGAGAGGCCTGTGATTTCACAGGGAGGAAGTTGATAAACATTCAGGGCTGAAACAATCTTCTCTGCCACCAGTATTAACAGCAGCCATAATGGTCACTGATAATTACAGCGTCTGATGGCCGTAAGCCTGGCTTTGAAATGATTATTACCTCCCTGGGAGTGACAGACAACAGCATTGTAACCGCTGGTGAACTTCTGGCACAATCTGGAAGATGGCAAGCAGCTGCTCCAAACTGGCTTCTCCCTTCCAGTTAATAGCCCACAGAGAATGGTCTAAACCACCAGATATACCATAAAAAGCCTTATGGGCAAAGGCAAAATATAAGTAGGTTGTAGGTGTGGTTTCACCCGGTATCAACCATGGCATATTTAGCACAGAGGTATTGGTGACAATCCCAACCTCTGTCTTTCTTCTCTCACTTTGCTCGCCTTTAACCGTAATAATGAGATTCTGTAGTCTAAGAATTCCATTCAGTGCCAAAAAACGAAACGTGATTAAAACATGCTCTTGGTTATCAGCTGATGCTATAATATCATGTGTTTCAAACACCATGAATTGTTCCAGTACAGCATTGTATTCTTTTCAAAGTAGGCAAAACTACTGCAGTTGGTCATGCTTGTTCCACAATTATCCTCTCTGTGAGGTAACCACGTACATTTAGACTTGGTCCTGGGAAAAGCAATTTTAGGGAACAGTTCAGCAGAAAACACTCCCTACCTCTCTTCTATAGAAAAATCTTTAAAAGGGAATGTTTTTACATGTTTTTGTAAATAATGCAATCTGTGTTATATGAAATTGAGAATTGCCTTCTTCTGTCCTAACTTCATTTTCAAACACTTGTCTGTTAATGTCAGAACAGAAACGCAGGGCAAGAAGACCAGAAAGCAAGTGGGGAAACCTTGTTACAGCATCACTGGAATTTCCCAAAACGTCTAAGTTCTTGGGCACAGTTTTCCTCTCTTCATATAAGGAGCACTACATCATTTTTTCCCCTGCTTCTCTACAATGTATTCCACTACCAGTCATCTACATTCAGAACTAAAATTAACCTTTTATCAAAGAAAAAACACAGTTACCAGATGTCTTAGACTCCATCTTCTGTACCCAGTAGCATGATCACCAATACCAAAAACCTTTAAAGCTGTTTATCTAATCTGCCTTTATCTAATTGCTCCTTAAAATCAATGTCTCTTAGCAACCTATTTTCAAACTTAGCTACTGCTGCTAGCCGCTCCCTATGAATACCATCTCTTCTTTGGCAAGAACATTGCCATCTTGAATTGTTTGCCCTTTACAGTTTAATTAACATATATGCCACAGTTTTCGTATCTTATTTTTGCTCTGCCATGTCAAAAGTGCAGCTTTTATTCTTCTAACTTTTCACATATCCACAGACTCCATTCCTGTTACACGTTAACTTGATTGCTGCTGCAGGCTTATTTTATTCCTCATTTTTTATTTTTCCCAATTTCTTATTTGGTTCCCAAATTAACTGAAATCTGCGTAGACATTTATGCTATTTTTTTTTGCTTGGATACTTTTCAGGTTTCTTCTCTAACTTAAAATTCTTTGAGACTTCATGCTGTGTATATAACCAATGTTAGTTGTTTCCTGCAATCCACTTTGCTCCTTGTCACACACCCAAATATTGCTTTGAGACCTTCATTTTTCTTTACTATATTTTCCTGCTCTCTTCCATGTGTTCTTTCGTTTGAAATGTTTTTGCAGTTGTCCATTAATGAAAGCATTTTTTAACCACTTCATGAGGTTCTTGAGAGCCCATCTTTTCCAGTGTAAAGTGTTTTTGCATTAATGAGCTCATGCTCATTTTCTCTGATGTTTATACTTGTCTATCAGCATCTCAGGGCGCCTCGTCCTACTGGCACATTCTTACTGCAGTAAAACCTCATGCATGTTTAGGTTCTAGATAAATAACAACAGTATTAGTACTGTCTTCAAGTCCTGGCCTATAAAAGTCATGGGAACAGTTCTGGAAAGAAAGACAGACTGGGTATGGGGGAGCATTTCATTTGATATTGGCTAGAGCTACCAGTGACTTTAATAGCGTTTAGTTTTAGAAGTTCTACCTCACTTCTGTGATGCTATCTTCCCTCATTAAGCCTTTCTCCGACTTCCTGTTTTCAAGGTAAAGGTTCTTCATTGTGGTGAATACCGGTGACTAAAGATGCAACAAACGTTTCTCCAAAGACTGCAAGACATTCCTGTGCTATGGTTTGTTGCCTGTGTCTGTGTGTGTGTGTAAGCTGTTCAAGGACAAATATATAACCTTTCCATTAAGCAGTGATGGAAGTCCAAGAGAACTTCAATAAAGTGCAGTTTCTTTTCAGCTTTGGGAGAACAGCCAAGACACACACTGTAAGGACTAAGTGAAAAAAAAAAAAATAAACAAACAAACAAAAACCTAGAAAACCTAGCACAGAGAGCTTCTTCAAACTACTTTATTTACAAATTTACATGACATACATAAGCTAAGAGGCATTAAGGTCCCTTTGTTTGTGACTGACTGGCTGCTATAGTAGCCCTTCCTCAGAGCCCTATCTTGTCCTGAGACTCTGGCCACCTCTCCAGTGCTGATACATAAGCCTCTCCCTCCCACTGGTGGACTCATTCTTCCTCTTTTCATTCCATCTTTACTCCTACTTCTATTCTAGTTTCTTTCAGTTTGGGGGTCAAAATTCCATGAGTCACTTTGTGTTAATCAAGGAAAACTTTGAGAGAAATATTTTTACAAGTACATAATATCCACAGGGGAAAATCTCTCCAGAATCGTCATTAACCAAGATGTCAGTCTCCATATACTCCTGGGGTTTGAAATGTGGCTCAGACTACGCAGACAACAAAAGTCACATCAATATCATGAGTCCACCTCGCTGAAATATCAATGACACTATGGTCACAGCAACACAGAACTCAGGATGAATCAGTTTTTCAACAGCTCTCTATATCTCATATTTCCTTTAGCAATCACATTAACAGCAACCCTGGGATGTTTTTATTTTTGCCATAATCAGCACTAACAGAATCAGAATCCAGGAACAGATCTGAATTTGGTCTTCCAACAAATATGATCCAACATCAGTGGCCAGTATTCTGTGATGCACGCAGGAAAGTCACTGATTTAAAATAAATAAATAAATAAATAAAATAAAATAAAACCACCATCAACTGCCATTTTGAAGTCATTACCGACTACAAAGTCATGCTGGAATGTACCGCATACCAACTAAAATATATTGTAGCTATAATCTAATACCTTGCTAAGCCATTAAAGAAACTTCCCCGTGGGGCATATGTGAAGTCTGACATACTTCTTGTAACTATGCTGAAGTAGTAGGGTTTTCTTCTATGTCTCACTGCAAAAATACATTACTTCCAGAGTCACTACAAAACCTGCTTCTTTAGGACACTCCTGGCAGCTCATAAAAGGAGAAATCAGTTGAGCGGGCGGTAACCAAACCATTATAATCCTTCTACAGCATACAGACCTGGAGTAAGTCAAAGTTTTAAACACGTCGGATATCCTTCATGTACTTTCTCTAAGGACTTTATCCATATACCTGATTTTAACAAGAATATTTCAGTACAATAGGTAGGCAATTTTAGGAAGAAAGCAATGAGGGCTCTCCAGCTACCCCAGATGCGCCGGGAACTGTTCACTCTGACACACCCATCCACAGCCCAGCCGCGCTGCAACCATTACAGAAGTATCCACTGCTGCTCAGGCAAATGGGATATATATGTACCGTACACACACACACAGCCCTTGGGTGACAATGGCAATGAAAAATGTACTTTGTTAGTCTCCTGGAACTGATGAGTGGAAAAATAATGTAGAAGGATAATTGTTACCCCTAACCACAAAATGCCTCAAGGCTGTTGCTGTCACAATGAGAGTCTGTTAAAAGCATGGCCATTTCCCTCAGACACGGGTGAGCCTGCACCATGTCAAATTTCCAGAGCACTTTGTCATTTTGGACATACAATTATTATTTTTTCCCTACATGAATGTTTCATTTTTAAATGCAAATATTTGAAGCAGACAACCAAGCTACAGAAAGCTAACTGATAAACAACAAATTTTGCAGGCGCTTGAACCCCCCTTTGTTCCAAAGTCTCACCAGTCAACCCCAAAGAAACCTTAAGTTAGAAACAGGCATGCCTGGCATAAAAGCTCTCCAAATATCAGTCACACAGATCACTGCAGTTTTGTTTCTGTTCAGCAAAGCTGTGTCCAAATGCAGTCTGCATTAGCTGTTAGTTCAGCCCCTCTGAACTCAAGAATACAGCTATATGCTGGGGAGGGGGTTCCCCCACACCCCACTCTAAAACAGAGCTAGGAGAGCGACATAAGTATGTAACAGCAGTCACGTTGTCGAACCGAGCTATACTAGAGCTATTCTAAATTCCCTTGTGTACCTCTGTTCTCAGTTTAAACTTTAACGCTCTACAACTCACTTTTTATGGATCTGGAATTGCCCTTTACAAGCAATACACAGCTTTCTGCGATTGTACAGAGCGGCACAGCTGCAGTTACAGTTCTAAAGCATCTCTGATAACTCCCATAAATAGTAACACTTTATACAAAGATAGATGCAAGGAAGCTTTTAGCTATATAGCAGAAGAGCTGTTGTTGTCTGAAGCATAAACTTATTAACAATCGTAAATGTTTTCATTCATACAAAACTTACGTGTCTCTGTTAGACAAAGCTTCAGCAAACATAATCCAAAAGTTGCCCACACGTAGAAGCTGGCCATTGTTTTCTCAGAATTGTTTGGTAAAAAACAGAGATCCTTGCAAGCTGCGGAAAGAAGAAAAGCCCCGGCGCTTGTTAAGCCTGCAGTCAATGAGTCTGAAGTTTGCTGCACTTTTTATTCTGATTCAAAGGAACTGGAGTAATGACATAACAGGGAGGGGGAGCTCCATCAAAAGTCACACCCATATTGCAACAAACTTACTGGGCAGCGAAAGGGGGAGCAGCGGGGGGTGGGGGGGGCGCCTAGTACTGACTAAGCAGCCACATGAGTTTTAAAGAGGCACTAAACCTCCTATTCTTACACACCAGTACAGTCAAAAGTTATATTTATCATGCTTACGGGAAAATGTGTATAATCTCTCAGGAGGTAGCAGGAAGGCACTGTTTGCTACAAGCTCCCCCTCCTGCATTTTAAAACAGCATTAATACAAACCAGGCAAACATACTAAAGCACTAGAGCTTCAAAACCCCAGCAAAGAACCTACAGCTGCCTGGATGTTTCTCCAAAACATTTTGCTTGTTTTGTCCCATCTCATCATTTTCTCACTTTGCAGTAAAATTTACAGCAAGCAAAAATACCTGCTCCACAACGAACCTTTCCAAAATGCTCCTGCTTTTACCCGGAGGATATCCTCGTGCAGCAGGTAAATCAAGGTGGATCGTTCCACCCTTGGCTCCTCTGTGCAGGCTGCTCCAAAGATGTGGTAACTAATGCCGGTGGTGGTACTGAGGACTAAGGTCAATGTTTTATTGACAACACAAGGTAGAGAAGGAGTTATTCCTCCTATTCCCAATTCACACAGCAGAGGAACAGGATGAGAGCACGTGACAGCATTTGATACACAGATGAAGTCCTGGTTCCCAAGGGCCACATGTTTATTGCCATGTGGGGCTCTGTGGGACTCTACAATCAGCGAAAGATGCCACATGAAATCCCTCATTGAAAAACCTCAAACCTCTGCAGATAAGAGAAAGGTACGTCTGTTGTGTGCCCTAACAATGTCCTGTAGTCTCCATGTCCAGGTCTCTCCTAGGAGGTCATGGCAAACGTTTGTGTGCAGCAGAATGAGGGGCTGGAGAGGGCTCACCCAGCCCAGCACACCTCACCTGTAGCAAGCAGCACGTGGCAATGACTGACAGCCTGTAATCCCCCGATTTCGGTTTCACTCAGCAAATTCAGAATGAAAAATTCTGTATCGGATTACCATGGTGTCGATCCTCCCACTTTAAAGAATTTTCTCATTAATTTTTTAATCTCTGTTAATGTGAACAATGGAAAAATACAGGCAGGTCTTTCCAGCCACAGGCACGAGAATGTTACGCTTTGCCTTTTCTTTGACTTTTGACTTAAAGATGGCTGGCTATCCCTTCCCCAATCAGCCAAATTTTTAACATGTTCCAACAGGCTTTTCCTACAGGTCTGGAATATCTGATGGGACAAGGTTAAAGAGAAAAATCTTTCCTTAAAACCCAGGGCATCTTTTTATTAAGAATCTAGAAACTTTGAAGTTACAGATGAAACATACTTTATTTAGTGAATTTGTTACTTTTACTTTTGAAAAAAATGACTTAAAGAGCAGAATAAAAACAATCACCTATAGGACTTACTGTTTATAGTAGTGGAAAAGAAATAGTTCTGTGAATTCCTGTACGTTTATACCAACAGGTATTCTGGCATCTAACTATATGAATGAAGTTTGGGGATTGAAAATGCTGGAGCAGAGATAGAGCATGTTGTTAGTTTACTAAGGATATCTTTTTCTTCAATTGATAAATGACTTTTGAAATTCACTCCAATGTATGAAACAAAATAATGGTATATTTAATTAAAATTTAGTTATCTGTAAGTGCAGCTGTTTGGTTCATTAGTTAGCTGGTTGGTTTTGATTAACATAAAATACCTCTTTTTAATGTCCTTTATTCCCAATTAAATGGAACAAACAACCAAAAAAAGGAAGTCTGTTTTCTTTACCATGGGTAAATGGAGAATAATGTTCATTTCAGGGATGTGGGCAAATGTTACAGAGGTAGGTGTCTTATTTTACCAGAAGTGGAAATTCCCAGTCTCTTCATGGACTGAAGTTTCTAATTCTAGCTGTTCTGACATCTATGAACAGGTTGTTTTCTCAATACTGAGCATTATTTGATATGCATCTTAGACATCTCAATGTTTCTGCATGTGTTTGGTGTGTACAGGGGGTATTCCACTTCAGAAAATCTGCTTCTTGCTTGTCCTCTGAAATTGGGCTAAGATTAGGCATGTTTAGACCAGGTGCATATATATGATAATACCTAATGCAAGTGGAAAGACAGATATATACAAGAAAAATAATTCATCACAGTATGTCATTTCATGTGATAAACCACAGAAATAATTACTGAAATGTATATATATAACAAGTCAGCCTGTCTATTTCACATGCCATCCACCTGTGTATGCATTAGCCTAGGACATAGACTTGCATTTCAACCCCCTAAGCACTTCAAAGAGCTGCAATAGATAAATAAATAAATAAAACTGACATGGAAATATTTCCTTCCTTCTCACCCAGACACGGAATTTCTCCCCTAAAACATATTGGCCTGAGGTAGACAGCAATCCATATTTAGCCTGGGTGCGGCTGAACCTGATGCTGCCCAGAAAATTTAGTTGAAGGAGATGTTCATCTCTGGGAAAAGGGTCCTGCAAGATTATTATTATTATTATTGTGAGAAATACATAATATTTTTTTTTTTTTAGCTTGAGATAATCTTACGGAACATGAAAATCATGAAGCAAATATTCAGCTGGAAATGCAGTTGACCATTGTTTTAAGGTGAGGCCATTAGTTCATACCCATTGTGCATCTGTTTCCATGACATTATTGTTAACAACACAAACTGCGCAGTGAAATGTCAGAGCTTTTGTAACTTTCTTACTCCCTTGTCAACAAAGAGTTAAATTCCTGACACCAAAATTTTGTAAAATAATTAAAGGTACTAAATGAAGTGTGATTTCAAAAGAGAATCTGACAACTAATCCAACAACAGTAACAAAGCCCCAACATTTACAAAATGTCTTTTTGAGAAGCCTTTGACAAAGCAGATATGGAATCTATGATGGTGCAACGTACTAGAGAAGCACCAAAATAGCTCATTCATGATTTTATCATATACATGAACTGTAGCCAGCACCAATTAATTTTGATAAAATCCTGTTAGGGAATACATGGTTTGGAGCCCTAGAAAAGGAACGTGTGTGGCTTACAGCAATATAAAAAGTTTTGGTTTTGTTTTTGTTTTTGATGGAATCCCCTTAGAGGATGAAATTCTGGCCCATCTGAGGTCAAAGGCCAAAATTCTACTAAACACAGCATGGCAGCCTGTCCCTATAATATATATTTATTTGGATTTTATTAAGCATAGAGACCAGTAAATGAAAATACCTGAACTTACGATGAAAAAAGAGTTATCATGGTTTCTTTATCAAATGGGAGCAATTGAAACAGAGGGAAGAATAGAATTTTGTTTCTGTCAAAATTACTCGCATTTTTTTTCAAAAACAGAAACACAGAAAAAGGATGTTCATAATTTGATTTTTTTTTTCTATTATCAGATTATTATTTTTTAAAATAAAAAATCCTTTTCTGAACAAATTTTTGTGGAAATGTCAAGCTTTTCATGGGGAGCTAAAGAGTGTAATCTCAGTGAATATAAAAAGCACAAATCTCATTAGGTAATTGTGGTCGTGGCAGCGTACATTCTGCACAGACTACAGCTGGCCTGTGAGACGGGCTGTAAGGCAGTTTCGGGGGTGGAGGGATGATTTTATATCCATTTAACTACGATCTCAAAAAGATATGGTATTTTTAATAAGATTTCCTCCTGTGTCCCTAGACTGCAATCTTATTTGCTACATTTCAGACTGGATTTAATTTTAATGATCAACCCTGAAACCAGGTTTGTAATGGAAATGGTTGTAAATGCTTCAGTGTAGCAAATCCTGTACTGCACACTTTTCTTGGGCTCTGAGTGCTAGTGGGAAGGCATAAGAAGAGTCTGTGCTGGTTTAAGCCAGAAAAGCTACTCTTTTGGCTGGAGGGCAAAGCACTCCCTTGGGAAGTTGGGCACCCGGTTCTACTCCCATCAACCTTTTGTTCCCAGATGTAATTTACAGCTTGTGTCCTGCAGAGAGTCAGGAAGATGAACAATGGCTCCTAGTTGTTTACTTCTGAAAAAGGCAGCAACCCAGATTGGCACCTACCGCATGGATTCATCAGCCTGTTTTACTGGTTTGCCCCAGATCCCTAAACAACTTGCTAATCCAACACAGTCAAAAGTCTCTACCAGCCAGAATCCCTCAACTACT
Source organism: Anas acuta (assembly GCF_963932015.1). Classification (NCBI taxonomy): domain Eukaryota; kingdom Metazoa; phylum Chordata; class Aves; order Anseriformes; family Anatidae; genus Anas; species Anas acuta. The sequence goes on along the minus strand of NC_088983.1, from coordinate 49,065,946 downwards.
CTGAAAGAAATGTTCTGCAGCAAGGTTTCCTCTGCGGCAGACTGCCTGGCCCCATCAGCTTCCTTGCTCCTTGCAGTGTCCCAAACCAGTCAGCCTCTGGCTGACTTCATGGCTCACAGAAGTACACCTTCAGGACATCCCAGTGCCTGTCCCCATCCACAGCTTCCACACCATTGTATCCCGTTAGTTTCTAATGCTAGATGCTAGAGATGGGGCAGGAAACCTGCACGGAGCACACAGCAGCTGCCACCAAGAGCCAGATGTCCAAGCACGCAGTGCAGGCGTACTGGATGTGTTAGGAACCCACAGAGCCAAAAACAGCTGGGGGCTGGGGGCGGTGCAAGTGGGAAGAGACTGAGGGAAGAGGGGGAGACATCTCTCTGCAGGTGGTTTTGCTCTTCCTCTGTCCCTCCCTCCTCCTTCTTCACCCTCCCAGCACACACCTTGCAACACAAACCTGAAAATCTACACATCAGTGCATGACTGCCATCTCTGCACTGATCTTTGTCTTCCTGCTTTTGTTTCTTTCATCTGCAGTTTAACAATAGGTAAATCAAGCTTATACTGTGCCATCTCTACGATGTGCTGTTTCTTGTCCTCCCCTTTCTCCTCCCCTCTGCCCCTTTCTCCATTCTTCTCCTCCTGGTTTTGCTTCTTGACTTCTACCTCTACTCTCTCCCGTCTCCACTTGTTTCACCCTTTTCTTATCTCCCATCCTTTCTTATCCACTCTCTCTTTTATGCAGTGGAATAACGAAGTCAAACATTTAATGCCCCCAAAGAGCAGGTGAGCTTTACAAAGTGCAAACATACTCACTACTCAGGAAACTCTCGGGATTTGCATAAGCAAACTTAACTGAACGAACAGATAAGTCCTTGGGGCCTCTCACACCTAATATGGGCCTGACCAGAGCCCTTCAAAGTCAAGGGAAGTTCTGTACTGATTTTGAGGAATTTCAGCTCAAGCCATCTGTGAACAGCATTTGGTTTAGTTGCAGTATCTGTATTACGATAACTCTGCATACTGAGTTACATTTTTTTCCTGTATGTATATAAACTGAAAGGATGGAGGGATTCCATCGGATTTATAGCTACTGATAAAATATTTTCCTATCTAAAGAAAGTAGAAACCAAGAAACAAGTTGGATTCATTCATGGAACAACTTCTGTTTGCACAGTATATGTTTGTGCCAGTCTTGCCATGGCCACATGTAACAGCCACATTTAGGCTGTGCCCTAAACTTAGCAGCGTGGGAATGAATAGGTAAGCCTCTCTTTTCCAGTTATGAAGAGCACTAAAACCAGACCTGGGCTGTACGTAAACAGAAGCTTACTGAATTTCAGCAGTCTCCCTGTTAGTCAGTATATGACCCCTGTGAAAGGTGGAAGGGAAGGAAAAGTATCCTAATTTTAGACCATAATAGGCATGTTTGTTTTGAGAGACAAAGATAATAGCTGGTTCCAGTCTGGCTCTAGGAGGGAAGGTGCAGGTGCGTGCACGTCATGCAATGAGCAGGGCAAGGAAGCTGATAGGCGTAGCTTTTGACTACTAAACTGGCTGGGTAAAATACACATCAAACAGTTTGCCCCTTCTCATGGCTTTAGGTAGTGCATCACTAGAGCAACAGCATCTTCCTCAAAAGAGCAGTCCTTTTGCCTCATTGGACCTGCAGACATCAGCAGCAAATAGCATATTCTTACCCTCAAATAGCATATTCCATACCCCAAAATAAGAAATCTTAAACCCTGATAGTTCTGCAGGCTAAACATAGCCAACAATAAATGAACTTGGCTCCTCCTGGTACAACATCAGCAGCTTGTTTACTCAGATTCAACCCTTGCCACCTGGGCATACTCAGCCACAGTCTGGGCAACTATCTCCATGAGCTTCAGCTGGGAAACAGGGACCCTGAGACCCAAACAGCACTAAGTGCCCCTCCAAGGATGGAGAAGGCAGGAAACCCCCCAGTTTACCCATTGGAGCTCACTCAGAGCATATAGAAGTGTCAGTTAAGAAAGCAGTTTTCACTTCTGGTCTCTACATAATTGATGTAGGAATTGCCAAGGAAAATAAATTATGAATTCTGAGGGAAACTGCTTTCTCTATATAAATAAGCAAAAAAAAAAAAAAAAGTAATTCTGGGTGTCTGCAAGCAGGATTTTTGTGTGAGGCTGGGACAGAAGTACATAAAATAGATTTCATAAAATTAGCGATACAGGAAATTCTGTTTTTGCACATTTCCGTATTCCTGAATTTCTGGTAGAGAAATAGATAAGGGAAGAGCTGAATGCTATTATAACACAGTAAAAATTAATCTTAGAATTGGGAACTGTCTCACTAGAGCATACATCCATTGCCTGCTTCATAATTTGGCTTAACAATAAAAGGCAGTATTTTAGAAATGGAAACAAACAAACAAACAAACAAACAAACAAAACATACACTCATTTGGAATATTATGACATAATTGTCAAGAGTTCAATTATATGTTGAAGTTTCTTTCCTTATTTTCTTTCTTTCTTTGTATACATAGCATCACACATCTGTGTCTGAGTGCATGTTTCTTACTGACCAAAGGCTGATATTACTGGTGTTCAACTTAATTTGTCTTTCCTTTAGTAATACTGAGTGACAATAATTTGGCTTTTTTTGGACCTCAATAACATCCATCCCTTAAGGGGAAGTAGTAGTGTAAAGTAATACAATAAACAGAGATCCAGGGGATAGATTACTATTCCCACTCTGAGTAGCAGTTAATGCTACAGATCTGGGTCAGTCACATCTTTCTGTCTCTGTTTTCTCCATCCATCAGCAGTCGAATAATGGCAGAGCAAGGTGGAAAAAAACACACCTTAAATATGATTTTGAAAATATTCTTGCATACAGTTGCAGTCATTTCAAGTTGGCTTTTGAGAGACATTTAAGTTGATAGGGTCTTTCAGTAGGAGAAATTTTCCCAATAGAAATTCTATATGTAAAAAATGAAATTCAGTGTTTAATGCAATTTAAATTACAAAATTTGCACCATGTTGGTAAACTATATAAATGGATTAAACATCAAATAACACAGCATCCCATGATTATCACTGCCAACCAAACCCCTATAATTTTTTGGTTCTTGAACACTCTTTTTCAATAATTTGTGACTCATTGGTAAAGACAATATTTACTCAGAAATTTACTAGATTCTTCTGAATAATACATCTAAGATATTTGCACTGTGTTCACAACCTTTTAATTCGTAGAAATGTACAACTGGTAATAAATAAAGTATTATGAGTTATTTGTTCACCTCTAAAACACTACTCATGTATGCTAAATGTTTTATTGAAGTGTTGGAAGGATTAAGCAGGACGTGTCTGAACAGCATTTTGAACAAGTCAGATCTGGAAAGCTATTAAGACTCCTTGAGATGTCGAAGTTTCAGCCAACTTGCACTGAATTTACAAGAAATGATCCATGTCTGAGTCATCCGAGATTTCAAAGATACGATACGAGAGCAAATTTGGTGACATACAAATGAATATGAGAACAAGTAAGAGTGTTCAGTTTATCTGCTGTCCATTGTACCTGGAAGTTCTACCTGTAAGAAGACCCTCTTCCCATCTTTTGAAAGATATATTAAGATAAAGATGTTTATACACATAAGATTCTAAGATTCACGCTCCACGAAGTCTGCTTTCTATAACCATATTGTGAACTCTTTAATTATTACAAGAATTTAGTGAAAAGTTTTTCTAGAGTGATGGGTAGGAGAGGCAGAGAGAATGGCAGGGAGAAAAAGCCAGATGTGTCTGGTACTATCATAAACTCTGCACACCACTATCTAGCAAGCAGAAAATGCTGGCCAATACCATAAAAAGAGTATCACACTAAACAGATTTTTTAAAATCTTGGGACGAAATGGAATGCATTGAGAGAACTCCTGTAAAGCTTCTTTCCCTTTTACAGGCGGAAATCTGTTTGATATTAGCTAGCCCAGGAAGGATAGATCTACATCATCGTCAATTCTTACATATGTATTACTCCCTAAGTGATGAATTATACAAGGCATATCTCAAGGGGCATAGATGTGAGATAGACAGGCTATGAATGTTCAACAGTCTGGTTCAAATAAAGATATAAGGATACTAAAGCTTATCTCAACTATTTAAGGATTCCTTTTTAACTTCTCCCTCCCATATTCAAATTCAGTTCTTCAATCCCAGTCTAGCTAGTTTTTCCTCTCTTCTTAATCACACTTTTCTTTACAGACAGATATCTGAAAGTCAGTTTGCATGGCCCAGTCTTTGCTGAACGTAGCATTTCCAAAAGACTTCTTTTTTCCAAGCTTAGTCCATTTGAGAATTAATTGAAGAAATTGAAGCATAGAAAACAAAACAAAAGAAAACAAAAAAAGAATTATTGAGAAATAAAAGGTAAAAATAGATCATACACTGCTAGTCACATGCAGACAGAAAGTCTTACTGACTGTCTGAGGAGGCCCAGACTGCACCTCTCAAGAGATTACTCACTTCCTTCCAAGATATGGGTGCATCATGTACAGAGCACAGCAGCTCCTTTGCACAATATCATTAAGTATGAGAATTTCAGAGAATAGAAATATCCGTTTAACTGTAAATATAGGTTACAATCTTAATTATTCACATTGTGATTATCTGCATTAAAATGCAGCCAAGACCATAGATCTAAATACACATTTATTAGTGAATAAAAACAGAGTATTTGCTTGCATTTTTTTTAATGGATGTGGAAGACAGGTTTAAGTACTTCTGCTATGACCATTTCAACCACAGCTGCTGTCCTGACAACGTGTGTTAGCTAGCAAACTGTTTGGGCCTCTTGAGCTGGGAGTCTCTCAAGCATTCCTGTTGAAGTTACTGTTTAGCCTAGACAGTTAGGGGAATGTTGAAGCAGAGAAAGAAACTGAACCTATGGCAGGATGGCCTTGTTAGACACCCTTGTGGGAGAATCAGGGTCCTCTTCCTTCCCCTGGGAGGAGGCAGCTTAGCAAGTATATGCATGTCTGCATAGCACAGAAAGCCCTAACCATCTGTCAGCTGAGCCTGCTTCAGAGCTGAAAATGTAGCCACAGTTGTATGGCATTGCATATGAGATAATTAGACTTGCAGATACAGCTAACTAGCTCCATCCTGGTAATGATCTATGGCTTTCAGGAACTCATGCTTCTGCATAACTCTGCATTACATCATGTGGATATGCCAGCTGAATATATCTCTTTGCTCTCATCTACTGTATGCTGAAGTCCTGTCCCTAGCCCGTAGCAGTGAGCTAACCTAAAGAACACAGCACATTGAAGGATTTAGTCATAAACTACTGGTAATGCTGTTTGTGGGCTTTCAGGTAGGAAAGGGAGTATCTTCCACAGACGTCTGGGGCAGTCCATCTCTTCTTCACCTCCCTTCTTTTTCCTTTTGCAAGTTTCTGCAGGATTTCAGATTTTGCTGGATTTAGGCTGAAGCAGTAGCCTATTCACTAACAGATTTTGGCCTTGTCATGTAAGAAGCTACTTGCCAAAGAAGCAAGTCTTGTCAAGCAAGACAAGGAGAAACTCCTCCAGAGGCTCAATTGATGTAAAGGATAAAATTTGGAGTGGAAATATTAAGATGAACATTAGGAAGGTCCTGGTGTGATACCAGTTACATAGTGGGATAGCTTCTGAGAACACTCTCACCCTTGCTGAAAGATGGATGAGATGCCTATTCATTTTCAACTATGAGGCTATGATTCACTTAAGAGCATCCCACATCTCCAGTACAACAGAACTGAAACTTGTAACACCTGAACAGTCACTGAAACCAGACCTAGGGGTTAATCACACCATGGTGGGATATGCCACTCCTTGGAGACTTCGTTGTAGACAAGAGGTGCTTTCAGTCACACAGCTGCCAGGCTGAAACACAACTAGAAGTTTCCTCTCTTTCCTGGAACACAGGTATACTCGATTACTTCGTGTGAAAGGACTTTTGTATTTTAACCTGTATAGTATTGGTGTTGTTGATCATCTCATAGACATCCTGGATTTTACACTCCTCAAGAATTCATTTCAACATCCCTGAAGGAGAAGAGATTACCACCAGATGGCCAATTACTAGGTGAAAAATAAAGAATATTTTGAATATGAGGTTCATTCTTAACAGTTATTTTGAATATGATGCTCATTCTTAACAGTCACTTGGTGCTCCAAAAGAAACATCAACTTATCCATATTTTCCTTCACTCTGTGCCTTTGTCGTGGAAAGATGGTGCCATGTTCTGGGTTGTGCAATACAATTACACAATTGCATGATCCTTGCAAGATCAAGATCTTAGAATAATTTCTACTGCTTTGTATACTGCCTCACAGATTCATTAGCTGCTTTTAACACACACACACAAAAAAGAGAAAATATAAGGTTTGATGCCTGACTGAATTCTCCCTTCAGCCACAGGCACTGTAAGCAAATCTATACAAAATATCTCTAAAGAGTCATATAGAGATCTGCTACCTTAAGTACAATCTTGTCATGTTATTATGCACAATAATCACTTTTTAGCATGGCGTGCAGTAGTAAAAATATTGGAAATGACTGTGTTTCTGACTTGTTTCTTAAACTCTTATGACCCAAATGGTACTGTGGGGAAGAAATCATAGAAATAAGGGCCACAGGATTTTAAACATGAATATTATTAGGATTGACCTAAACACATTCTTTTCTGGTTGTCATTACTTTAATGTCATGGATGAATAATTTTGTGCCTACTGAAGCTCAGAACCATGAAATATGTAATAACTTTTCTTTTAAGTATGGTAGTATGGTAGTACAGCAAGGAACAGGTATAATGTATATCAAGAGTTATGTTCATCACTGAAATATTAACTCTAAAGAGATCTCAAGCAAAATGTACTTACAGTCCTTTGGATCACCCTTCATAATGCTCACTCATGTGCACAGGTTTAGCCATGCAATATCGACCATACAAGTAACACTAAAATACCTTCATGAATCTGAGAGCCACAAGATGAATTATAGGAAGCTGAGGGAAAAGAGGGGAGTTCCACAAGAGGTTCACATGATAATGGTTCCTTCTCCTTTTTGAGGCAGAGCTGGGCTGTGCTGGACACACAGGGCAACTCAGCAAGATTGACCTCAGCCATTCTTTCCTACTAGCAGAGACAAATTCAACAGAAGCTGTGGTACCAGCAGAGGCTTCCTCATTCCCCATTGCTAAGTAGTCCCAGACTAAAGTCTCATAAGGATCATGAGCTACAGTTTGATCCTGTGTACTTTTATGTTTTGGTCCCTTGTCCTGAATGTATAAACTCTAAGTTGGAGTTATCCTCTTAGAGGAAGAAAAGCAATTTCTTGATTTCAGTAGAGATTCTTTCTCAATATGAGTAGAAAAATGTATTTTCCCAAGATAAATTTGGTGCAGAAATCAGTGCAAAGCAACAAAAAATAAAACATGAAAATGGCAAACATAAATGAAGCGTTAATTTTTGACAGCTTGAACCTTTCACTTTTTCAAGGTCTGAATACTATTTATCAGGCAGTTTGAGAATTTGTGCAGAAAGCAGTCTGAACTTGGATGTTCAGCCAATCTTTGGAAGATCTATGATCAACATACAACTCAAATGGCATTCAGCTGTATCTGTTGATGACTTCAAACTTAATGTTAAAATAAAAGGAGAATAGGATACAAAGTAAAATGATAGAAATTTGGTCTATTCTGTGCTTGAAGTTTTAAAGTTAAGGAGCTTGATTTCCCCTTTTTGGTTATAAAGTTTAGCTTTGTTTAAGAATCCAAACCTATCCTGAACACTTACAATGTAGGTCTATTTCCAGTAAACCAATATGCATCACTAATCCAAATACTATTATTGCCTTTTCTCCCTACCTATACCCCCAAACCGAACAGATTCTAGTGGGGAGAAGAAACTCCAAAGTCTTAAGAATTTCCATAAACCTCAGCTTGTCTTCTCTGTTAAATCAAAGACATACCAGAATTTGCATCTCTGGTGATCGTTATGAGACGGAGAGAGGTGCAAACAGTAGAGAAAAGGTGAGCCTGGAGAGAATTCATAAACCTGCTTTAAGACATATTCTCAAGTCAGATACGAGTCTGAGAAAGGACACGAGCCATGATATGGACAGAGAATTCTTTTCTACCCAGCAATTAAAACTGTGTTGTCTCAATCAGTAATCATTTGCACGTAATCACCACCTACTCACATGCATTCTGGATAAATGGAAATTCACTTCTTAAATTTATTTTTTAATTCAGCATCAAACACATTTGTTTAATTATTTTCAAAAGCTTTTGAAATGGAATCAGAAGCCATGTGTGGGGTTTATAAATAAACTCAGGTTTCCAAATGAACAAACAGATTTTTCTCAACATTCACCTTAGTCCAATCATTTCTTTCCTCTGCATGTGGCTACATGATGAATGAAGGAAAGAAATAAATAACCATGCCAAGCATTTGGCAATGAACTCGCTCTATTATAGTCAAGAAATTGCACATCAGATGAGAAGCTGCAGAACTTAATTAAAAGGAAACACAGTCACAGTTTGTTACTTTGCTTTTCTTTTTTCTTTTTTTTTTCTTTTTTTTTTTTTTTTGAGTAACAATTTATTTTAAGCTTTCAGAAATCCTCAACATCCTCTTAAAGGAAACAAAGATCTTAGCAATGCAAACAGATTTTAGAAAGTACGAAAATGGCATTCAAGGATTGCTTGGTTTAAATATTCCTCAGTATTTCTGCACAGTTACCCTACTGTTTGGGTTCCCTTACAACTGTTATTATTGTTAGCTTTAGTGGAGACATTCTTTTAAAGGAGAAAAACTGTGGCAGAAATATAAACGTAAATGCCTGTCATGTTAGGTTTGCCTAAATATGATTTTAAAAGGAAAGAGAGAGACAAAAAAAAGAGAAAACCAACAAAACACTGAGTTACTCAGTTGTGGTATCAGGTTTCTTTGTATCTATTTTCATTTTGACATGCAAATGAAGGCTGAAATCTCCACTGTAGCATGTATCATAGAAGGACACAAGTACATATATTTATTGAGATTTTTACACTTTACATTTTTCTGTGTGTGTGCATGTAAAACAAGCAACTGTATGAATCACCCATCACATATCTGAAGAACAAAACTACAAGAATATGTGATGAGGGGATTCCTGAAGGACTTCATAAGAATTCAGCTTTGGCATTACCCAAATTAAGGTACCATTTCTCAGTATCTCTGTGTAACTTGGTTCTGAACTCTGTGATTTTCTTGAGGATCTTCATCCTGATCTGATTTACATAAGGAAGGGGCTAAAACTGATCAGCTCTTTTAAGACAAGGGAAATTCCAGACATGCAAAAAGTCACTACTGCTACTACTGACTACATTTTGAGAGAGAACATCCCAGTTTGCTTTCTCTGGTGTGGGGGAGTAGGTATGTGTTCTTTCAGATACTGCTTTATGTAGGTAAATATTTATTAACTCTTATGCCTAGTAGCTACTTCCAAGTGACTGTTCAGGGATGTGATGTTGTCTGAATGGAAACAGACAGCTATACAACTGAGAAATTGATCTAAACTTCAGAGAAATGTGAGATTTCAGAAACAGCCTTATTACTCTCAGCATTTCCTGCAATAACTCTAGGAAATGCTTTTTATATATTCCATTTGGAGACATCTGACTTTCCTTGTCCACTCTATAGAAACTCTAGGTGAAGTTCTGGCTTTTACCTGGGGAACCAAAGGCCTGACACACTGAGTTATTAGGTATTCAAGTGTTTTACAGGATCTAGCTTAAAAAGTATGTTCCTCAGAAATTATGTCAGTGACTCTGTCTGGTCTCAATGGGATTATTCTTGGACTTAAAATCATGCATGAGTTTAGGTGTTTTGCTGAATGAGAGATTTCACATTGCTAACTGATCAATGATTGCCACTGAGGCATTATTATACACAGACTTCCTTTATTCTACTGTTTATAACTGGGCAAAATTAATGTGAACTGTTGTCATTTTATTTGCAGATCACAGTAAACAGCTTTTCGATCTCTGAGATTGGCTACTCAGGAAGGGAGGCAATGGCAGAACAAGTTTTCTTTTTGTTTGTTGTTGTTGTTTTATTATGAATTCTGTAATCTAAATTCTGCCCAAACAAATTGCAGTTTTAACTAGAAAGATATGGAAGACTGATATGCAAGGTAGGAATTTATGAATTTAAACGAGGCTAGGTTTCTTTGATGTTTTGCTGGATTTTTTTTTTTTTTTTTAACCATCCAAACGAATCTAGGAAAAACATGAATGTTTGTTACAGGGACCACCAAGCAAAGAAGCATCAGTTTTAGAAGTCCAGGGTATGAAAAAAATAAAGCCTTTGTCATTTTGCATGTGTATTGAAATTGCTTTATACAATCCTAAATTGTCCTTAGGGGACCTGGAGTATGTTTTGAAATGTAGAGTTATTTGACCAAATCATTATAATATTCTTTGATTCCTAATATCTTGGAAACAGAATGAAAAGTTCATGCTTAGAACTCTTTTCAGATCTGTATAACTCAAAAGTGTGCTCAAGTAATTAGACCTCCATATTTCTTCCAGTGACTCAGAATATGGTAAAATACAACACCACATTACTGCATTTTCATGCAGTCAGAAATTGAGTGTTTAGAGCTGTGGGAGGCATGAAGAACACCCTGTTTTGCTTAGGAAATATCAGATAGACTGGAGCAATGCAGAGGTGGGGAGCTGAACTGGGAGGGAACAAAGTAAACTGGCAATTAAAGGAAACAGGGAAAGCAATTGTAAATAAGGAAAGTTGACTTAAAATGTGATTTCAGGTGAACATTTCAAATGGCAGATTTTCCTGCCAGCCTACAAGGAAGTAAGAGTTGAATTTGTGAAAGGGATTCAGATATCTTGCGGTCTTGTCTCTGTCCCACCAGAGTCTAAAATGCCACAGTAATGATATTAACCCCAACAGAAGCATGTTTGCTGTTTTGTTTGTTTGTTTTCTTTTATTTTTGTGTAATACCTAAAATCATCTAAACAACATAGTGACATTACATTATTTTACTGTTTCAACTTCCTTTTTCTATAGTTCCCTCAAATTCCTGTTTCCCCTCTACTACCTACCAGTAATCACACCTCTTCCATCATAAAAAGTACCCAAAGTTCTTACCTAAATTGAAAAGGAGGTTTCACATTTTTTCAGTCTGCAATTAGGTTTTAAAAAATTCTTCTTAAGTCAATTTTTCTCTAGCTGGATGTTAGGTTAAAATTTGAGTCCTTACAAATTTTCTCTGAAAGATTATTTAGAATTTTAAATTGTGAGACAGTGAGTTACCCCTATTTTCTGGTATTTCCACACAGTAAGCAGCCTAGCTTCAGCTTTTGGTAATTCTCAGGATACCTCTAATAACTGATAGCCCAGAGCTGAAGATATTTTCTTGTATCATTGTATGGTCATTAATGGCTCATAATACTGGCTCATCAAGGCAGCTTCAATTATTATAAACCACTGCTTAAAAACTATTGATGACTGCACATTTTATTCAGACAGAAGTTCTTAGGACAAAAATCCCAAAGATAAAGTATTTATGTGCTAAAGACTCTCTGAAACACAACTCCTTACTATCTTTCAGAATACCACCTCGTAGAAATGTTGTCCTATACTTCCATTCATTCAGCAAAGGAATGATTTCTTTTTATTCTGTTATACCTATTGGACTAGTGAGAATTAAATCAAAAAATAACAAAAAAAAAGTTGCATTAACTTGCTTATTCAGAGATGATTTCCGTCCAGTCTGTTGCCTTCTATTTTACTGATTAAATAACAAATAAAACAAAGAATGTTTTTACATGTTCTCACTTTTTGCATAAGAGTAAATGCTTTCCTGGCTCCTGTATATATGATGAGATTGGTTTCCTACTTTGTTACCATGTTCAATATATATATATATTATAAATAAATATATATTTATTTATTTATTTTTAGAAAAACAATCTTCTCCCCACTATTTCTCTCTGTGCTTCACAGCAAACACTTTCATAGCCTTTGTGTAGAATTTGTCTGCAGAGACGGACTTAATTCTGCTACTGACATTTTTTTTCCCTCCACCTGTTTAGCAGATTGTAAAATGTGTGCGCTTAAAACAGCAATTACTGTCAGTTCTTCCACCACCAATGAGATCACAACTAGAATTAAAGAAATTCCTCTCCCATTGCATAATATGTTCTTTCCTTTATTTGATCATTGTTGATCACATTTATTATTGATCCTATCTATTTTTATCTATTTTTTATTGATCTTATGCTATTATTTATCCTATCATTGTTTATTTGATCTCTTCCCCAATCCTCCTGTCCTAAAACATAGAAACTTGGCATAATTTTTTCTATTTCCCACAGCATTTTAAGAAAATTGGTCATCATCCCTCCTAAATGTCATTAAACACTCTATTTTATATAACTCTGCAATTCTGACTTAGAAATTGAATTGATTCTGTGTTTATAAGAAAATGTTTTCTCATTTATATTCTCACTTACACATATTCAGATCTTAGTGGAAGAAATTATTAGATTAAGCAAGAAAGTAAAGCAGTTCTAATCTTTGCAAATATGTTTGTATTGAGCCTGACATTTTCTCCTTCAAAGAGTCAGACCGGATATTCATTTGTGCAATACAAACCAAACAATTCCTCCAAAATGGACTTTCTTGTTGGAAGAGATGAAATTAAAATATTTACCCATCCGTTCTTCCTTATTATTTTGGCCATAGAAAGTCACTGGTATTCTACTACAATTAGAAGTAAATAGGCAGGTCAGAGTTTCAAAATCCTTCACAGCTCTCCCTGTGACAGCACTTTTAAAAAGAGGTGAACCAATATGTTTTTTGTCCTCTGTATTGATATAAGTGATACCATTGGCTTGAAAGAGAGTGCTCAAAGGAAGGTGATCAGAATTTTACAGTGGGAAAAAGTTTTTAACAATGAGGCCTATATATTCTGTATACCTGTACAGGTACACAGTCATCTTCCAAGGGAAATGATAATTGTAATACAGTCCAGAATAGCACTGGATATACAGCATATTGAAAATATTCTTCTTTGCCAACATCAACAGATTAATTTTTATGTTTATTACACATTGCTTTGGACATCTCCAGATGGGTACATTTCAAAAATGGACTTATATAAATACACTATTTTACTGAGAGAATTTGAGATAGGAATTTTGCATGGCTTGTGCATGATTACCTCCATGGTAGTTACAAAAAACATTTGTACAGGGACAGTGAATATCAGAATTTTATAAACAGAAAACACTATCTAAATAAATGCTAATGCAGGACAATTTTGACAATCTTCATGCATGTTTCCTGCCAGTCTACATTCAGCAAAGACCTAAATTATTTCAGCGACCAAGAACGTCGACATTATTTAGAAAAAAAAAAATCTCAGGAACTAACCTGGTATTTCCACGGTAAGAAATCCTTGGAGTTTGTTGTTATTGCTTCTAAACAACAAAAGAGTCTGTAATGATTCAAAAATTTAGTAGTTTGTCCATTGATGCCCTTGATAGCCTTTCAAATATTCACTTCAAGAAGAACAAACAGGTTGATAAAATTTTGAATTTATGTCCAATTTAAGCAAGTTTTACAGGGAAATTTGATGCTTGCTCCAATTCCATCACATTTGGTGATCTCAGAAAGAAAGTGATTACCATACAGAACAACTCATTTTTAATAAACAAAACCATCTGGTCTCTTGAATCCCAGAATCAAAGCTTCATATGGTTTTAACCACAAGACACTTAAGTCACCCAAAAAGGCAGGAACAACATAATTACTGCCTCAAATTATCTCTTCTAGTCTATATGACCATATCTCTGCTTTTCTGTTATGTCCATTTAGCATTCTTGTATTTGACCACATAATACTTGTCAATGATACTTACACATTCATTTTCTCAGAAAATTATTAAAGTTACAAGTGTAGTCAATTGCAGTAATTACATCCTTTTTTGCTTTCAATAAGATGTACTGAAGTGTTTTTAAGGAACATATTAACAGTAATAAAACGAGATACTGCATAAAGTTTTCTTTGGTCATTTTACCATTAGATCTCTAAGCAGGGTTAGGTTCTATCTCCTTCAGCTTAAAAACAATACTATTGAAAATGTCTACTTACATGCTTGATTTCAGGGCTTCTGTATTTCTTCTTCAGAGTACTTTATGCTACCTTAGGCATTATTTCAACATCACTTGGTGCAAACTGGATGCGTAATGTAATGTTCCTGGGTCTTGATAAATAGATGCTGATTTTCAGTCCATCATTAATTATATCTGCTGACCTGGGAAAATATATTATGTTAGCTTACAAAAACTGTTCAGTTTTAATTGACACTGAATTAAATACTGGGGCAAGGGAATACTTTTTCATAAAACCAAGACTGCTTACAGCAGTTGCTCTAATGGTCTTTTTACACAACAAGAAGAAAACTTTGCAAAAGCAATTAAACATCCTCTTCTAATGTTTATCAACTATCATGGAATTGACTGAGAATGAAATTGGCTAAAATTCAGTAAATGCAAAAATGAATCTGTGCTATTTTCCTTCTTTATCCTAAGTAAAATGCAAAAATCAAATAAGCAAAAGCAACTGCAAAAGGAAAAATTGTTTTTCCCCTCTGACCACCTTCTGTTGTGTAATACCTGAAAGCTGGTATCTATCATAAAGTTGCAGATCCTTTATTTTGCATACAAAATACAGATATCCTGTATTTTCAGTCACAAGCTCCATTAATAATGGGACATATTTGCACACACTGAATAAATGAGTGTGACACTCATTATGAACTTAACCAGAATCCACACTGATCGAATCACCAGCCAGGATGAAAAAAAGTCATCACGGCTTCTCAGATGAGCCTGAGGAAGAAATGCTTTTGAAAGGAAGCAATTCAGGGAGACTATTTTACATTACTGAGCCTTACTGCAAGATCAGTCGGTTTAACTAATGAACCCAATATCATTCCCTTGGTTCTGGGAGCATAGGCTGAAAAAAAAAAAAAAACAGCCCACATCAGAACTATTAGTTACTCTCAGTAAGTTACCTGAAGAAATAAAGCCCTATTGAGGCCTGTGTTTAATCAGCTTGAGTGAAGAAAGAGAGAAATCAAGGGCATTGAAATGAAGAGCAGTTTATTGAAGATCAGTTGACCTGAAGAACACAGAGCAAACAAACAAATAAAGATGCTTTCTGAGAGGTTCATCTATATGAGCCCACATACTATAAGCACTTCCTTGTTGGGATGTGTGCGCACAAGGCCCAGGGTTCAATAGTGCTACAGCTACTGAAATAGCTTGGCTGTGGCAGCAGTGCTCAGCATGTCTGAAACTGTGTAAAGGTTCAAGTAAGATTTTAGCCACTTGCTTCGGTCTGTACAGTCATGGCTGAACCCCGTCAGTCCATATGCTCCATCTAACTTTGGAACATCTACATAGCTTTTTAGCCGTTCTTTATATAATAGCATAATCTTAGGCTTTTCCATCACGCTGAGTATTTATTGCACAAGTTTTGGAAGAAAACAGCTGGTGACTTTGCAGAGAAGAAGAGATGTAAACTCCTTGCAAAGAGGTTCAGAAAGTCTAACTCAGTGTCTGACATGCTCATCTAGATCATATTTCACTACTATAGTTATATTATAAAGTGCAGCAGCTGGTGAGTGTAAACTCAACAATGCCTTCTAACAGACAAAATAACGTTCAAATGGAGATTCCAAACACTTTGCCAGGACTCTTGAATTAAGCCCTGAGTTTGTCTTTGAAAATAATAACGTTTTTTCCTATTTTGTAGTTAGGATAAATGGACCCTCCCACTGACCTAGACAGTCAGACTGGTCAGCATTTTCAGTTTGCCTTTTCTTTTGTAATTAACATAGAAAATATTATGTGGTAAAAAGGTCAGCTTAATCCCATCTGTGCTGTCAAACAGCGCATCAAGTGTCTACAATAATTATTAGCAGACAGTCTTTAAAAGCAACTGAGATTCAGTGTTGCTTCTATGCAGGCCATCGGGAAAAAAACAAAACAATTTTAATGACTCAGTCCTAATAATGAGAAGTTGTAACCTCATTTCTAATGAAGTGCTGATTTTGCCTTGGAAGCAAAGATAATGCTTAATTGAACAAGACATTGAGCAAAATGAAACAGTTGAATCAGTTTGGAGCAATGCAACTGTTGAAACATGATGAAAAAATATATTTACATTTGGAAGGGAGAAACAGAACATGAATGTTACTGCGTAAATGTTTATTTTAGCAATTCATATTATTAATTAAAAGAAGCAAATTGATAGAAGGAAAAAAAAAAAAGAGAGACATAGAGGAAAACATTTCAGCCATAAGTTTGGTCTAAGAAACAGATAATAGTACATGCATACCAAAATCTCCTTGCCAGTTAGTTACCAATCTTAAAAAAAAAAAAGCACATTGCTGTTTGTTCTTCGTGGGATTTAGTTTCCCGCCTAGTAAATTTTTCTCTGCTCTCAGTTGTAAAATATTACATGCAGCTGTACTAAAATACAAGGTGCAGGCCAACTATGTGAACTAGACTGCTGTGTCTAACCGAAATGTCTGGCCATTTTTATCACTGCACCGTGTTTTACATAAATTTTCTCTTTCTCTCCTACTGAGATTAAGATGAAGATTTTAAATAGCAAGTGGGCCAAGAAAACAGAGACTCCTCTAGATACATTTCCATTTGCTAATGATGGCCTGTTTACAGTCAGTTTTTCTGATCAGTCGGATTTTGTTTAATTTTCTGGTGTAACACTGACAGAACATGTATAATTTCAGCTATATAAATATACGTATGAAGGATTTAAGTGTGCAAGCTCTTCTACTCATTTTCTCCCTTGTACTCCCAAAATTCACTGAAGTGATTCCTACAGATTCTCAACGCTATATGTTTTTAAGCTGTTTCTAATATTACCAAAACTCATTAACAGCTGCTAATATAAGATCAGCTAGACAGACTCTGATCTCCCCCAAAAACTTAGCACATATCCATGAAAGATATGGCAGAGTCTTCACTCTAAAAGCCAACAGAGGGCAAAGCAAGAGTTTAGCAAAGACTGTATTAGAATTTCATCAAAGGGGTTGGGAAATTAGTCTGAAAATCAACACCAGCATTTTATTAAAACGTCATGATAGTATAGATGGAAAACTGTTTCGAAACATTTTTGGCTTTTTTATGCTTCTAGATGTTCAGCAAGTTCTTAATGAAACTGTCCTTATCTACTGTTTATGGGAAAGCAATGTAGATCAATGTTTTCCTGCGAGCTATTCAAGAAAGCCTACTTTATTCACATAATTCATCTATTCAACTGCAACAGAGATTGTTTAAATAAAACGTTTCCGCTTTGAGTGATTTTTATGTTTCGGTTCCCCTCCCTTTCCTTCCCTTTTTCTTATTTGTTCTTTTTACTAGTTGCATCCACTGAAAATTTCTTCCAAGAAATGTCAAACTTAATACGTTATTTGAGGAGATAATATGGTTTGTTTTAAAGTGTGTTTATGTTTAATATGATCTCACAAAGACTCTCTTATCTTGTACAAAGAGCTCTCAGATTTTGGACTTCCCATTTGTTCAGCTGAAGACTTCTGTAGTAAGGCTGTAGTAAGGCTGTGTAAGGCTGGACAGAAAGAACCAAGCCACAATAAATTAGATTACATCAGAATGATTTATTTCCATTGTAAAGAAATCCAAGATACAGAGGAAAACCAAACCAGCCAAACAAAAACATCCATGAATTTTCCTCTGAAGAGTCTGCCTCACTGTAGTAACCAAAGGCTTTTTAGAGCTAACCATTGAAAAGGTCAATAATCCTTGATTCTTGTAAATCTAGGGCTTAGTTCCAATCAACCTTCTCAGGCCACCACACCAAAGAAGCCTTAGAATTCATATTTCAATTTGATTCAAATGCTTAACAGGAGCTAATAAATAATTACAGCAGACAGAAAAATGCTGACATTTCTACATTTCCATGTAGAAATGTGTAGATATGTAGTAGATGTGTAGTCAGAATTATATCACTGCAATCTGTCCTTTACCACATCTCTTGCTTCCCATGTACAACCTTGAAAGCACTACATTTTCTACCTGTATTTCCTCTTTCGTTCAGGGAAAATGTATCTCCTGAAGAGAGAAATACTGCAGAAGTGGTTCCTAGTCAGAAATAGCAAGTGAAAAGTGTCACTGACTGTCAGTTCTTATTAAATGAGATTAGATGACTAAGGAGCTGACAAAGGAAAAATAAAGCTTTATGCTGAACTTTTATTTGTGCAGTACAATCTATGTTACCTTCTGTAGCCAAAAGTTGCTTTGGTGTCAAGTTTAAATTGGTGAATATTAGCCAGATTTTAACGGCTTTTGAACTTTTACTGCTATGAACTGTTTGTCCAAAACTATATTAAGCTGTATAATCTAAAGTATAACTATCCCAGAGAGGAACACACTATAACTTTTGTCAATAGATCAGAGCTTCTTTACCCCAGACATGTTAAAGAAAAAATAGTAATTAAAATAAATAAATAAATAAAAATTTGTACAACACCCTACCCAGAAATAACAGTTAACTTCTGAATTGTTAACATGTAATAATTGTTTACTGAATCTGTCAGACTAGTGGGAAAGGTACCAAATTTAGATATGCAATTTAGATTGCAATTAATAATATTCCAAACGTTATTCTATAGTATCTAACAATATTCCAAGAAGTTATTTTAAAAACTATTGCAACTACCAAAAAGCAACAACCCAGGCATGCCAGTTATCAACGTCTGCATATAAAACATTTTCAAATAAACGTTATTATAAACTGGGTATGAATCAAGACTACAAGTTGTCTCTCATTTAGCAACTATGCAGTCTGGAAACTGGAAAACACTCTCACTTCTGGCTCAGATCCATTGCTGAATCTCTTGAGTTACTTCAGGCTGATCTCTGACTGGTGAGTAGCAAGAGCTAGCACTAGCTTTTAGGTTTTACTGCCTCTTCTGCTTTATGCTGGAGATATCTACGCTGCCGGTTTCTTTCAAGAGTTCTGTTGCCTTTATCTTCCCCATTGCACATGTGTTGCATGTATCAGATTCATGCCCAACAGAGAATTCTTTTCAACAGGCCCAACAGAGACTTCTTTTCAATAGGCAGTATGAGTGAAGATCAAGATATGCCTTGCCCCACATCACCGCTCCATTCTCAACTATTAATACATCATACCTTGTGGCTATCTCTTCATGCCATATCTCTCTACGTGAGAACACGCACCATTGCATTATGAAAGCACAGATAAGGTGGGTAGCAAAGTGGCCCCTTGGTTTCTTGTAAAGAAATATTAAAAGGTACTTGAAGAATTTTCACAAATATTAAAATGTGTCAGTATTAAAAGTAGGTCAGAGGGAGCCAAAGATTTTTCAAAACCCCACTGGAGGCTGTCCTAGGGAACCTGTTCTAGCTCATCTTGCCTGAACAGAAGAGGTGGACTAGATGATTTCAAGAGGTCCCTTTCAACCTCAGCAGTTCTGTGAGCTGGGCTCTTGAGGCATTATACTGGGGTAGGGTCGTGACTTTACAATCTCTCTGGCAGCTTACACTGACACAGCACAGCTCTTCCTATTGCATCTCAATCCGAAATTGAAATTTAGCCCTATTTTAAGGACAAGGTGATATCCAGCACTGTAACACAGCAAGGATGGAGTAAATATTGAGCATAGCATGCATATCTTTCTACAAAGGATTGAAAGTGCAAGAAGTTGTAGGATACCACGTCAGAGATGAGCCCAAGTGTGGGTTGTGCCTGATTGCCCTAGGTCGAATGACTGGGAGAACAGGCATAGGCCCATGAAGCAGTCTAAAGGTACACAGACAACTAGTGATAAGACTGCTTTTAACCAAAGCAAGTTTAAACCTACATTTAGTAATAGGTTCATGTGATGTAGATAGGCCAGAATGGAGATGAGGTAAAATCTATCTGAAAAATACGATAAAAAAATTCCATCAAATCTCCTGTACCTAAGAGAGTGACTAAGGGTCACTTCAAAACTTTTTTAATTTGACTACAGAGAACTGAAGCAACCACTTTTAAAACAAAACTAACAATCATTGTCTTGTCTGATTGCAGCAGCTGTAAGTATGATCAAATCTTCCTGCTATGCAGATTCATGCAAAGAATTTAGCCACTATTTATAAATATAAAACCACTGAAATTCCCATTGTAGCAACTCATATGTTCATAAGAATGCTTAATTTATTTTTGTGTTCCTCTCACTCATGGTTCAAATGCTTGCTCTCGATGAAACTAACTTGTTTAACTATTAAAAGTAACTGAATCGATGAGGTTTTCCAGAAGAGGAAGTGAATTTTTTTAATGAAGAGTAATATAAAATGAACAAACTGATTTTTTTTTTCTTGTTTCAAATCTTCACTTAGAAAAGTCTGAGAGACTCAGATACGTGCATCTGCAGACATTTCATTTTCCACATTTTCCACTCCTAACTGCTGCCACACCTCTATAGAATTACCATCTGGTCCTACTGCTAGGCTGCTTACTAGGATGGCAAACAGGGCCAAAAAATGGAAACACTATTTTTTGTTACTGCCTGAACTACTATTTCTTTTTCCTCCCAAGTTCATATTTCACTGGTTCCTTAGGAATATTATATCTACCAAATCAAAACAATGTGCAAAAAATTATTTTCTATGATTTACATGTAGACATGGACATGTTCCTTCCAGACAAGAACTATAGTGTTTTAGCTGATATGCGTGCTTCCTATGAGAAAGTTTCCCATGAAAAAACAGTCTCCAGTGCTTTCCAGAATATTTTCAGTATCAACATAAAAAAGATAAAATCTTCAATATAGCTTTTCTGTTTTCATTCATGTAAATGTACATATTCTTTTTGTATGAAATTTATTGTAGTTAAACCTGAAGAATTTCAGATTTTTCACTTAAAAAAAAAGTGAATTCTGTGACTTTTTTTTTTTTTTACTGTAATTCATGAAATGATCAAAACATGAAAATGCAAAATGTTTTGCAAAATGTATTCTCTTGATAGTTTTACAGAAGTACAAGGCTTTGTGACAGTGAAGCAGCTTCCTCTCTTACTAACATGGGGTTTGAACACTGATCTAAAGAAACCAGCACTGATTTGGAACAATCTCTCCCTGTATTAGGGTACATTCAGTGAAATATCAAAGCATGTGAGTCTGAATACAGTATTTTGTATTGCCCCCTGAATCTATCCTGCTTACTTCAAGCCTATTCACAACCATCCTAGATTATCTCCTTTTGCATACCTTGATGATACTTTTCTTCATTGAAGAGATTAGACCACTTTCTTATTTTATGTCATTCACATACTCTCCCCTATTCAGCACTCCCCAGAGCAAATCTCAACTGTGGCTATGCATGTCTCCTTTATGACAATATAATGCACTGATAGTCTGGAATCTTCTACAATCATTTTTCCTAAGTGGACTGCAAGGCAGTAATGATGAGAAGATATTTTCTTGGAGCACTACAGTACATATTGTAATATTTTCTTTATAATACATCTCAGTAAACAGTATTTGCACATCAAAATTCCAGGCAGACTTGGCCATCCCAGATAGGCCACTATCTCAGACACTAAGACCAGGGAACCATTTCCAAATGATAATGTACATGCTTACACTAGGCAAGATAAGTACATCAAAGAGGTGATAGATAGTATGGTCTGTGGAGGGACGTGTTTAGCGTATAGTTTCTGGAGACTCCAGACACTCAGAACATCTATGTTGGCATGGAAAAGTTGGCCATTTGATCATCTGTGCAATTTATGCTTGGACGTTGCATGGTGACTTTGTGTAGGAGGAAAACAATATTTACAGCTCAAGAGGGTACATAGAGAAGGTCAACTACATTAAAGCACTATAAAATTAAATATCCATTTAAAGTCTGAGGACAGTTTTTTTTTTTCCTTATAATTTAAATAGGCTCAGCAGCTTAACATTTTGTTGTCATTTACCCTTTCTCAAACTTTCATCAGTGCAGTTCATTAGATACAGAAGGCCAGCAGTTCTCTGTGGAATGAGTGTTTTGGTAATTTATACCACCTAAAATGATGACAGGCCATTCTGTTTAATTTTACCTGCTAAATAATTTTTTTTTTATTTTTTAACCTTTGGGCTCCTCCATAGAAGTGCTAGATATGAAAAGAAATTATTTTTTCCCTGCTCTATTACTACAGGAAACACTAATTACTCCACTGATTTGTGGTTAAGTTCACTGCTGTGTTCACAAAAAAATGTGTCTTGGACAATGGTTATTGAGAGGTGTGTTTGTATGGAAGAGGTAAGTAGTTCCTGCACAGTAGATTAAGTAAACTGGAGCCAGGAACTGGCTATTCAGAGACTGAATATGCATTTAGACTTCAAATTTGAAAAGATTTTCCAAGCTCACCTAAAGCAGTTCCTTGTTCAAACAGGCACCTAGTCACAGAAGTGACTTTTTGTATTATTCTGATCTCTATCTTAAAAGTCTTAGGAATACTATGGACTATTTCTATGGACTATTTCTAGTGGAGGTCTCCTCCAGATCCTTCAAATTCTCCTGTGTGATGTAGAAAGTGATATAGGGGTTCTGTTTGATGGAAAGTTGAATCTGAGTTGCCAGTGTGCCCCAGCAGCCAGGGGGGGCAATCAGATCCCTGGGTACCTCAGGCACTGCATGGCTAAGTTGAGAGAATTGACTGTCCTGCTCTGCTCCATGCTACTGTAGCCTCACCTCAAGTACTGTGTGCAGTTTTGGGCACCACAGTATAAGGAGGACATAAAACTATTAGAGAACATCCAAAGAAGGGCTACAAAGATGGTGAAGGGTCTAGAGGGCAAGATGTGTGAGGAATGGCTGAGGTCACTTGGATTGTTCAGCCTAGAGAAGCGCAGGCCAAACAATCATGGGGATCTGCAGCTCCCTCACAAGGGGAGCGGAGGGGCAGGCGCTGAGCTCTGCTCTCTGGGGACAGTGACAGGACCCAAGGGAATGGCATGGAGCTGGGACAGGGGAGTGTCAGGCTGGGGGTTAGGGAAATGTTCTGCACCCAGATAGTGGTCAGGCACTGGGACAGGCTCCCCAGGGCAGCGGGCACAGCACTGAGCCTGACAAGGATAAAGAAGCATTTGGACAATGCTCTCAGACACATAGTCTGATTTTGGGGTGTTCTTGTGTGGAGCCAGGAGCTGGGTTTGATGATCCCTGTGGGTATCTTCCAACTCAGGGTTTTCTATGGTTCCATAATTCTATAATTTAGTTCTACTATATAATTACAAGGTTCATCACTTTTGTCATCATCAGCCTGACCCACCTTTCCCAAGGTGCTTCTTTACTTCTTTCCTTTACCAATTCTTTCTCCATTTTACAGTTCTTGTACTTAATTCCTTTCTTAATTGACCATTTCTAATGTGATCTCATAAACGATGTGTTTAAACTCAAATAAATAACACTTGCTGCACTGCCAAATAATTACCTGATTTTCTAAACAGAGATAAAACCTTTGAGTGCCACAACCCCATCTGTGAAATCAATGTTGAAACATGTCCCTGCATCAACCTGCTGCTACATCTTAAGTAACCCTGTCCTTCAAATCTACTCTAAAAGCTTCCTTCACTTTGAGGTTGAAATAATGCACCTATACATATGCAAATATACTCCTTTCTCTATAAGCATTGATAAAGCACCTGATTTTCTTAAACCTTAGTTTGAGTGATTTTACAGTAACTATGTAGAACTTGGTCCTACAAATTTTTGTATGCTCGTTAATTTAGAAATCCAGGAAAGAGGTTGATGCTGATTTAAGTTTTGAATTGTAACGGTTAACTATCTTTATATCATGTCTTCACTGCTTTGAACTTTCTGCCTTGCTCCTTTTCTGTTTAAATGGCTAAATGACCTAGTTCAGTCCTAGCTACAGTGTCCATATACTTCTTCATATCTGAGATGGCTTAGTCTCTTGCTTTATTTCTGTTGTTGTAAGCAGGCCCTTTTTCATTTATTCCCAGCTCTCTACTTACTGTGATATGATTTGGAGGTAGCTATTATCCATTTATGCAGAGAGTCCCTTGAATAAGTTTTCCCTTGCATGAGATAGGAATTCCTGATAGTTTTACAACATTCTAATTAAACTTCAGACCTACCTACATTTAAGCTTAGCTCTCTCAGTGAAGTAATTTCTTTAACTAAACCCTATCCTTTACACAAGATTTTTTTTTCCTCTCTTTAAACTGAAGACCTTATTTAAAGATATGCTTTTGTTTATCCTTCCCTTAATTTATAGTGGATGAAGACCCCATCTGTCAAGGCATGTGTGTTTTCTGTGGCCAACTCTTTTATATCTTTGCAGAATGTTTTATTACACACACCAGTCAGCCTAAATAACATAATCCCTTTCTGATTCAGGGAAAAATCTGTGAAGTAGGGTGTTAACTATTAAATCTGCGTATGTCTAGGACTCGCCATTGTAAGTAGTTCTTTCTAATTCTTATTAAGAAATCTAAAAGTTTCAAAGTCATACAATTCCTAAAGTTATTAGGAAGATTAGAAATTTTAAAACGTCTGTAAATGTTTCAGTATTGTTCTACAATAACTTGTTTTACTATTCTTAACTAGGCTTCCTTTTTCTCCTGAAGCCATGCTTCCACTTTTTTTTTGGTAATAATTTGTTATGCTTACATGTGATCATATCCCATGTTGCATTAACACCAGTTAAAGGTATAAATAGTATTTCTGTATATGGCACACCTCTCATTATTCAGTCATTAGCCTTATTCCACCATGTTTCTGTTGTTCCCATGCTGTCTAGTTTCATTTCCTCTACCATCTCAAGTTCCTCCATTGCGTTGCCAGGTTGTGGTATTAGTGTATAAATATTTGATTTCACCCTGACCACACCCAGTCTCTCAGATGAGGTGTAGTTCCTTCTGTACCTATATGGGTCCTTATTTTAATCTAAATGATTCTTCTTGCTGTCTTTCTACCCAGTGATGAGACTCCTTTGTGTTTTGCTGTATCCTTATTTATCTGATTTTTCCTCTTTTGGAGAGCAAAAACTAAGCCTAGAAATCATACAGGTTTTTCCCCAACTTCTTCCCTTGATGTTTCTTTTAAAATTATTGTCTCATTATCATTGCAGAGATTTCTGCAGTCGATTATTTAGAACGTGATTTAAAGTGGATCACCCATTAGCTTTTACCTTTTTACATGGCCTATCATAGCACAGTTCGTAATCAGTAATATAACAGTCAGAAGTGCAAGATATCTACTTGAGAAAAGTATTGAGGCTTCTGGCAGGAAAGAAAAAAAAAAAGAAAAAAAAAAGTTGTGGAGGAGGTATGTCTACATGGCTCTAGATATAGATTATCCAGTTCCAATTTTCAGATTTGTTCCTGTACTGTGTATTTTTAGACATTCTTCCAGTCTAATTTTTGATGTCTACTTTCAAATATTTTTCAGTCTTATGGATATACTGCCTCAAAATTTTTCAGATCATTAGTGCTTGTTGTACCTCCTTTGCACCACAGTAAATTCCTCTCCTTCTTTGGCATTCACTTGCTTCAGCACTTGTAGACTGTTATCACAACTCCTTCTGAGTCAATATTTTACATATTCTCCTTAAGTCAGTCTTTCCTGACCACACTCATTATGCTGGCATGTTTTGCTCTAGAATTTTTTGCAATTTATCAACATCTTTTTACATGAGCATGTGACCTATGCAGAATATTCATCTTTCCTTAACAAACGATCATTTCTAAAATTAAAACAGAATTTGTTAAGCTGTCACATCTATTTATCACATCATTTCTGAGTGACGTTGTAGAACTGTATTACTTTTCATGCTGACAACTACCTTAACCACTAGTAGATTGTCCCTCCTGGTTTTAGTTATGCGTTGTCTCATTGTATAGTACACATTTCTGGGATAAGAAAACATCTTTTTCTACAATGCCTCTGGGCAGCACATCATAAGCAGGCCATGCCACATGAGTAGATTCACAACCATTAACCACAAAAGAACATGATGACCGCAGCACATTATCTTGTATAAACAAAGAGAACATCTAATACTATTTTAGTTTTGTTTGTTTGTTTTGTTTATTTGCTTTTTTTTTTCTTCCCCAACTCATCCTACATATGGATGGAGAAAAAGTAGCAGAGATAGTTTGGTATCTGCAGAATACCAAATATGAAAGCTGTGAAAGTACAATGAATCTTGAACAGCTTATTACTGTACGATTATCCAAGGTTTTTAACTTGCTCTTCAAAACTCAGATGTAATATGATTGCAAAAACGTGCATTCAGAAACAAAACATTTTGGTCCTAAACTTGTTCTTATATGAAATTCTGAATAATTATCATCATGAATGTTCAAACATAAATACTAACTACATTAATGAAAAGTATATCACCAATGTTGTGAGAAAATTGGCTTCAGCAGCATTCAGAAAAGACCATTGGAATTAGAAAAAGAGAGTCTATGAGCTTGCATTAGCCTCCATTTGCAGCACTGATTTACAGGAGAAAAAAAAATAAAATTCTAATTTTCTTACTTTCAGAAAACAGGCTACAGATTGCAATTCATTTTCCTTTGCATTGGGACATTGGGAGAGGGAGAGTTTTGGAAAGGATTTTATCTTTTTCTCACACAGCATTTGAAGTTATGAATTGCCTTGCAGTTTTATTACTGTACACCTAAACCTGGAAAGGCAGATCCTAACATACTTACCATGAAGTATGTGATTGTCAGCTGTTAAAATACAGATGTAGTGTTGTTAATTTCTTTCCTCCAAACAAGTCCATTTTTTCCTTCGTGAACATGAAAAAGATTTGGCATGTGCCTCTTTGTGAATGTGACAGAAGAGAACTTAAGTCCTTCCAGAGCTCTACCGGTGAACTTTACAGAGTAGAGGTTTCTTGTGTTTTATTTGTTATTATTTTTATATATATATAAAAAAAAAAAGGCAGTCTTCTGGCTTGCAAATAGCAAAATTAATGGCATAGAAACTCACTCAACAACCTAATCTATGATTCAATATGAGTAATAAAATGAATTGTAGATGAAGAAATGAAGTGAATAGTTGTAGAAGAGACAGTAAAAATATATATGAGAAATGTATGAGAAAAGGAGAAAGAGAAAAGGAGAAAGGAAAGAAAAAAAAGGAGTAAAAGTAAAATTTAAAGTCTTCTTTAGTGAGTTCCATTTGGGAAGTACATGTATGTCTAAATAATTGAGCAACAAATACCAGAGCACTAGTACTACTGTCCATTCAGCTTTTCTTGTAAGATCATACAGCTCCCCCTTGAAATTACCTCAGGCAATTCAAAGGAAATATTGGCTGCTCACAGAAGTCATAAGCAATCTGAAGTGCCAAGACTTTTTTTTTTTTGTCTTTGCCAGCCATTTTGAAACAAAATCTACAGGAGTGAAATCTGGCTTAGGTTCCTCTGCCTGTATGTTCCAGAGCCCAGCAATAATCTTTCCTTTTTCTACTTCCATTCAATCTAGCTCAGTTTTTCGTGAAATATTTTAGGTCGTATTTTCAAGAAGAATAAAAAGCACTCAGAAAATGCCAAAGCATTATTAAAAGAGAATGGAAAATTTTATATATGAAGTTTAGCTAATAGCTCAAATATTCTCCCTACATCTCTGTCTTCTTGGAAGAAAGCCAGACAGGGCTCAATTTCATTTCAGTGTTGTAGATCAAGAAAAATGTTTTATTATATGCAGGGAAAGGGGAAGAAAGGAGGGAGACATTGATTGTGTAGGAAATCCCTTCTACTAAGGAAAGAAAATCTTCAAATAAATTTTAAGACTCTGAGAGAAGAAAAAGAAAGCACACAATACTGTTCCCTGGGTTACAAGTTAGTCCTGTGTAGAGAGAAACATATTTCCATTCCACTAAATTTTGAACTAATTTTTTGGGGGGTGTCTGCTGTGTTAAGGTATTTAGTTTGTTGGGAAAAGTCAATCAGAACAGTTTGGTCATTTCAAAACAAAAATAGAAATATATTGTTTTATTCAAACATCCGTACTTCTGACACTTTTCATTCAATTCTTCTAACACCCACATACTTCACATTTTTACATGGGAGTGGTTGTTGCATCAGGACCATGCCATATTCCAATCCCATGAATGCTACTAAAATTGTAAGAGTAATAACTGCACCTCATATACACCCAGTGGCTCTTTGCAGCTATGATTATCAAATATTCCACCTCCACAGGGCATGCCCAAACATGGGGCTAAGCAAAACTTTCATTGAAACTGCCAAATTCCTTGTAGCCACACAAACTCAGAGAAATAAAGAAGGTATCAATAGTCAAGGAGAGGACAAGAGGTGACCCACAGATAAGTGGACTGCAAACAGGAGCCTGTTGAAAGATCTGGCTGGGAGAGAAGCAGACCTAGGCTGACTCAGTAAGGAAACAGGCCAGCAAGCAAGAGGGAAATTGTGGTGTGGAATAGAAGCAATAGAGAAGTTCAGCTTTGTGTTGAAAGATATAAAACTGGCAGCCATGTCCACACTCATATGGTTTCTCTCAAGACACGTGCCTTCTCCTGCCAGGAAGATTGCCCCATTAAATGCACAGTAAATGCTCTCAGAAGGATATAAGGCTGCTTTGTGCTAGAGCCACATGGTCATCTGTCAGTCCTTCCTTTTTCCTTTAGTGATGGTCATAAGCATTGGCCTGCCACAGATAACCATCACTGTCAACTGAGACAAATCTGTGATAATACTTAAGATAGTTTTCCGAGGCAGCACTTTTGGAGGCTTTTTTTTTTTTTCCATTTTGCTTTTGAAAACCTAGCACATTACATATTAACACCTCTTGTTTTTTAGGTTGCAGGGTCGAGGTTCCAAAATGAGGAAATATCAGGAGTCATCATTCAGTTCTGTTGTGTGCAGAAGGAAGCCACCTTCACAATTTCACAGTCATATTTTCTACTTTCACAATGCCTCATGTAACATACATGCTACAAAATATTCTGGGAAGGGAGTAATGCTGTGAAGTAAAAGTGATTATTGGCAGTAGCACCCTTACTCACCATAGAGACTGGGAGGTGTATAGCAGTTAAACTGTGGGACTGAAGGAGGTAAAGGTGTGTTCAGGGTTGAGGTTAAAAGTTAAGTAGCACCCTGTGAAACTGAATCCTGTCTCTGCCACATATTTTCTATCTGGACCTGGAGAACTTGAAGCAAATATACATATATAAACACAATTGAAGGCTGTATGTTGACTTCTGAGTGTCTGAACTGAAGCTTCAGCTCCAGTTACAAAAGTCTTACTAGTTCACAGCTGCAAATGAAGAGAGATCGAGCTCTAATTTTTGTCAGGACTGTGTATGGTGGCAACAAACAGAACTGTACTGTCACAAATCAAGCACATGAAGTTAATTGTTTCTTTACATAATAAATCCCATGTGTCCCTCCTGGAGGTAATATAATTTACTTGTCTCGGGGGGTGGTGGCGGGGTGTGGGTTATGAAGACAAATTATAATACTTGAATGTTTCAAAAGCACTAGTGATGAATCAAAGAGAAGCAGAAGGGCTTCTTGGTCATCAGACACAGCCCCCAAGTGCCAAACAGAATAATGAGACACTGAAGAGATGCTTATTAAGTGAGCACTGTCTATGTGAAGAACTGAGTGAGTCTGGGGTCCTGGGAAGGTCAGGAGCAGAAGCAGTGCGTGATCATGAATTGAAGTAAGCACCATAATTAATTGAAGTAAGTAATTTAAGTAAGCACTGTAAGTAATTGAAGTAAGCACTGTAATCAGAGGTATAAAGAAGCCAAAATTAGGGCGGCAGAGACAAACCTGGTTTTGCTATTTGCTACGTTTTGAATGCTTGACTTCAAGGACTGATGTACTGTTCTCTTCAAACTGTATGTCTATACAGCTACATATCCTTTCCCAAATAATTTCAAATGACTTGATCTTATGACACTTAGCAAGGTTTCTAGGGAGATCCTTTGCCAAGTTAAGGATTGTGGCTTTGAGAGGGAAGCCAGCATATCATCATCTTGTCAAGACAGCGCTGAGGGTTGAGAGTTAAGAATATTTGCAGATGACCTTGGGTAAGAAGAGAAAACAACCACCAGTCTCCCTACAATTTCCTGAGTATTTACCAAGTTCACATTTAAGCAAGACAGCCTATACCAGCCAAACTGGCAGCATCCTCTACAACCTCAGTGCTGACAACATTGTTCTGAATGGACACCACTGCCATTCTTTGCAGCATCTTGAATGCTTCATCGACAACAAACCTATTTCCCCTCTCTTTACTGTCATACAGTCTGGGCTCTTTAAACTGTAAATTCAGTAAAAATATTCCTCCTGCATTGCTGCAGTGTTGCTTAATAAAAGAAAGAGGAAAAAAAAAAAACTACAAAACAACAACAGTTCTCTAAAACTCCTGAAGCTCACTGAGGGAGATTTCCCACTTCTGTCCCACAGAGGAAGTTTTCCAGTTTGAGCCTCTCATCTCAACTGGGGAATGCCCTGATACAATGAGTGGGAAGCTTAACCTCAGGGAGTCACAAGGAGACTGAAACGGCAGATCACAAGGTGAGAGAGAAAGAGAGAGGTCAACTAAGGAACGCTCTGCAAACTGGTAATAACACAACTGCATCTGAGTGCAGATATAGCCAATAGACATTATACCACACATTTGGTTGTAGCCAGCATTCTCTTAACTTGAGAATGGGAAATTACACCAAGATGAGAAAATCTTAACTTCTGCAATTAAGTGTTTTTACCCTTAATAAGCACCCATTGCATAGAGAGCAATCATGTTATATATTGGTAACAGCCCACTCAAAATAAATACTAGTGAAGATTCCTATATTCAGACACACACATGTTCAATTAAAATACTGAAAAGAATATAAAAAATGGAACTTTTAAATGAATCAAGGAATTATGATAGTGGGGTAGAGAACCATCCAGTGTAATATCTTTCCCGCAAATTAGTAACAGGTTATACACTGGAAGAGAAAGGGAAACCCAGCAACACAGTCTTTCAAATACTGGGAAAAAAGCTATTTATCTATTCTACTTAAGAAACCCAAGGAAACTAATCTAATGCCACTGCTAATGTACTTGTCAAGTGAGTGTGATTTTCTTTTTCTTAATTAAAGGCCTTCGTATTCCAAACTGCCAATGAAGCACTATTCACCAGAAACTTAATTAACATAGTAGCCTCTTAAAGTGATGTTCACTTTTCTGCTTAGTTTATATTTTGGCCACATTTTGTTTTTCATTTCCTGATCACTATGTTCCAAGCACCACCAGTTTTGCTTCTAAAGGAAAAGAAAGTTTATTTTAGTTGCTTTCACATTTGATAGATAACAATTCACGTGATTTTGCTGTTATCTTTTGACTGGCATGAGACATTATCTTATGATGACATTTGGCTTTTGTATCAGATCTACTGTACAATTTGCAACTCAACTTTAAAACTACCAGGTAAAATACAAAATACATCAATTTCATTTTCTCTGCCCACAGCAATATCTAATCGTTGTTCACTATATGGGTATTTATAATGGACAACAATTACTATTTACTTAGCAGTCCATCATCATGAATTGACTAACTACAAAATACGTTTAAGGATTAATTTGTCTGTCACTGCAATACAGCAACTGATTGAGAGCATATTATTTTGACATTTGTTTATTCCAGATGAAAATATGTGAGAATTTAAGGTGGAAGAATGCTGCTACTTGGATTGTGACCAGAACTCTGGGTTGCTTTCTTAAATGCAAAGGAACATTCATAGGACTAGTTACAGCAAGGTAGTCATTAGCACTCTGTGCAGAGTTTGTTTAGTCCTAACTAAAGCCAAATGCACAACCAGATGGGCAAAAAAGATGGAAGTGAGTTCTCTAGTCAGGGGCAGGATGCAGAGAATGAAGTGTTTGCTATCTCCCCCACAAAAGCTTACTGCCCATTAGTTAATAGCTTATTATTCACAGGTGGTGATTATTACATTTCCATGGCATAAGCCTCCTCTTCCCAGTCACACCCTGAGCTCTTTCTCCCACCCAGGAAATAAGCCACAAACATGTTGCTTTGTTGCATTTCTGGTTCCAAGAGTACCTTATTCTGTAACACGTTACTGTAATTATTGCTTTTTTTTTTCTTTTTTTTTTTTTTTCCTGGCTATTCCCATAATAATTTTCCAGCGTAAGGGAGAAAAAAAAATAAAAAAAATTCCAAAAGATTCCAAAACAGGTTTGTGATACATTCAGGGGAAAAGACAGAGAAAGGATGTAGGAAACAAATGATGTCCCTAAGTGATCTAGATTCCAAATGGTCTCTTCCAGTGGCAGAATATTTTTTAAAATTTTGCTTTACAGAAATACAAAACCAGCCCCCAAAGAGTTACATGCATAGATATTTTGGTACCTGTGGTCCTTATGCTATGCTTTTCCAGGCTATAGCTGTGTCCTCATTTAGACTTGCACAATGCATTCTGGCTGGCATCAGCAGGGTTAAAACATGGAGCATCTATTTAGTACCCTTGTCAGTACAAAACACAAGGTGGTATAACTCTTGCTTTGCTCTTTCTGTTGCTCTGTGCCAAAATCCATCCAAAAAGAATAAATTAGTTCCTAGATAAATTGAATATTTTATGATGATTTGAATACAAGCTCCTCTGGAGATGTTAGGCATAATACATATATATATATATATATATATATATATATATATATATATTATTTTTTTTTAAATAATGCAATTAATCCATTCTGAAAACAAATAGCAGACATACCTTTCATATACGTTTGGAATACAGAGGAGATGAGATCTGAGAAAAAAATGGTAGGTCCAGTGAATTCTTGATTTCAAAAGATGCCAGGTGCCAATTAAGTACTGTTAATTAGGCCCTTCATGTCAGTATTTTTAAGCGTGACATACATGCAGTGCAGTGCCAGGTACGTATCATATAACTGTGTGCTGTTGCAATTACTGTTCTAGTTTGCACAGGTGTTTGGTTCATCTCATTTTGCCTAAAAGCAAACAGAAAGCTATGTTAATAAAGATGTGAAATTGTCCTGAAATAGAGTAAGAACTTTAAAGACTGAAAGTCTCTATGTCAATCTCTCCTGAATCATTTCATTATAAAATTTATGAGAGTACTTTATGATTAATCCAAAGCCCTGAATGCTCGCACTTGCTGCAGTAGGCGAGAGCCGCCTTTGCAAGCAGGAAAGTAAAACTAAAGGCAACCCAGCGAGCTGAGACTTGTTACTTCTTACAGGTTGGTTTTGGTGACCCTGTAAGAGTAGAATTAATAACTGAGAAATTATTAATTCGGCTGCCTCTGCCTGCTGTGACGCTGAGCATGCCTCCCACTTGGTAGTACTCCACTCATGTCACAGGAATGTTAGCAGGGCTGGTAGCAGAGCAGGCTGCACGTAAAGAGCACTGGTCTGCTAGCCATTGAGCTTGTGTAACTCAGCTTCCCAGAGACAGAGGAGACGTTTTTAAGCAATTTAAGCGAAGGAATTCACTGTCAGGAAGCCCCAAGCCTGTGAAATCTGGGAAATCCCTGCTGTTCAGTTTCCATCCGGTAACTCTCACTAACTTCAACACTGTCAAGAGCCATTTCACAAGTAGTTAGACTGAGATTTACCAAAAGTAGAATAAGAACTATCTATATTTCTCTCAAGCACACCATACCTGTATAGTATGGTATACCTAAAGCACACAATGACTCCATTAAGTGGACAGATTATTATTATTAGTCGAAATAGATGTCAGTGAAATGACAGAACCACAACAATATTTACTAACTAATGCCTATGTTCTCCTTACAGTCATTTTAATAAAAGCTTTAATTTTGGTAAACCTAACTCTACTTTGCTCTGATTTTCATATTTTCAAGTGGCAAGAGTATATCATCTTTCATTTACACTCCAATCACATGGACAGCATGCGGGCAGGATTTTTTTCAGCTTACCCTGCGGGGTATTTTTCCCTTCTGGTTTATATCAAATGACTACTTCAGACTCAATGTTTCGTAAACAAGAAATTCTGTCTCTTCTGTTAAGTA